>NC_073247.2:7502500-8127500 GCF_029281585.2 Gorilla gorilla gorilla
GCTGTCTGTATCAACATGGAAATATCTACACCACTATCTGTATAAACATGGAAATATCTACACCACTATCTGTATAAACATGGAAATATCTACACCGCTATCTGTATGAACATGGATATATCTACACAGCCATCTGGATGAACATGGAAATATCTACACCGCTATCTGTATGAACCTGGAAATATCTACTCCGCTATCTGTGAAAACATGCATACATCTTCACCGCTATCTGTATAAACATGGAAATATCTACACCGCCATCTGTATGAACATGGAAATAGCTACACCGCTATCTGTATGAACATGGAAATATCTACACCGCTATCTGTATGAACATGGATATATCTACACAGCCATCTGGATGAACATGGAAATATCTACACCGCTATCTGTATGAACCTGGAAATATCTACTCCGCTATCTGTGTAAACATGCATACATCTTCACCGCTATCTGTATAAACATGGAAATATCTACACCGCCATCTGTATGAACATGGAAATAGCTACAGCGCTATCTGTATGAACATGGAAATATCTACACCGCTATCTGTATGAACATGGATATATCTACACAGCCATCTGGATGAACATGGAAATATCTACACCGCTCTCTGTGCAAACATGCATACATCTTCACCGCTATCTGTATGAGCATGGAAATATCTACACCGCCATCTGTATGAACATGGAAATAGCTACACCGCTATCTGTATGAACATGGAAATATCTACTCCGCTATCTGTTTGAACGTGGAAATATCTACACCGCTATCTGCATGAAAATGGAAATATCTACACTGCTATCTGCATATACATGGAAATATCTACACAGCTATCTCTTTACACATGGAAATAACTACACCGCTATCAGTTTGAACATGGAAATATCTACACCGCCATCTGTATGAACATGGAAATATCTGCACCGCCATCTATATGAACATATAAATATCTACACCGCCATCTGTATTAAGATGGAGATATCTACACCGCTATCTGTATAAACATGGAAATATCTACACCGCTATCTGTATAAACATGGAAATATCTACACCTCAATCGGTATGAGCATGGAAATATCTACACCGCTATCTGTATGAACATGGAAATATCTACACTGCTATCTCTATGAACATGGGAATATCTACACCGCTATCTGTACGAACATGGAAATAGCTACAACGCTATCTGTATGAACATGGAAATATCTACACCGCTATCTGTATGAACATGGAAATAGCTACACCGCTATCTGTATGAACATGGAAATATCTACACCGCTATCTGTATGAACTTGGAAATATCTACACCGCTATCTGTATGAACATGGATATATCTACACAGCCATCTGGATGAACATGGAAATATCTACACCGCTATCTGTATAAACATGGAAATATATACACCGCTATCTGTATAAACATGGAAATATCTACACCGCTATCTGTATGAACATGGAAATATCTACACCGCTATCTGTATGAATATGGAAATATCTACACCGCTATCTGTGTGAACATGGAAATATCTACACCGCTATCTGTTTGAACACGAAAATATCTACACCGCTGTCTGCATGACAATGGAAATATCTACACAGCTATCTGCATATACATGGAAATATCTACATAGCTATCTCTTTACACATGGAAATAACTACACCGCTATCTCTATAAACATCGAAATATCTACACCGCCATCTGTATGAACATGGAAATATCTGCACCGCCATGTGTATGAACATATAAATATCTGCTCCGACATCTGTATTAAGAAGGAGATATCTACACCGCTATCAGTATAAACATGGAAATATCTACACCGCTATCTGTATAAACATAGAAATATCTACACCGCTGTCTGTATAAACATGGAAATATCTTCTCCGGTACCTGTATAAACATGGAAATATCAGCACCGCTATCTGTATAAACATGGAAATATCTACACCGCTATCTGTATGAACATGGAAATATCTACACCGCTATCTGTATGAACACGGATATATCTACACAGCCATCTGGATGAACATGGAAATATCTACACCGCTATCTGCATGAACATGGAAATATCTACACCGCTATTTGTGTAAACATGCATACATCTTCACCGCAATCTGCATAAGCAAGGAAATATCTACACCGCTATCTGTATGAACATGGAAATATCTACACCGCCATCTGTATGAACATGGAAATGTCTACACTGCCATCTGTATGAGCATATAAATATCTGCACCGCCATCTGTATTAAGATGGAGATATCTTCACCGCTATCTGTATAAACTTGGAAATATCTACACCGCTATCTGTATAAACCTGGAAATATCTACACCGCTACCTGTATAAACATGGAAATATCTAAACCGCTATCAGCATGAAAATGGAAATATCTACACAGCTATCTGTATGAACATGGATATATCTACACAGCCATCTGGATGAACATGGAAATATCTACACCGCTATCTGCATGAACATGGAAATATCTACACAGCTATTTGTGTAAACATGTACACATCTTCACCGCAATCTGCATAAGCAAGGAAATATCTACACCGCTATTTATATGAACATGGAAATATCTACACCGCTATCTGTTTGAACATGGAAATATCTAAACCGCTATCAGCATGAAAATGGAAATATCTACACAGCTATCTGCACATACATGGAAATATCTACAAAGCTATCTCTTTACACATGGAAATAACTACACCACTATCTCTATAAACATGGAAATATCTACACCGCCATCTGTATGAACATGGAAATATCTGCACCGACATCTGTATGAACATATAAATATCTACACCACCATCTGTATTAAGATGGAGATATCTACACCGCTATCTGTATAAACATGGAAAGATCTACACCGCTATCTGTATAAACATGGAAATATCTACACCGCTATCTGTACGAACATGGAAATATCTACACCGCTATCTGTATGAACATGGAAATAGCTACACCGCTGTCTGTATCAACATGGAAATATCTACACCACTATCTGTATAAACATGGAAATATCTACACCACTATCTGTATAAACATGGAAATATCTACACCGCTATCTGTATGAACATGGATATATCTACACAGCCATCTGGATGAACATGGAAATATCTACACCGCTATCTGTATGAACCTGGAAATATCTACTCCGCTATCTGTGAAAACATGCATACATCTTCACCGCTATCTGTATAAACATGGAAATATCTACACCGCCATCTGTATGAACATGGAAATAGCTACACCGCTATCTGTATGAACATGGAAATATCTACACCGCTATCTGTATGAACATGGATATATCTACACAGCCATCTGGATGAACATGGAAATATCTACACCGCTATCTGTATGAACCTGGAAATATCTACTCCGCTATCTGTGTAAACATGCATACATCTTCACCGCTATCTGTATAAACATGGAAATATCTACACCGCCATCTGTATGAACATGGAAATAGCTACAGCGCTATCTGTATGAACATGGAAATATCTACACCGCTATCTGTATGAACATGGATATATCTACACAGCCATCTGGATGAACATGGAAATATCTACACCGCTCTCTGTGCAAACATGCATACATCTTCACCGCTATCTGTATGAGCATGGAAATATCTACACCGCCATCTGTATGAACATGGAAATAGCTACACCGCTATCTGTATGAACATGGAAATATCTACTCCGCTATCTGTTTGAACGTGGAAATATCTACACCGCTATCTGCATGAAAATGGAAATATCTACACTGCTATCTGCATATACATGGAAATATCTACACAGCTATCTCTTTACACATGGAAATAACTACACCGCTATCAGTTTGAACATGGAAATATCTACACCGCCATCTGTATGAACATGGAAATATCTGCACCGCCATCTATATGAACATATAAATATCTACACCGCCATCTGTATTAAGATGGAGATATCTACACCGCTATCTGTATAAACATGGAAATATCTACACCGCTATCTGTATAAACATGGAAATATCTACACCTCAATCGGTATGAGCATGGAAATATCTACACCGCTATCTGTATGAACATGGAAATATCTACACTGCTATCTCTATGAACATGGGAATATCTACACCGCTATCTGTACGAACATGGAAATAGCTACAACGCTATCTGTATGAACATGGAAATATCTACACCGCTATCTGTATGAACATGGAAATAGCTACACCGCTATCTGTATGAACATGGAAATATCTACACCGCTATCTGTATGAACTTGGAAATATCTACACCGCTATCTGTATGAACATGGATATATCTACACAGCCATCTGGATGAACATGGAAATATCTACACCGCTATCTGTATAAACATGGAAATATATACACCGCTATCTGTATAAACATGGAAATATCTACACCGCTATCTGTATGAACATGGAAATATCTACACCGCTATCTGTATGAATATGGAAATATCTACACCGCTATCTGTGTGAACATGGAAATATCTACACCGCTATCTGTTTGAACACGAAAATATCTACACCGCTGTCTGCATGACAATGGAAATATCTACACAGCTATCTGCATATACATGGAAATATCTACATAGCTATCTCTTTACACATGGAAATAACTACACCGCTATCTCTATAAACATCGAAATATCTACACCGCCATCTGTATGAACATGGAAATATCTGCACCGCCATGTGTATGAACATATAAATATCTGCTCCGACATCTGTATTAAGAAGGAGATATCTACACCGCTATCAGTATAAACATGGAAATATCTACACCGCTATCTGTATAAACATAGAAATATCTACACCGCTGTCTGTATAAACATGGAAATATCTTCTCCGGTACCTGTATAAACATGGAAATATCAGCACCGCTATCTGTATAAACATGGAAATATCTACACCGCTATCTGTATGAACATGGAAATATCTACACCGCTATCTGTATGAACACGGATATATCTACACAGCCATCTGGATGAACATGGAAATATCTACACCGCTATCTGCATGAACATGGAAATATCTACACCGCTATTTGTGTAAACATGCATACATCTTCACCGCAATCTGCATAAGCAAGGAAATATCTACACCGCTATCTGTATGAACATGGAAATATCTACACCGCCATCTGTATGAACATGGAAATGTCTACACTGCCATCTGTATGAGCATATAAATATCTGCACCGCCATCTGTATTAAGATGGAGATATCTTCACCGCTATCTGTATAAACTTGGAAATATCTACACCGCTATCTGTATAAACCTGGAAATATCTACACCGCTACCTGTATAAACATGGAAATATCTAAACTGCTATCAGCATGAAAATGGAAATATCTACACAGCTATCTGTATGAACATGGATATATCTACACAGCCATCTGGATGAACATGGAAATATCTACACCGCTATCTGCATGAACATGGAAATATCTACACAGCTATTTGTGTAAACATGTACACATCTTCACCGCAATCTGCATAAGCAAGGAAATATCTACACCGCTATTTATATGAACATGGAAATATCTACACCGCTATCTGTTTGAACATGGAAATATCTAAACCGCTATCAGCATGAAAATGGAAATATCTACACAGCTATCTGCACATACATGGAAATATCTACAAAGCTATCTCTTTACACATGGAAATAACTACACCACTATCTCTATAAACATGGAAATATCTACACCGCCATCTGTATGAACATGGAAATATCTGCACCGACATCTGTATGAACATATAAATATCTACACCACCATCTGTATTAAGATGGAGATATCTACACCGCTATCTGTATAAACATGGAAAGATCTACACCGCTATCTGTATAAACATGGAAATATCTACACCGCTATCTGTACGAACATGGAAATATCTACACCGCTATCTGTATGAACATGGAAATAGCTACACCGCTGTCTGTATCAACATGGAAATATCTACACCACTATCTGTATAAACATGGAAATATCTACACCACTATCTGTATAAACATGGAAATATCTACACCGCTATCTGTATGAACATGGATATATCTACACAGCCATCTGGATGAACATGGAAATATCTACACCGCTATCTGTATGAACCTGGAAATATCTACTCCGCTATCTGTGAAAACATGCATACATCTTCACCGCTATCTGTATAAACATGGAAATATCTACACCGCCATCTGTATGAACATGGAAATAGCTACACCGCTATCTGTATGAACATGGAAATATCTACACCGCTATCTGTATGAACATGGATATATCTACACAGCCATCTGGATGAACATGGAAATATCTACACCGCTATCTGTATGAACCTGGAAATATCTACTCCGCTATCTGTGTAAACATGCATACATCTTCACCGCTATCTGTATAAACATGGAAATATCTACACCGCCATCTGTATGAACATGGAAATAGCTACAGCGCTATCTGTATGAACATGGAAATATCTACACCGCTATCTGTATGAACATGGATATATCTACACAGCCATCTGGATGAACATGGAAATATCTACACCGCTCTCTGTGCAAACATGCATACATCTTCACCGCTATCTGTATGAGCATGGAAATATCTACACCGCCATCTGTATGAACATGGAAATAGCTACACCGCTATCTGTATGAACATGGAAATATCTACTCCGCTATCTGTTTGAACGTGGAAATATCTACACCGCTATCTGCATGAAAATGGAAATATCTACACTGCTATCTGCATATACATGGAAATATCTACACAGCTATCTCTTTACACATGGAAATAACTACACCGCTATCAGTTTGAACATGGAAATATCTACACCGCCATCTGTATGAACATGGAAATATCTGCACCGCCATCTATATGAACATATAAATATCTACACCGCCATCTGTATTAAGATGGAGATATCTACACCGCTATCTGTATAAACATGGAAATATCTACACCGCTATCTGTATAAACATGGAAATATCTACACCTCAATCGGTATGAGCATGGAAATATCTACACCGCTATCTGTATGAACATGGAAATATCTACACTGCTATCTCTATGAACATGGGAATATCTACACCGCTATCTGTACGAACATGGAAATAGCTACAACGCTATCTGTATGAACATGGAAATATCTACACCGCTATCTGTATGAACATGGAAATAGCTACACCGCTATCTGTATGAACATGGAAATATCTACACCGCTATCTGTATGAACTTGGAAATATCTACACCGCTATCTGTATGAACATGGATATATCTACACAGCCATCTGGATGAACATGGAAATATCTACACCGCTATCTGTATAAACATGGAAATATATACACCGCTATCTGTATAAACATGGAAATATCTACACCGCTATCTGTATGAACATGGAAATATCTACACCGCTATCTGTATGAATATGGAAATATCTACACCGCTATCTGTGTGAACATGGAAATATCTACACCGCTATCTGTTTGAACACGAAAATATCTACACCGCTGTCTGCATGACAATGGAAATATCTACACAGCTATCTGCATATACATGGAAATATCTACATAGCTATCTCTTTACACATGGAAATAACTACACCGCTATCTCTATAAACATCGAAATATCTACACCGCCATCTGTATGAACATGGAAATATCTGCACCGCCATGTGTATGAACATATAAATATCTGCTCCGACATCTGTATTAAGAAGGAGATATCTACACCGCTATCAGTATAAACATGGAAATATCTACACCGCTATCTGTATAAACATAGAAATATCTACACCGCTGTCTGTATAAACATGGAAATATCTTCTCCGTTACCTGTATAAACATGGAAATATCAGCACCGCTATCTGTATAAACATGGAAATATCTACACCGCTATCTGTATGAACATGGAAATATCTACACCGCTATCTGTATGAACACGGATATATCTACACAGCCATCTGGATGAACATGGAAATATCTACACCGCTATCTGCATGAACATGGAAATATCTACACCGCTATTTGTGTAAACATGCATACATCTTCACCGCAATCTGCATAAGCAAGGAAATATCTACACCGCTATCTGTATGAACATGGAAATATCTACACCGCCATCTGTATGAACATGGAAATGTCTACACTGCCATCTGTATGAGCATATAAATATCTGCACCGCCATCTGTATTAAGATGGAGATATCTTCACCGCTATCTGTATAAACTTGGAAATATCTACACCGCTATCTGTATAAACCTGGAAATATCTACACCGCTACCTGTATAAACATGGAAATATCTAAACCGCTATCAGCATGAAAATGGAAATATCTACACAGCTATCTGTATGAACATGGATATATCTACACAGCCATCTGGATGAACATGGAAATATCTACACCGCTATCTGCATGAACATGGAAATATCTACACAGCTATTTGTGTAAACATGTACACATCTTCACCGCAATCTGCATAAGCAAGGAAATATCTACACCGCTATTTATATGAACATGGAAATATCTACACCGCTATTTATATGAACATGGAAATATCTACACCGCTATCTGTTTGAACATGGAAATATCTAAACCGCTATCAGCATGAAAATGGAAATATCTACACAGCTATCTGCACATACATGGAAATATCTACAAAGCTATCTCTTTACACATGGAAATAACTACACCACTATCTCTATAAACATGGAAATATCTACACCGCCATCTGTATGAACATGGAAATATCTGCACCGACATCTGTATGAACATATAAATATCTACACCACCATCTGTATTAAGATGGAGATATCTACACCGCTATCTGTATAAACATGGAAAGATCTACACCGCTATCTGTATAAACATGGAAATATCTACACCGCTATCTGTACGAACATGGAAATATCTACACCGCTATCTGTATGAACATGGAAATAGCTACACCGCTGTCTGTATCAACATGGAAATATCTACACCACTATCTGTATAAACATGGAAATATCTACACCACTATCTGTATAAACATGGAAATATCTACACCGCTATCTGTATGAACATGGATATATCTACACAGCCATCTGGATGAACATGGAAATATCTACACCGCTATCTGTATGAACCTGGAAATATCTACTCCGCTATCTGTGAAAACATGCATACATCTTCACCGCTATCTGTATAAACATGGAAATATCTACACCGCCATCTGTATGAACATGGAAATAGCTACACCGCTATCTGTATGAACATGGAAATATCTACACCGCTATCTGTATGAACATGGATATATCTACACAGCCATCTGGATGAACATGGAAATATCTACACCGCTATCTGTATGAACCTGGAAATATCTACTCCGCTATCTGTGTAAACATGCATACATCTTCACCGCTATCTGTATAAACATGGAAATATCTACACCGCCATCTGTATGAACATGGAAATAGCTACAGCGCTATCTGTATGAACATGGAAATATCTACACCGCTATCTGTATGAACATGGATATATCTACACAGCCATCTGGATGAACATGGAAATATCTACACCGCTCTCTGTGCAAACATGCATACATCTTCACCGCTATCTGTATGAGCATGGAAATATCTACACCGCCATCTGTATGAACATGGAAATAGCTACACCGCTATCTGTATGAACATGGAAATATCTACTCCGCTATCTGTTTGAACGTGGAAATATCTACACCGCTATCTGCATGAAAATGGAAATATCTACACTGCTATCTGCATATACATGGAAATATCTACACAGCTATCTCTTTACACATGGAAATAACTACACCGCTATCAGTTTGAACATGGAAATATCTACACCGCCATCTGTATGAACATGGAAATATCTGCACCGCCATCTATATGAACATATAAATATCTACACCGCCATCTGTATTAAGATGGAGATATCTACACCGCTATCTGTATAAACATGGAAATATCTACACCGCTATCTGTATAAACATGGAAATATCTACACCTCAATCGGTATGAGCATGGAAATATCTACACCGCTATCTGTATGAACATGGAAATATCTACACTGCTATCTCTATGAACATGGGAATATCTACACCGCTATCTGTACGAACATGGAAATAGCTACAACGCTATCTGTATGAACATGGAAATATCTACACCGCTATCTGTATGAACATGGAAATAGCTACACCGCTATCTGTATGAACATGGAAATATCTACACCGCTATCTGTATGAACTTGGAAATATCTACACCGCTATCTGTATGAACATGGATATATCTACACAGCCATCTGGATGAACATGGAAATATCTACACCGCTATCTGTATAAACATGGAAATATATACACCGCTATCTGTATAAACATGGAAATATCTACACCGCTATCTGTATGAACATGGAAATATCTACACCGCTATCTGTATGAATATGGAAATATCTACACCGCTATCTGTGTGAACATGGAAATATCTACACCGCTATCTGTTTGAACACGAAAATATCTACACCGCTGTCTGCATGACAATGGAAATATCTACACAGCTATCTGCATATACATGGAAATATCTACATAGCTATCTCTTTACACATGGAAATAACTACACCGCTATCTCTATAAACATCGAAATATCTACACCGCCATCTGTATGAACATGGAAATATCTGCACCGCCATGTGTATGAACATATAAATATCTGCTCCGACATCTGTATTAAGAAGGAGATATCTACACCGCTATCAGTATAAACATGGAAATATCTACACCGCTATCTGTATAAACATAGAAATATCTACACCGCTGTCTGTATAAACATGGAAATATCTTCTCCGGTACCTGTATAAACATGGAAATATCAGCACCGCTATCTGTATAAACATGGAAATATCTACACCGCTATCTGTATGAACATGGAAATATCTACACCGCTATCTGTATGAACACGGATATATCTACACAGCCATCTGGATGAACATGGAAATATCTACACCGCTATCTGCATGAACATGGAAATATCTACACCGCTATTTGTGTAAACATGCATACATCTTCACCGCAATCTGCATAAGCAAGGAAATATCTACACCGCTATCTGTATGAACATGGAAATATCTACACCGCCATCTGTATGAACATGGAAATGTCTACACTGCCATCTGTATGAGCATATAAATATCTGCACCGCCATCTGTATTAAGATGGAGATATCTTCACCGCTATCTGTATAAACTTGGAAATATCTACACCGCTATCTGTATAAACCTGGAAATATCTACACCGCTACCTGTATAAACATGGAAATATCTAAACCGCTATCAGCATGAAAATGGAAATATCTACACAGCTATCTGTATGAACATGGATATATCTACACAGCCATCTGGATGAACATGGAAATATCTACACCGCTATCTGCATGAACATGGAAATATCTACACAGCTATTTGTGTAAACATGTACACATCTTCACCGCAATCTGCATAAGCAAGGAAATATCTACACCGCTATTTATATGAACATGGAAATATCTACACCGCTATCTGTTTGAACATGGAAATATCTAAACCGCTATCAGCATGAAAATGGAAATATCTACACAGCTATCTGCACATACATGGAAATATCTACAAAGCTATCTCTTTACACATGGAAATAACTACACCACTATCTCTATAAACATGGAAATATCTACACCGCCATCTGTATGAACATGGAAATATCTGCACCGACATCTGTATGAACATATAAATATCTACACCACCATCTGTATTAAGATGGAGATATCTACACCGCTATCTGTATAAACATGGAAAGATCTACACCGCTATCTGTATAAACATGGAAATATCTACACCGCTATCTGTACGAACATGGAAATATCTACACCGCTATCTGTATGAACATGGAAATAGCTACACCGCTGTCTGTATCAACATGGAAATATCTACACCACTATCTGTATAAACATGGAAATATCTACACCACTATCTGTATAAACATGGAAATATCTACACCGCTATCTGTATGAACATGGATATATCTACACAGCCATCTGGATGAACATGGAAATATCTACACCGCTATCTGTATGAACCTGGAAATATCTACTCCGCTATCTGTGAAAACATGCATACATCTTCACCGCTATCTGTATAAACATGGAAATATCTACACCGCCATCTGTATGAACATGGAAATAGCTACACCGCTATCTGTATGAACATGGAAATATCTACACCGCTATCTGTATGAACATGGATATATCTACACAGCCATCTGGATGAACATGGAAATATCTACACCGCTATCTGTATGAACCTGGAAATATCTACTCCGCTATCTGTGTAAACATGCATACATCTTCACCGCTATCTGTATAAACATGGAAATATCTACACCGCCATCTGTATGAACATGGAAATAGCTACAGCGCTATCTGTATGAACATGGAAATATCTACACCGCTATCTGTATGAACATGGATATATCTACACAGCCATCTGGATGAACATGGAAATATCTACACCGCTCTCTGTGCAAACATGCATACATCTTCACCGCTATCTGTATGAGCATGGAAATATCTACACCGCCATCTGTATGAACATGGAAATAGCTACACCGCTATCTGTATGAACATGGAAATATCTACTCCGCTATCTGTTTGAACGTGGAAATATCTACACCGCTATCTGCATGAAAATGGAAATATCTACACTGCTATCTGCATATACATGGAAATATCTACACAGCTATCTCTTTACACATGGAAATAACTACACCGCTATCAGTTTGAACATGGAAATATCTACACCGCCATCTGTATGAACATGGAAATATCTGCACCGCCATCTATATGAACATATAAATATCTACACCGCCATCTGTATTAAGATGGAGATATCTACACCGCTATCTGTATAAACATGGAAATATCTACACCGCTATCTGTATAAACATGGAAATATCTACACCTCAATCGGTATGAGCATGGAAATATCTACACCGCTATCTGTATGAACATGGAAATATCTACACTGCTATCTCTATGAACATGGGAATATCTACACCGCTATCTGTACGAACATGGAAATAGCTACAACGCTATCTGTATGAACATGGAAATATCTACACCGCTATCTGTATGAACATGGAAATAGCTACACCGCTATCTGTATGAACATGGAAATATCTACACCGCTATCTGTATGAACTTGGAAATATCTACACCGCTATCTGTATGAACATGGATATATCTACACAGCCATCTGGATGAACATGGAAATATCTACACCGCTATCTGTATAAACATGGAAATATATACACCGCTATCTGTATAAACATGGAAATATCTACACCGCTATCTGTATGAACATGGAAATATCTACACCGCTATCTGTATGAATATGGAAATATCTACACCGCTATCTGTGTGAACATGGAAATATCTACACCGCTATCTGTTTGAACACGAAAATATCTACACCGCTGTCTGCATGACAATGGAAATATCTACACAGCTATCTGCATATACATGGAAATATCTACATAGCTATCTCTTTACACATGGAAATAACTACACCGCTATCTCTATAAACATCGAAATATCTACACCGCCATCTGTATGAACATGGAAATATCTGCACCGCCATGTGTATGAACATATAAATATCTGCTCCGACATCTGTATTAAGAAGGAGATATCTACACCGCTATCAGTATAAACATGGAAATATCTACACCGCTATCTGTATAAACACAGAAATATCTACACCGCTGTCTGTATAAACATGGAAATATCTTCTCCGGTACCTGTATAAACATGGAAATATCAGCACCGCTATCTGTATAAACATGGAAATATCTACACCGCTATCTGTATGAACATGGAAATATCTACACCGCTATCTGTATGAACACGGATATATCTACACAGCCATCTGGATGAACATGGAAATATCTACACCGCTATCTGCATGAACATGGAAATATCTACACCGCTATTTGTGTAAACATGCATACATCTTCACCGCAATCTGCATAAGCAAGGAAATATCTACACCGCTATCTGTATGAACATGGAAATATCTACACCGCCATCTGTATGAACATGGAAATGTCTACACTGCCATCTGTATGAGCATATAAATATCTGCACCGCCATCTGTATTAAGATGGAGATATCTTCACCGCTATCTGTATAAACTTGGAAATATCTACACCGCTATCTGTATAAACCTGGAAATATCTACACCGCTACCTGTATAAACATGGAAATATCTAAACCGCTATCAGCATGAAAATGGAAATATCTACACAGCTATCTGTATGAACATGGATATATCTACACAGCCATCTGGATGAACATGGAAATATCTACACCGCTATCTGCATGAACATGGAAATATCTACACAGCTATTTGTGTAAACATGTACACATCTTCACCGCAATCTGCATAAGCAAGGAAATATCTACACCGCTATTTATATGAACATGGAAATATCTACACCGCTATCTGTTTGAACATGGAAATATCTAAACCGCTATCAGCATGAAAATGGAAATATCTACACAGCTATCTGCACATACATGGAAATATCTACAAAGCTATCTCTTTACACATGGAAATAACTACACCACTATCTCTATAAACATGGAAATATCTACACCGCCATCTGTATGAACATGGAAATATCTGCACCGACATCTGTATGAACATATAAATATCTACACCACCATCTGTATTAAGATGGAGATATCTACACCGCTATCTGTATAAACATGGAAAGATCTACACCGCTATCTGTATAAACATGGAAATATCTACACCGCTATCTGTACGAACATGGAAATATCTACACCGCTATCTGTATGAACATGGAAATAGCTACACCGCTGTCTGTATCAACATGGAAATATCTACACCACTATCTGTATAAACATGGAAATATCTACACCACTATCTGTATAAACATGGAAATATCTACACCGCTATCTGTATGAACATGGATATATCTACACAGCCATCTGGATGAACATGGAAATATCTACACCGCTATCTGTATGAACCTGGAAATATCTACTCCGCTATCTGTGAAAACATGCATACATCTTCACCGCTATCTGTATAAACATGGAAATATCTACACCGCCATCTGTATGAACATGGAAATAGCTACACCGCTATCTGTATGAACATGGAAATATCTACACCGCTATCTGTATGAACATGGATATATCTACACAGCCATCTGGATGAACATGGAAATATCTACACCGCTATCTGTATGAACCTGGAAATATCTACTCCGCTATCTGTGTAAACATGCATACATCTTCACCGCTATCTGTATAAACATGGAAATATCTACACCGCCATCTGTATGAACATGGAAATAGCTACAGCGCTATCTGTATGAACATGGAAATATCTACACCGCTATCTGTATGAACATGGATATATCTACACAGCCATCTGGATGAACATGGAAATATCTACACCGCTCTCTGTGCAAACATGCATACATCTTCACCGCTATCTGTATGAGCATGGAAATATCTACACCGCCATCTGTATGAACATGGAAATAGCTACACCGCTATCTGTATGAACATGGAAATATCTACTCCGCTATCTGTTTGAACGTGGAAATATCTACACCGCTATCTGCATGAAAATGGAAATATCTACACTGCTATCTGCATATACATGGAAATATCTACACAGCTATCTCTTTACACATGGAAATAACTACACCGCTATCAGTTTGAACATGGAAATATCTACACCGCCATCTGTATGAACATGGAAATATCTGCACCGCCATCTATATGAACATATAAATATCTACACCGCCATCTGTATTAAGATGGAGATATCTACACCGCTATCTGTATAAACATGGAAATATCTACACCGCTATCTGTATAAACATGGAAATATCTACACCTCAATCGGTATGAGCATGGAAATATCTACACCGCTATCTGTATGAACATGGAAATATCTACACTGCTATCTCTATGAACATGGGAATATCTACACCGCTATCTGTACGAACATGGAAATAGCTACAACGCTATCTGTATGAACATGGAAATATCTACACCGCTATCTGTATGAACATGGAAATAGCTACACCGCTATCTGTATGAACATGGAAATATCTACACCGCTATCTGTATGAACTTGGAAATATCTACACCGCTATCTGTATGAACATGGATATATCTACACAGCCATCTGGATGAACATGGAAATATCTACACCGCTATCTGTATAAACATGGAAATATATACACCGCTATCTGTATAAACATGGAAATATCTACACCGCTATCTGTATGAACATGGAAATATCTACACCGCTATCTGTATGAATATGGAAATATCTACACCGCTATCTGTGTGAACATGGAAATATCTACACCGCTATCTGTTTGAACACGAAAATATCTACACCGCTGTCTGCATGACAATGGAAATATCTACACAGCTATCTGCATATACATGGAAATATCTACATAGCTATCTCTTTACACATGGAAATAACTACACCGCTATCTCTATAAACATCGAAATATCTACACCGCCATCTGTATGAACATGGAAATATCTGCACCGCCATGTGTATGAACATATAAATATCTGCTCCGACATCTGTATTAAGAAGGAGATATCTACACCGCTATCAGTATAAACATGGAAATATCTACACCGCTATCTGTATAAACATAGAAATATCTACACCGCTGTCTGTATAAACATGGAAATATCTTCTCCGGTACCTGTATAAACATGGAAATATCAGCACCGCTATCTGTATAAACATGGAAATATCTACACCGCTATCTGTATGAACATGGAAATATCTACACCGCTATCTGTATGAACACGGATATATCTACACAGCCATCTGGATGAACATGGAAATATCTACACCGCTATCTGCATGAACATGGAAATATCTACACCGCTATTTGTGTAAACATGCATACATCTTCACCGCAATCTGCATAAGCAAGGAAATATCTACACCGCTATCTGTATGAACATGGAAATATCTACACCGCCATCTGTATGAACATGGAAATGTCTACACTGCCATCTGTATGAGCATATAAATATCTGCACCGCCATCTGTATTAAGATGGAGATATCTTCACCGCTATCTGTATAAACTTGGAAATATCTACACCGCTATCTGTATAAACCTGGAAATATCTACACCGCTACCTGTATAAACATGGAAATATCTAAACCGCTATCAGCATGAAAATGGAAATATCTACACAGCTATCTGTATGAACATGGATATATCTACACAGCCATCTGGATGAACATGGAAATATCTACACCGCTATCTGCATGAACATGGAAATATCTACACAGCTATTTGTGTAAACATGTACACATCTTCACCGCAATCTGCATAAGCAAGGAAATATCTACACCGCTATTTATATGAACATGGAAATATCTACACCACTATCTGTTTGAACATGGAAATATCTAAACCGCTATCAGCATGAAAATGGAAATATCTACACAGCTATCTGCACATACATGGAAATATCTACAAAGCTATCTCTTTACACATGGAAATAACTACACCACTATCTCTATAAACATGGAAATATCTACACCGCCATCTGTATGAACATGGAAATATCTGCACCGACATCTGTATGAACATATAAATATCTACACCACCATCTGTATTAAGATGGAGATATCTACACCGCTATCTGTATAAACATGGAAAGATCTACACCGCTATCTGTATAAACATGGAAATATCTACACCGCTATCTGTACGAACATGGAAATATCTACACCGCTATCTGTATGAACATGGAAATAGCTACACCGCTGTCTGTATCAACATGGAAATATCTACACCACTATCTGTATAAACATGGAAATATCTACACCACTATCTGTATAAACATGGAAATATCTACACCGCTATCTGTATGAACATGGATATATCTACACAGCCATCTGGATGAACATGGAAATATCTACACCGCTATCTGTATGAACCTGGAAATATCTACTCCGCTATCTGTGAAAACATGCATACATCTTCACCGCTATCTGTATAAACATGGAAATATCTACACCGCCATCTGTATGAACATGGAAATAGCTACACCGCTATCTGTATGAACATGGAAATATCTACACCGCTATCTGTATGAACATGGATATATCTACACAGCCATCTGGATGAACATGGAAATATCTACACCGCTATCTGTATGAACCTGGAAATATCTACTCCGCTATCTGTGTAAACATGCATACATCTTCACCGCTATCTGTATAAACATGGAAATATCTACACCGCCATCTGTATGAACATGGAAATAGCTACAGCGCTATCTGTATGAACATGGAAATATCTACACCGCTATCTGTATGAACATGGATATATCTACACAGCCATCTGGATGAACATGGAAATATCTACACCGCTCTCTGTGCAAACATGCATACATCTTCACCGCTATCTGTATGAGCATGGAAATATCTACACCGCCATCTGTATGAACATGGAAATAGCTACACCGCTATCTGTATGAACATGGAAATATCTACTCCGCTATCTGTTTGAACGTGGAAATATCTACACCGCTATCTGCATGAAAATGGAAATATCTACACTGCTATCTGCATATACATGGAAATATCTACACAGCTATCTCTTTACACATGGAAATAACTACACCGCTATCAGTTTGAACATGGAAATATCTACACCGCCATCTGTATGAACATGGAAATATCTGCACCGCCATCTATATGAACATATAAATATCTACACCGCCATCTGTATTAAGATGGAGATATCTACACCGCTATCTGTATCAACATGGAAATATCTACACCGCTATCTGT
This sequence comes from Gorilla gorilla gorilla, assembly GCF_029281585.2. Lineage (NCBI taxonomy): Eukaryota > Metazoa > Chordata > Mammalia > Primates > Hominidae > Gorilla > Gorilla gorilla. The sequence goes on from NC_073247.2 coordinate 7,521,422, forward strand.
ATAAACATGGAAATATCTACACCTCAATCGGTATGAGCATGGAAATATCTACACCGCTATCTGTATGAACATGGAAATATCTACACTGCTATCTCTATGAACATGGGAATATCTACACCGCTATCTGTACGAACATGGAAATAGCTACAACGCTATCTGTATGAACATGGAAATATCTACACCGCTATCTGTATGAACATGGAAATAGCTACACCGCTATCTGTATGAACATGGAAATATCTGCACCGCCATCTATATGATCATATAAATATCTACACCGCCATCTGTATTAAGATGGAGATATCTACACCGCTATCTGTATAAACATGGAAATATCTACACCGCTATCTGTATAAACATGGAAATATCTACACCTCAATCGGTATGAGCATGGAAATATCTACACCGCTATCTGTATGAACATGGAAATATCTACACTGCTATCTCTATGAACATGGGAATATCTACACCGCTATCTGTACGAACATGGAAATAGCTACAACGCTATCTGTATGAACATGGAAATATCTACACCGCTATCTGTATGAACATGGAAATAGCTACACCGCTATCTGTATGAACATGGAAATATCTACACCGCTATCTGTATGAACTTGGAAATATCTACACCGCTATCTGTATGAACATGGATATATCTACACAGCCATCTGGATGAACATGGAAATATCTACACCGCTATCTGTATAAACATGGAAATATATACACCGCTATCTGTATAAACATGGAAATATCTACACCGCTATCTGTATGAACATGGAAATATCTACACCGCTATCTGTATGAATATGGAAATATCTGCACCGCCATCTATATGAACATATAAATATCTACACCGCCATCTGTATTAAGATGGAGATATCTACACCGCTATCTGTATAAACATGGAAATATCTACACCGCTATCTGTATAAACATGGAAATATCTACACCTCAATCGGTATGAGCATGGAAATATCTACACCGCTATCTGTATGAACATGGAAATATCTACACTGCTATCTCTATGAACATGGGAATATCTACACCGCTATCTGTACGAACATGGAAATAGCTACAACGCTATCTGTATGAACATGGAAATATCTACACCGCTATCTGTATGAACATGGAAATAGCTACACCGCTATCTGTATGAACATGGAAATATCTACACCGCTATCTGTATGAACTTGGAAATATCTACACCGCTATCTGTATGAACATGGATATATCTACACAGCCATCTGGATGAACATGGAAATATCTACACCGCTATCTGTATAAACATGGAAATATATACACCGCTATCTGTATAAACATGGAAATATCTACACCGCTATCTGTATGAACATGGAAATATCTACACCGCTATCTGTATGAATATGGAAATATCTACACCGCTATCTGTGTGAACATGGAAATATCTACACCGCTATCTGTTTGAACACGAAAATATCTACACCGCTGTCTGCATGACAATGGAAATATCTACACAGCTATCTGCATATACATGGAAATATCTACATAGCTATCTCTTTACACATGGAAATAACTACACCGCTATCTCTATAAACATCGAAATATCTACACCGCCATCTGTATGAACATGGAAATATCTGCACCGCCATGTGTATGAACATATAAATATCTGCTCCGACATCTGTATTAAGAAGGAGATATCTACACCGCTATCAGTATAAACATGGAAATATCTACACCGCTATCTGTATAAACATAGAAATATCTACACCGCTGTCTGTATAAACATGGAAATATCTTCACCGGTACCTGTATAAACATGGAAATATCAGCACCGCTATCTGTATAAACATGGAAATATCTACACCGCTATCTGTATGAACATGGAAATATCTACACCGCTATCTGTATGAACATGGATATATCTACACAGCCATCTGGATGAACATGGAAATATCTACACCGCTATCTGCATGAACATCGAAATATCTACACCGCTATTTGTGGAAACATGCATACATCTTCACCGCAATCTGCATTATCAAGGAAATATCTACACCGCTATCTCTATGAACATGGAAATATCTACACCGCTATCTGTTTGAACATGGAAATATCTAAACCGCTATCAACATGAAAATGTAAATATCTACACAGCTATCTGCATATACGTGGAAATATATACAAAGCTATCTCTTTACACATGGAAATAACTACACCGCTATCTCTATAAACATGGAAATATCTACACCGCCATCTGTAGGAACATGGAAATATCTGCACCGCCATCTGTATGAACATATAAATATCTACACCACCATCTGTATTAAGATGGAGATATCTACACCGCTATCTGTATAAACCTGGAAATATCTACACCGCTATCTGTATAAACATGGAAAGATCTACACCGCTATCTGTATAAACATGGAAATTTCTACACCGCTACCTGAATAAACATGGAAATATCTGCACAGCTATCTGTATGAACATGGAAATATCTACACCGCTATCTGTTCGAACATGGAAATATCTACACCGCTATCTGTATGAACATGGAAATACCTACACCGCTATCTGTATCAACATGGAAATATCTACACCACTATCTGCATAAACATGGAAATATCTACACCGCTATCTGTATGAACATGGATATATCTACACAGCCATCTGGATGAACATGGAAATATCTACACCGCTATCTGTGCAAACATGCATACATCTTCACTGCTATCTGTATAAACATGGAAATATCTACACCGCTATTTGTGTAAACATGCATACATCTTCACCGCAATCTGCATAAGCAAGGAAATATCTACACCGCTATCTGTATGAACATGGAAATATCTACACCGCCATCTGTATGAACATGGAAATGTCTACACTGCCATCTGTATGAGCATATAAATATCTGCACCGCCATCTGTATTAAGATGGAGATATCTTCACCGCTATCTGTATAAACTTGGAAATATCTACACCGCTATCTGTATAAACCTGGAAATATCTACACCGCTACCTGTATAAACATGGAAATATCTAAACCGCTATCAGCATGAAAATGGAAATATCTACACAGCTATCTGTATGAACATGGATATATCTACACAGCCATCTGGATGAACATGGAAATATCTACACCGCTATCTGCATGAACATGGAAATATCTACACCGCTATTTGTGTAAACATGTACACATCTTCACCGCAATCTGCATAAGCAAGGAAATATCTACACCGCTATTTATATGAACATGGAAATATCTACACCGCTATCTGTTTGAACATGGAAATATCTAAACCGCTATCAGCATGAAAATGGAAATATCTACACAGCTATCTGCACATACATGGAAATATCTACAAAGCTATCTCTTTACACATGGAAATAACTACACCACTATCTCTATAAACATGGAAATATCTACACCGCCATCTGTATGAACATGGAAATATCTGCACCGACATCTGTATGAACATATAAATATCTACACCACCATCTGTATTAAGATGGAGATATCTACACCGCTATCTGTATAAACATGGAAAGATCTACACCGCTATCTTTATAAACATGGAAATATCTACACCGCTATCTGTACGAACATGGAAATATCTACACCGCTATCTGTATGAACATGGAAATAGCTACACCGCTGTCTGTATCAATATGGAAATATCTACACCACTATCTGTATAAACATGGAAATATATACACCACTATATGTATAAACATGGAAATATCTACACCGCCATCTGTATGAACATGGAAATAGCTACACCGCTATCTGTATGAACATGGAAATATCTACACCGCTATCTGTATGAACATGGATATATCTACACAGCCATCTGGATGAACATGGAAATATCTACACCGCTATCTGTATGAACCTGGAAATATCTACTCCGCTATCTGTGTAAACATGCATACATCTTCACCGCTATCTGTATAAACATGGAAATATCTACACCGCCATCTGTATGAACATGGAAATAGCTACAGCGCTATCTGTATGAACATGGAAATATCTACACCGCTATCTGTATGAACATGGATATATCTACACAGCCATCTGGATGAACATGGAAATATCTACACCGCTCTCTGTGCAAACATGCATACATCTTCACCGCTATCTGTATGAGCATGGAAATATCTACACCGCCATCTGTATGAACATGGAAATAGCTACACCGCTATCTGTATGAACATGGAAATATCTACTCCGCTATCTGTTTGAACGTGGAAATATCTACACCGCTATCAGCATGAAAATGGAAATATCTACACTGCTATCTGCATATACATGGAAATATCTACACAGCTATCTCTTTACACATGGAAATAACTACACCGCTATCAGTTTGAACATGGAAATATCTACACCGCCATCTGTATGAACATGGAAATATCTGCACCGCCATCTATATGAACATATAAATATCTACACCGCCATCTGTATTAAGATGGAGATATCTTCACCGCTATCTGTATAAACATGGAAATATCTACACCGCTATCTGTATAAACATGGAAATATCTACACCTCAATCGGTATGAGCATGGAAATATCTACACCGCTATCTGTATGAACATGGAAATATCTACACTGCTATCTCTATGAACATGGGAATATCTACACCGCTATCTGTACGAACATGGAAATAGCTACAACGCTATCTGTATGAACATGGAAATATCTACACCGCTATCTGTATGAACATGGAAATAGCTACACCGCTATCTGTATGAACATGGAAATATCTACACCGCTATCTGTATGAACTTGGAAATATCTACACCGCTATCTGTATGAACATGGATATATCTACACAGCCATCTGGATGAACATGGAAATATCTACACCGCTATCTGTATAAACATGGAAATATCTACACCGCTATCTGTATAAACATGGAAATATCTACACCGCTATCTGTATGAACATGGAAATATCTACACCGCTATCTGTATGAATATGGAAATATCTACACCGCTATCTGTGTGAACATGGAAATATCTACACCGCTATCTGTTTGAACACGAAAATATCTACACCGCTGTCTGCATGACAATGGAAATATCTACACAGCTATCTGCATATACATGGAAATATCTACATAGCTATCTCTTTACACATGGAAATAACTACACCGCTATCTCTATAAACATCGAAATATCTACACCGCCATCTGTATGAACATGGAAATATCTGCACCGCCATGTGTATGAACATATAAATATCTGCTCCGACATCTGTATTAAGAAGGAGATATCTACACCGCTATCAGTATAAACATGGAAATATCTACACCGCTATCTGTATAAACATAGAAATATCTACACCGCTGTCTGTATAAACATGGAAATATCTTCACCGGTACCTGTATAAACATGGAAATATCAGCACCGCTATCTGTATAAACATGGAAATATCTACACCGCTATCTGTATGAACATGGAAATATCTACACCGCTATCTGTATGAACATGGATATATCTACACAGCCATCTGGATGAACATGGAAATATCTACACCGCTATCTGCATGAACATGGAAATATCTACACCGCTATTTGTGGAAACATGCATACATCTTCACCGCAATCTGCATTATCAAGGAAATATCTACACCGCTATCTCTATGAACATGGAAATATCTACACCGCTATCTGTTTGAACATGGAAATATCTAAACCGCTATCAGCATGAAAATGTAAATATCTACACAGCTATCTGCATATACGTGGAAATATATACAAAGCTATCTCTTTACACATGGAAATAACTACACCGCTATCTCTATAAACATGGAAATATCTACACAGCCATCTGTAGGAACATGGAAATATCTGCACCGCCATCTGTATGAACATATAAATATCTACACCACCATCTGTATTAAGATGGAGATATCTACACCGCTATCTGTATAAACCTGGAAATATCTACACCACTATCTGTATAAACATGGAAAGATCTACACCGCTATCTGTATAAACATGGAAATTTCTACACCGCTACCTGAATAAACATGGAAATATCTGCACAGCTATCTGTATGAACATGGAAATATCTACACCGCTATCTGTTCGAACATGGAAATATCTACACCGCTATCTGTATGAACATGGAAATACCTACACCGCTATCTGTATCAACATGGAAATATCTACACCACTATCTGTATAAACATGGAAATATCTACACCGCTATCTGTATGAACATGGATATATCTACACAGCCATCTGGATGAACATGGAAATATCTACACCGCTATCTGTATGAACCTGGAAATATCTACTCCGCTATCTGTGTAAACATGCATACATCTTCACCGCTATCTGTATAAACATGGAAATATCTACACCGCTATCTGTATGAACATGGAAATAGCTACACCGCTATCTGTATGAACATGGAAATATCTACACCGCTATCTGTATGAACATGGATATATCTACACAGCCATCTGGATGAACATGGAAATATCTACACCGCTATCTGTGCAAACATGCATACATCTTCACCGCTATCTGTTTGAACATGGAAATATCTACACCGTTTTCTGTATGAACATTGAAATATCTACACCGCTATCTGTGTGAACATGGAAATATCTACACCGCTATCTGTGTGAACATGGAAATATCTACACCGCTATCTGCATGAAAATGGAAATATCTACACTGCTATCTGCATATACATTGAAATATCTACACAGCTATCTCTTTACACATGGAAATAACTACACCGCTATCAGTTTGAACATGGAAATATCTACACCGCCATCTGTATGAACATGGAAATATGTGCACCGCCATCTGTATGAACATATAAATATCTACACCGCCATCTGTATTAAGATGGAGATATCTACACCGCTATCTGAATAAACATGGAAATATCTACACCGCTATCTGTATAAACATGGAAATATCTACACCGCTATCGGTATGAACATGGAAATATCTACACCGCTATCTGTATGAACATGGAAATATCTACACCGCTATCTGTATGAACATGGAAATATCTACACCGGTATCTGTTTGAACTCGGAAATATCTACACCGCTGACTGCATGAAAATGGAAATATCTACACAGCTATCTGCATATACATGGAAATATCTACACAGATATCTCTTAACACATGGAAATAACTTCACCGCTATCTCTATAAACATCGAAATATCTACACCGCCATCTGTATGAACATGGAAATATCTGCACCGCCATGTGTATGAACATATAAATATCTGCACCGCCATCTGTATTAAGAAGGAGATATCTACACCGCTATCTGTATAAACATGGAAATATCTACACCGCTATCTGTATAAACATGGAAATATCTACACCGCTACCTGTATAAACATGGAAATATCAGCACCGCTATCTGTATAAACATGGAAATATCTACACCGCTATCTGTATAAACATGGAAATATCTACACCGCTATCTGTATGAACATGGAAATATCTTCACCGCCATCTGTATGAACATGGATATATCTACACAGCCATCTGTATGAACATGGAAATATCTACACCGTTATGTGTATGAACATGGAAATATCTACACCGTTAAATGTATGAATATGGATATACCTTCACCTATATCTGTATGAACATGGATATGTCTACACAGCCATCTGGATGAATATGGAAATATCTACACCGCGATCTGTATGAACATGGAAATATCTACACCGCTATCTGTGTAAACATGCATACATTTCCCCGCTATCTGTATAAGCATGGAAATATCTACACCGCTATCTGCATGAACATGGAGATATCTACACCGCTATCTGTTTGAACATGGAAATATCTAAACCGCTCTCAGCATGAAAATGGAAATATCTACACAGCTATCTGCATATACATGGAAATATCTACACAGCGATCTCTTTACACATGGAAATAACTACACCGCTATCTGTATGAACATGGAAATATCTACACCGCCATCTGTATTAAGAAGGAGATATCTACACCGCTATCTGTGTAAACATGGAAATATCTACACCGCTATCTGTATAAACATGGAAATATCTGCACCGCTATCTGTATAAACATGGAAATATCTAAACTGCTACCTGTATAAACATGGAAATATCTACACCACTACCTGTACAAACATGGAAATATCAGCACCGCTATCTGTATGAACATGGAAATACCAGGCCCTCTATCTGTATGAACATGGAAATATCTACACCGCTATCTCTATGAACATGGAAATATCTACACCGCTATCTGTTTGAACATGGAAATGTCTAAACCGCTATCTGCATGAAAATGGAAATATCTACACAGCTATCTGCATATACATGGAAATATCTACATAGCGATCTCTTTACACATGGAAATATCTACACCGCTATCTGTATGAACATGGAAATATCTACACCGCCAGCTGTATGAATATGGAAATATCTGCACCGCCATCTGTATGAACATATAAATATCTACACCGCCATCTGTATTAAGAAGGAGATATCTACACCGCTATCTGTATGAACATGGAAATATCTACACCGCTATCTGTATGAACATGGAAATATCTACACCGCTATCTGTATAAACATGGAAATATCTACACTGCTACCTGTATAAACATGGAAATATCTACACCTCTACCTGTATAAACATGGAAATATCAGCACCGCTATCTGTAGGAACATGGAAATATCAGCCACTCTATCTGTATGAACATGGAAATATCTACACCGCTATCTGTATGAACATGGAAATTTCTACACCGCTATCTGTTTGAACATGGAAATATCTAAACCGCTATCTGCATGAAAATGGAAATATCTACACAGCTATCTGCATATACATGGAAATATCTACACAGCTATCCCTTTACACATGGAAATAACTACACCGCTATCTGTATGAACATGGAGATATCTTCACCGCCATCTGTATGAACATGGATATATCTACACAGCCCTCTGGATGAACATGGAAATATCCACACCGCTATCTGTTTAAACATGCATACATCTTCACCGCTATCTGTATAAACTTGGAAATATCTACACCGCTATCTGTATGAACATGGAAATATCTACACTGCTATCTGTATGAACATGGAAATATCTACACCGCCTTCTGTATGAACATGGAAATATCTGCACCGCCATCTGTATGAACATATAAATTTCTACACCGCTACCTGTATAAACATGGAAATATCAGCACCGCTATCTGTATGAACATGGAAATATCTACACCGCTATCTGTATGAACATGGAAATATCTACACCGCTATCTGTATGAACATGTAAATATCTACAAAGCTATCTGAATGAACATGGAAATATCTACACCGCTATCTGTTTGAACATGTAAATATCTACACCGCTATCTACATGAAAATGGAAATATCTAGAAAGCTATCTGCCTATACATGGAAATATCTACACAGCTATCTCTTTACTCATGGAAATAAGTACACCGCTATATCTATAAACATGGAAATATCTACACCACCATCTGTATGAACATGGAAATATCTGCACCGCCATCTGTATAAACATATAAATATCTACACCGCCATCTGTATTAAGAAGGAGATATCTACACTGCTATCTGTATAAACATGGAAATATCTACACCGCTGCCTGTATAAACATGGAAATATCAGCACCGCTATCTGTATGAACATGGAAATATCTACACCGCTACCTGTATGAACATGGAAATATCTACACCGCTATCTGTATGAACAAGGAAAAATCTACACCACTATCTGTATGAACATGGAAATAACTACACCACCATCTGTTTGAACATGGAAATATCTGCACCGCCATCTGTATGAACATATAAATATCTACACCGCCATCTGTATTAAGATGGAGATATCTACACCGCTATCTGAATAAACATGGAAATATCTACACCGCTATCTGTATAAACATGGAAATATCTACACCGCTATCTGTATTAACATGGAAGTATCTACACCGCTACATGTATAAACATGGAAATATCAGCACCGCTATCTGTATGAACATGGAAATATCTACACCGCTATCTGTATGAACATGGAAATATCTATACTGCTATCTGTTTGAACATGGAAATATCTACAAAGCTATCTGAATGAACATGGAAATATCTACACCGCTATCTGTTTGAACATGTAAATATCTACACCGCTATCTGCATGAAAATGGAAATATCTACAAAGCTCTCTGCATATACATGGAAATATCTACACAGCTATCTCTTTACACATGGAAATAACTACACCGCTATATCTATAAACATGGAAATATCTACACCGCCATCTGTATGAACATGGAAATATCTGCACCGCCATCTGTATGAACATATAAATATCTACACCGCCAACTGTATTAAGGAGATATCTACACCGCTATCTGTATAAACATTGAAATATCTACACCGCTGCCTGTATAAACATGGAAATATCAGCAACGCTATCTGTATGAACATGGAAATATCTACACCGCTACCTGTATGAACATGGAAATATCTACACCGCTATCTGTATGAACATGGAAATATCTACACTGCTATCTCTATGAACATGGAAATATCTACACCGCTATCTGTATGAACATGGAAATATCTACACCGCTATCTGTATGAACATGGATATATCTACACAGCCATCTGGATGAACATGGAAATATCTACACCGCTATCTGTAGGAACATGGAAATATCTACACCGTTATCTGTATCAACATGGATATATCTACACAGCCATCTGGATGGACATGGAAATATCTACACCGCTATCTGTGTAAACATGCATACATCTTCACCGCTATCTGTATAAACATGGAAATATCTACACCGCTATCTGTATGAACATGGAAATATCTACACCGCTATCTGTATGAACATGGAAATATCTACACCGCTATCTGTTTGAACATGGAAATATCTACACCGCTATCTGCATGAAACTGGAAATATCTACACTGCTACCTGCATATACATGGAAATATCTACACAGCTATCTCTTTACACATGGAAATAACTACACCGCTATCTGTATGAACATGGAAATATCTACACCGCCATCTGTATGAACATGGAAATATCTGCACCGCCAACTGTATGAACATATAAATATCTACACCGCCATCTGTATTAAGATGGAGATATCTACACCGCTATCTGTATAAACACGGAAATATCTACACCGCTATCTGTATAAACATGGATATATCTACACCTCAATCGGTATGAGCATGGAAATATCTACACCGCTATCTGTATGAACATGGAAATATCTACACCGCTATCTGTTTGAACAAGGAAATATCTGAACCGCTATCTGCATGAAACTAGAAATATCTATACAGCTATCTGCAAATACATGGAAATATCTACAAAGCTATCTCTTTACACATGGAAATAACTACACCGCTATCTGTATGAACATGGAAATATCTACACCGCCATCTGTATGAACATGGAAATGTCTGCACTGCCATCTGTATGAGCATATAAATATCTGCACTGCCATCTGTATTAAGATGGAGATATCTTCACCGCTATCTGTATAAACTTGGAAATATCTACACCGCTATCTGTATAAACCTGGAAATATCTACACCGCTATCTGTATAAACATGGAAATATCTACACCACTACCTGAATAAACATGGAAATATCAGCACCGCTATCTGTATGAACATGGAAATATCTACACCACTATCTCTATGAACATTGAAATATCTACACCGCTATCTGTATGAACATGGAAATAGCTACACCGCTATCTGTATGAACATGGAAATATCTACACCACTATCTGTATGAACATGGAAATATCTATACCGCTATCAGTATGAACATGGATATATCTCCACAGCCATCTGGATGAACATGGAAATATCTACACCGCTATCTGCATGAACATGGAAATATCTACACCGCTATTTGTGTAAACATGCATACATCTTCACTGCAACCTGCATAAGCATGGAAATATCTACACCGCTATCTGTATGAACATGGAGATATCTACACCGCTATCTGTTTGAACATGGAAATATCTAAACCGCTATCAGCATGAAAATGGAAATATCTACACAGCTATCTGCATATACATGGAAATATCTACACAGCGATCTCTTTACACATGGAAATAACTACACCGCTATCTGTATGAACATGGAAATATCTACACCGCCATCTGTATGAACATGGAAATATCTGCACCGCCATCTTTATGAACATATAAATATCTACACCGCCATCTGTATTAAGAAGGAGATATCTACACCGCTATCTGTATAAACATGGAAATATCTGCACCGCTATCTGTATAAACATGGAAATATCTACACTGCTACCTGTATAAACATGAAAATATCTACACAACTACCTGTATAAACATGGAAATATCAGCACCGCTATCTGTATGAACATGGAAATACCAGGCCCTCAATCTGTATGAGCATGGAAATATCTTCACCGCTATCTCTATGAACATGGAAATATCTACACCGCTATCTGTTTGAACACGAAAAATATCTATACCGCGATCTGCATGAAAATGGAAATATCTACACAGCTATCTGCATATACATGGAAATATCTACACAGCTATCTCTTTACACTTGGAAATAACTACACCGCTATCTGTATGAACATGGAAATACCTTCACCGCCATCTGTATGAACATGGATATATCTACAAAGCCCTCTGGATGAACATGGAAATATCCACACCGCTATCTGTGTAAACATGCATACATCTTCACCGCTGTCTGTATAAACATGGAAATATCTACACCGCTATCTGTATGAACATGGAAATATCTACACCGTTATCAGTTTGAAGATGGAAATATATACACCGCTATCTGCATGAAAATGGAAATATCTACACAGATATCTGCATATACATGGAAATATCTGCTCAGCCATCTCTTTACACATGGAAATAACTACACTGCTATCTGTATGAACATGGAAATATCTAAACCGCCATCAGTATGAACATGGAAATATCTGCACCCCCATCTGTATGAACATATAAATATCTATACCGCCATCTGTATTAAGGAGATATCTACACCGCTATCTGAATAAACATGGAAATATCTACACCGCTATCTGTATAAACATGGAAATATCTACACCGCTACCTGTATAAACATTTAAATATCAGCACCGCTATCTGTATGAATATGGAAATATCTACACCGCTAACTCTATGAACATGGAAATATCTACACCGCTATCTGTGTAAACATGCATACATCTTCACTGCTATCTGTAAAAACGTGGAAATATCTACACCGCTATCTGTATAAACATGGAAATATCTACACCGCTACCTGTATAAACATGGAAATATCAGCCCCGCTATCTGTCTGAACATCGAAATATCTGCACCGCTATCTGTATGAACATGGAAATATCTACACCGCTATCTGTATGAACATGGAAATATCTACACCGCTATCTGTATGAACATGTAAATATCTACACAACTATCTGCATGAAAATGGAAATATCTACAAAGCTATCTGCATATACATGGAAATATCTACACAGCTATCTCTTTACACATGGAAATAACTACACCGCTATCAGTTTGAACATGGAAATATCTACACCGCCATCTGTATGAACATGGAAATATCTGCACCGCCATCTGTATGAACATATAAGTATCTACACCGCCGTCTGTATTAAGATGGAGATATCTACACCGCTATCTGTATAAACATGGAAATATATACACCGCTATCTGTATAAACATGGAAATATCTACACCTCAATCGGTATGAACATGGAAATATCTACACCGCTATCTGTATGAACATGGAAATATCTACACCGCTATCTCTATGAACATGGAAATATCTACACCGCTGTCTGTATGAACATGGAAATAGCTACACCGCTATCTGTATGAACATGGAAATATCTACACCGCTATCTGTATGAACATGGAAATAGCTACACCGCTATCTGTATGAACATGGAAATATCTACACCGCTATCTGTATGAACTTGGAAATATCTACACCGCTATCTGTATGAACATGGATATATCTACACAGCCATCTGGATGAACATGGAAATATCTACACCGCTATCTGTATAAACATGGAAATATCTACACCGCTATCTGTATAAACATGGAAATATCTACACCGCTATCTGTATGAACATGGAAATATCTACACCGCTATCTGTATGAATATGGAAATATCTACACCGCTATCTGTATGAACATGGAAATATCTACACCGCTATCTGTTTGAACACGAAAATATCTACACCGCTGTCTGCATGACAATGGAAATATCTACACAGCTATCTGCATATACATGGAAATAGCTACACAGCTATCTCTTTACACATGGAAATAACTACACCGCTATCTCTATAAACATCGAAATATCTACACCGCCATCTGTATGAACATGGAAATATCTGCACCGCCATGTGTATGAACATATAAATATCTGCACCGCCATCTGTATTAATAAGGAGATATCTACACGGCTATCAGTATAAACATGGAAATATCTACACCGCTATCTGTATAAACATGGAAATATCTACACCGCTATCTGTATGAACATGGAAATATCTACACCGCTATCTGTATGAACACGGATATATCTACACAGCCATCTGGATGAACATGGAAATATCTACACCGCTATCTGCATGAACATGGAAATATCTACTCCGCTATTTGTGTAAACATGCATACATCTTCACCGCAATCTGCATAAGCAAGGAAATATCTACACCGCTATCTGTATGAACATGGAAATATCTACACCGCCATCTGTATGAACATGGAAATGTCTACAGTGCCATCTGTATGAGCATATAAATATCTGCACCGCCATCTGTATTAAGATGGAGATATCTTCACCGCTATCTGTGTAAACTTGGAAATATCTACACCGCTATCTGTATAAACCTGGAAATATCTACACTGCTACCTGTATAAACATGGAAATATCTAAACCGCTATCAGCATGAAAATGGAAATATCTACACAGCTATCTGTATGAACATGGATATATCTACAGCCATCTGGATGAACATGGAAATATCTACACCGCTATCTGCATGAACATGGAAATATCTACACCGCTATTTGTGTAAACATGTACACATCTTCACCGCAATCTGCATAAGCAAGGAAATATCTACACCGCTATTTATATGAACATGGAAATATCTACACCGCTATATGTTTGAACATGGAAATATCTAAACCGCTATCAGCATGAAAATGGAAATATCTACACAGCTATCTGCACATACATGGAAATATCTACAAAGCTATCTCTTTACACATGGAAATAACTACACCACTATCTCTATAAACATGGAAATA
Source organism: Gorilla gorilla gorilla (assembly GCF_029281585.2). NCBI lineage: Eukaryota > Metazoa > Chordata > Mammalia > Primates > Hominidae > Gorilla > Gorilla gorilla. Next base: position 7,536,789 of record NC_073247.2, read on the forward strand.
TCTACACCGCCATCTGTATGAACATGGAAATATCTGCACCGACATCTGTATGAACATATAAATATCTACACCACCATCTGTATTAAGATGGGGATATCTACACCGCTATCTGTATAAACATGGAAAGATCTACACCGCTATCTGTATAAACATGGAAATATCTACACCGCTATCTGTACGAACATGGAAATATCTACACCGCTATCTGTATGAACATGGAAATAGCTACAGCGCTGTCTGTATCAACATGGAAATATCTACACCACTATCTGTATAAACATGGAAATATCTACACCACTATCTGTATAAACATGGAAATATCTACACCGCTATCTGTATGAACATGGATATATCTACACAGCCATCTGGATGAACATGGAAATATCTACACCGCTATCTGTATGAACCTGGAAATATCTACTCCGCTATCTGTGTAAACATGCATACATCTTCACCGCTATCTGTATAAACATGGAAATATCTACACCGCCATCTGTATGAACATGGAAATATCTACACCGCTATCTGTATGAACATGGAAATATCTACACCGCTATCTGTATGAACATGGATATATCTACACAGCCATCTGTATGAACATGGAAATATCTACACCGCTATCTGTATGAACATGGAAATATCTACTCCGCTATCTGTTTGAACGTGGAAATATCTACACCGCTATCTGCATGAAAATGGAAATATCTACACTGCTATCTGCATATACATGGAAATATCTACACAGCTATCTCTTTACACATGGAAATAACTACACCTCTATCAGTTTGAACATGGAAATATCTACACCGCCATCTATATGAACATATAAATATCTACACCGCCATCTGTATTAAGATGGAGATATCTACACCGCTATCTGTATAAACATGGAAATATCTACACCTCAATCGGTATGAGCATGGAAATATCTACACCGCTATCTGTATGAACATGGAAATATCTACACTGCTATCTCTATGAACATGGGAATATCTACACCGCTATCTGTACAAACATGGAAATAACTACAACGCTATCTGTATGAACATGGAAATATCTACACCGCTATCTGTATGAACATGGAAATAGCTACACCGCTATCTGTATGAACATGGAAATATCTACACCGCTATCTGTATAAACTTGGAAATATCTACACCGCTATCTGTATGAACATGGATATATCTACACAGCCATCTGGATGAACATGGAAATATCTACACCGCTATCTGTATAAACATGGAAATATCTACACCGCTATCTGTGTGAACATGGAAATATCTACACCGCTATCTGTATGAACATGGAAATATCTACACCGCTATCTGTATGAATATGGAAATATCTACACCGCTATCTGTGTGAACATGGAAATATCTACACCGCTATCTGTTTGAACACGAAAATATCTACACCGCTGTCTGCATGACAAAATATCTACACAGCTATCTGCATATACATGGAAATATCTACACAGCTATCTCTTTACACATGGAAATAACTACACTGCTGTCTGTATGAACATGGAAATATCTTCACCGCCATCTGTATGAACACGGATATATCTACACAGCCCTCTGGATGAACATGGAAATATCCACACCGCTATCTGTGTAAACATGCATACATCTTCACCACTATCTGTATAAACATGGAAATATCTACACCGCTATCTGTATGAACATGGAAATATCTACACCGTTATCAGTGTGAAGATGGAAATATATACACCGCTATCTGCATGAAAATGGAAATATCTACACAGATATCTGCATATACATGGAAATATCTGCTCAGCCATCTCTTTACACATGGAAATAACTACACCGCTATCTGTATGAACATGGAAATATCTACACCGCCATCAGTATGAACATGGAAATATCTGCACCCCCATCTGTATGAACATATAAATATCTACACCGCCATCTGTATTAAGGAGATATCTACACCGCTATCTGAATAAACATGGAATTATCTACACCGCTATCTGTATAAACATGGAAATATCCACACCGCTACCTCTATAAACATTTAAATATCAGCACCGCTATCTGTATGAATATGGAAATATCTACACCGCTAACTCTATGAACATGGAAATATCTACACCGCTACCTGAATAAACATGGAAATATCTGCACAGCTATCTGTATGAACATGGAAATATCTACACCGCTATCTGTTCGAACATGGAAATATCTACACCGCTATCTGTATGAACATGGAAATATCTACACCGCTATCTGTATCAACATGGAAATATCTACACCACTATCTGTATAAACACGGAAATATCTACACCGCTATCTGTATGAACATGGACATATCTACACAGCCATCTGGATGAACATGGAAATATCTACACCGCTATCTGTATAAACCTGGAAATATCTACTCCGCTATCTGTGTAAACATGCATACATCTTCACCGCTATCTGTATAAACATGGAAATATCTACACCGCTATCTGTATGAACATGGAAATAGCTACACCGCTATCTGTATGAACATGGAAATATCTACACCGCTATCTGTATGAACATGGATATATCTACACAGCCATCTGGATGAACGTGGAAATATCTACACCGCTATCTGTGCAAACATGCATACATCTTCACCGCTATCTGTATGAACATGGAAATATCTACACCGCTATCTGTATGAACATGGAAATATCTACACCGCTATCTGTGTGAACATGGAAATATTTACACCGCTATCTGTTTGAACATGGAAATATCTACACCGCTATCTGCATGAAAATGGAAATATCTACACTGCTATCTGCATATACATGGAAATATCTAAACAGCTATCTCTTTACACATGGAAATAACTACACCGCTATCAGTTTGAACATGGAAATATCTACACCGCCATCTGTATGAACATGGAAATATCTACACCGCTATCTGTGTAAACATGGAAGTATCTTCACCGCTATCTCTATAAACATGGAAATATCTACACCGCTATCTGTATAAATATGGAAATATCTACACCGCTATCTGTATAAACATGGAAATACCTTCACCGCCATCTGTATAAACATGGAAGTAGATACACCTCTATCTCTATAAACATGAAAATATCTACAAAGCTATCTGTGTAAACTTGGAAATGTCTAGACCGCTTTCTGTGTAAACAAGGAAATATTTACACGGCCATCTGTATAAACATGGAAATATCTACACCGCCATCTGCATAAACATGGAAATATCTACACCGCCACACGTATAAACATGGAAATATCTACAAAGCCGTCTGTTTAAACATGGTAATATCTATAACCCTATATGTATAAACCTGGAAATATCTACATCGCCATGTGTATAAACATGGAAATATCTACACCGCCATCTCTATAAACATGGAAATATCTACACCACCATCTGTACAAACATGGAAATATCTACACCGCCATCTCCAAAAACATTGAAATAACTACAACGCCTTCTGTATGAATATGGAAATATCTACACCGCCACCTGTATAAACATGGAAATACCTACACCGCCATCTGTATAAACATGGAAATATCTACACCGTCATCTCCATAAACATGGAAATATCTCCACCGAAATTTCTATAAACATGGAAATAACCACACCGCTATCCCTATAAACATGGATATATTTACACCGCTATCTGAATAATCATGGAAATATCTACACTGCTGTCTGTGAAACAGGGAATTATCTACACCGCTATCTCTATAAACATGGAAATATCTACACGACTATCTCTATAAACACGGAAATATCTACACCAATATCTCTGTAAACAAAGAAATATCTCTAACGCTATGTGTATAAACATGGAAATATCTACACCGCTATGTGTATAAACATGGAAATATCTACACCGCCATCTGTATAAACATGGAAATATCCACACCGCCATCTCTATAAACATTGAAATATCTACACCGCCATGTGTATGCACATGGAAATATCTACACCGCCATGTGTATAAAGATGGAAATAACTACAACGCTATCTGTATGAACATGGAAATATCTACACCACCGTCTGTATAAACAAGGAAATAACTATAATGCCATCTCCATAAACATGGAAATATCTACTCCGCTATCTGTGTAACCATGGAAATCTCTACACCGCTATCTGTATTACATGGAAATATCTACACCACTATCTGTAAAATCATGGAAATATATTCAGCGCTATCTGTATAAAAATGGAAATACCTACAGCGCTATCTGTAAATACAAGGAAATATCTACACCGCCATCTCTGTAAACATGTAAATGTCTACATTGACATCTGTATAAACATGGGAATATCTACACCGCTATCTGTATATACATGGAAATATCTACACCGCTACCTGTACAAACATGGAAATATCTACACTGCTATCTGTAAAACAGGGAAATATCTTGACTGCTATCTATATAAACCTGGAAATATCTACACTGCTATCTGCATAAACATGGAAATATCTACACCGCTCTCTGTATAAACATGGAAATATCTACACCGACATCTGTACGAACATGGAAATGTCTAAACCGCCAACTCTATAAACATGTAAATATCTACAGTGCCATCTGTAGGAACATGGAAATATCTACACTGCTATCTGTTTAAACATGGAAATATCTACACCGCCATCTGCATGAACATGGAAATATCTACACCGCCATCTGTATGAACATGGAAATATCTACTCCGCTATCTGTATGAACATAGAAATATCTACACCACTCTCTGTATGAACATGGAAATATCTATACCGATATCTGTATGAACATGGATATATCTCCACAGCCATCTGGATGAACATGGAAATATCTACACCGCTATCTGCATGAACATGGAAATATCTACACCGCTATTTGTGTACACATGCATACATCTTCACTGCAACCTGCATAAGCATGGAAATATCTACACCGCTATCTGTATGAACATGGAGATATCTACACCGCTATCTGTTTGAACATGGAAATATCTAAACCGCTATCAGCATGAAAATGGAAATATCTACACAGCTATCTGCATATACATGGAAATATCTACACAGCGATCTCTTTACACATGGAAATAACTACACCGCTATCTGTATGAACATGGAAATATCTACACCGCCATCTGTATGAACATGGAAATATCTGTACCACCATCTGTATGAACATTTAAATATCTACACCGCCATCTGTATTAAGAAGGAGATATCTACACCGCTATCTGTATGAACATGGAAATACCAGGCCCTCTATCTGTATGAACATGGAAATATCTACACCGCTATCTCTATGAACATGGAAATATCTACACCGCTATCTGTTTGAACATGGAAATATCTAAAACGCTTTCTGCATGAAAATGGAAATATCTACACAGCTATCTGCATATACATGGAAATATCTACACAGCTATCTCTTTACACATGGAAATAACAACACTGCTGTCTGTATGAACATGGAAATATCTTCACCGCCATCTGTATGAACACGGATATATCTACACAGCCCTCTGGATGAACATGGAAATATCCACACCGCTATCTGTGTAAACATGCATACATCTTCACCACTATCTGTATAAACATGGAAATATCTACACCGCTATCTGTATGAACATGGAAATATCTACACCGTTATCAGTTTGAAGATGGAAATATATACACCGCTATCTGCATGAAAATGGAAATATCTACACAGATATCTGCATATACATGGAAATATCTGCTCAGCCATCTCTTTACACATGGAAATAACTACACCGCTATCTGTATGAACATGGAAATATCTACACCGCCATCAGTATGAACATGGAAATATCTGCACCCCCATCTGTATGAACATATAAATATCTACACCGCCATCTGTATTAAGGAGATATCTACACCGCTATCTGAATAAACATGGAATTATCTACACCGCTATCTGTATAAACATGGAAATATCCACACCGCTACCTCTATAAACATTTAAATATCAGCACCGCTATCTGTATGAATATGGAAATATCTACACCGCTAACTCTATGAACATGGAAATATCTACACCGCTACCTGAATAAACATGGAAATATCTGCACAGCTATCTGTATGAACATGGAAATATCTACACCGCTATCTGTTCGAACATGGAAATATCTACACCGCTATCTGTATGAACATGGAAATATCTACACCGCTATCTGTATCAACATGGAAATATCTACACCACTATCTGTATAAACACGGAAATATCTACACCACTATCTGTATGAACATGGACATATCTACACAGCCATCTGGATGAACATGGAAATATCTACACCGCTATCTGTATAAACCTGGAAATATCTACTCCGCTATCTGTGTAAACATGCATACATCTTCACCGCTATCTGTATAAACATGGAAATATCTACACCGCTATCTGTATGAACATGGAAATAGCTACACCGCTATCTGTATGAACATGGAAATATCTACACCGCTATCTGTATGAACATGGATATATCTACACAGCCATCTGGATGAACGTGGAAATATCTACACCGCTATCTGTGCAAACATGCATACATCTTCACCGCTATCTGTATGAACATGGAAATATCTACACCGCTATCTGTATGAACATGGAAATATCTACACCGCTATCTGTGTGAACATGGAAATATTTACACCGCTATCTGTTTGAACATGGAAATATCTACACCGCTATCTGCATGAAAATGGAAATATCTACACTGCTATCTGCATATACATGGAAATATCTAAACAGCTATCTCTTTACACATGGAAATAACTACACCGCTATCAGTTTGAACATGGAAATATCTACACCGCCATCTGTATGAACATGGAAATATCTACACCGCTATCTGTGTAAACATGGAAGTATCTTCACCGCTATCTCTATAAACATGGAAATATCTACACCGCTATCTGTATAAATATGGAAATATCTACACCGCTATCTGTATAAACATGGAAATACCTTCACCGCCATCTGTATAAACATGGAAGTAGATACACCTCTATCTCTATAAACATGAAAATATCTACAAAGCTATCTGTGTAAACTTGGAAATGTCTAGACCGCTTTCTGTGTAAACAAGGAAATATTTACACGGCCATCTGTATAAACATGGAAATATCTACACCGCCATCTGCATAAACATGGAAATATCTACACCGCCACACGTATAAACATGGAAATATCTACAAAGCCGTCTGTTTAAACATCGTAATATCTATAACCCTATATGTATAAACCTGGAAATATCTACATCGCCATGTGTATAAACATGGAAATATCTACACCGCCATCTCTATAAACATGGAAATATCTACACCACCATCTGTACAAACATGGAAATATCTACACCGCCATCTCCAAAAACATTGAAATAACTACAACGCCTTCTGTATGAATATGGAAATATCTACACCGCCACCTGTATAAACATGGAAATACCTACACCGCCATCTGTATAAACATGGAAATATCTACACCGTCATCTCTATAAACATGGAAATATCTCCACCGAAATTTCTATAAACATGGAAATAACCACACCGCTATCCCTATAAACATGGATATATTTACACCGCTATCTGAATAATCATGGAAATATCTACACTGCTGTCTGTGAAACAGGGAATTATCTACACCGCTATCTCTATAAACATGGAAATATCTACACGACTATCTCTATAAACACGGAAATATCTACACCAATATCTCTGTAAACAAAGAAATATCTCTAACGCTATGTGTATAAACATGGAAATATCTACACCGCTATGTGTATAAACATGGAAATATCTACACCGCCATCTGTATAAACATGGAAATATCCACACCGCCATCTCTATAAACATTGAAATATCTACACCGCCATGTGTATGCACATGGAAATATCTACACCGCCATGTGTATAAAGATGGAAATAACTACAACGCTATCTGTATGAACATGGAAATATCTACACCACCGTCTGTATAAACAAGGAAATAACTATAATGCCATCTCCATAAACATGGAAATATCTACTCCGCTATCTGTGTAACCATGGAAATCTCTACACCGCTATCTGTATTACATGGAAATATCTACACCACTATCTGTAAAATCATGGAAATATATTCAGCGCTATCTGTATAAAAATGGAAATACCTACAGCGCTATCTGTAAATACAAGGAAATATCTACACCGCCATCTCTGTAAACATGTAAATGTCTACATTGACATCTGTATAAACATGGGAATATCTACACCGCTATCTGTATATACATGGAAATATCTACACCGCTACCTGTACAAACATGGAAATATCTACACTGCTATCTGTAAAACAGGGAAATATCTTGACTGCTATCTATATAAACATGGAAATATCTACACTGCTATCTGCATAAACATGGAAATATCTACACCGCTCTCTGTATAAACATGGAAATATCTACACCGACATCTGTACGAACATGGAAATGTCTAAACCGCCAACTCTATAAACATGTACATATCTACAGTGCCATCTGTAGGAACATGGAAATATCTACACTGCTATCTGTTTAAACATGGAAATATCTACACCGCCATCTGCATGAACATGGAAATATCTACAACGCCATCTGTATGAACATGGAAATGTCTTCACCGCCATCTGTATGAACATGGAAATATCTACACCGCCATCTGTATGAACATGGAAATATCTACACCGCCATCTGTATGACCATTGAAATATGTTCACCGCTATCTCTACAAACATGGAAATATCTACACCGCTATCTCCAAAAACATGTAACTGTATACAACGCTATCTGTGTAAACATGGAAATGTCTACACCGCTATCTGTGTAAACATGGAAATATCTAAACCACTATCTGTATAAACATGGAAATATCTACACCAACATCTGTATGAATATGAAAATATCTACAGCGCCATCTGTATAAACATGGTAGTATCTACACCGCAATCTCTCTAAACATGGAAATATCTACACTGCCACCTCTATAAACATGGAAATACCTACACCGCCATCTGTATGGTCATGAAAATATCTACACCGACATCTCTATAAACATGGAAATATCTACACCGCCATCTCTACAATCATGGAAATATCTAAACCGCCATCTGTATGAACATGGAAATATCTACACCGCTATCTCTATAAAGATGGAAATATCTACACCGCCATCTGTTTAAACATGGAAATAGCTACACCGCTATGTGTATTAAGATGGAAATATCTACACCGCCATCTCTATAAAGATGGAAATATCTACACCGCCATCTGTATGAACATGGAAATATCTACACCTCTATCTGTGTAAACATGGAAGTATCTTCACCGCTATCTGTATAAACATGGAAATATCTACACCGCTATCTGTATAAATATGGAAATATCTACACCGCTATCTGTATAAACATGGAAGTATCTTCACCGCCATCTGTATAAACATGGAAATAGCTACACCGCTATCTCTATAAACATGAAAATATCTACAATGCTATCTGTGTAAACTTGGAAATGTCTACACCGCTTTCTGTGTAAACAAGGAAATATCTACACGGCCATCTGTATAAACATGGAAATATCTACACCGCCATCTGCATAAACATGGAAATATCTACACCGCCACATGTATAAACACGGAAATATCTACACCGCTATGTGTATAAACATGGAAATATCTACACCGCCATGTGTATAAACATGGAAATATCTACACCGCCATCTCTATAAACATTGAAATATCTACACCGCCATCTGTATGCACATGGAAATAACTACACCGCCATGTGTATAAAGATGGAAATATCTACACCGCTATCTGTATGAACATGGAAATATCTACACCACCATCTGTATAAACAAGGAAATAACTATAATGCCATCTCCATAAACATGGAAATATCTACTCCGCTATCTGTATAAACATGGAAATATCTACACCGCTATCTGTATAACATGGAAATATCTACACCACTATCTGTATAATCATGGAAATATCTTCAGCGCTATCTGTATAAAAATGGAAATATCTACAGCGCTATCTGTAAATACAAGGAAATATCTACACCGCTATCTCTATAAACATGTAAATGTCTACATTGCCATCTGTATAAACATGGGAATATCTACACCGCTATCTGTATATACATGGAAATATCTACACCGCTATCTGTATAAATATGGAAATATCTACACCGCTATCTGTATAAACATGGAAATATCTTCACCGCTATCTGTATAAACATGGAAATAGCTACACCGCTATCTCTATAAACATGAAAATATCTACAACGCTATCTGTGTAAACTTGGAAATGTCTACACCGCTTTCTGTATAAACTAGGAAATGTCTACACGGCCATCTGTACAAACATGGAAATATCTACACCGCCATCTGCATAAACATGGAAATATCTACACCGCCACACGTATAAACATGGAAATATCTACACCGCCGTCTGTTTAAACATGGTAATATCTGTAACCCTATATGTATAAATATGGAAATATCTACACAGCTATGTGTATAAACATGCAAATATCTACACCGCTATCTCTATAAACTTGGAAATATCTACACCACCATCTGTACAAACATGGAAATATCTACACCGCCATCTGTATGACCATTGAAATATGTTCACCGCTATCTCTATCAACATGGAAATATCTACACCGCTATCTCCCTAAACATGTAAATGCATACAACGCTATCTGTGTAAACATGGAAATGTCTACACCGCTATCTGTGTAAACATGGAAATATCTAAACCACTATCTGTATAAACATGGAAATATCTACACCAATATCTGTATGAATATGAAAATATCTACAGCGCCATCTGTATAAACATGGAAGTTTCTACACCGCAATCTCTCTAAACATAGAAATATCTACACTGCCATCTCTATAAACATGGAAATACCTACACCGCCATCTGTATGGTCATGAAAATATCTACACCGACATCTCTATAAACATGGAAATATCTACACCGCCATCTCTACAATCATGGAAATATCTAAACCGCCATCCGTATGAACATGGAAATATCTACACCGCTATCTCTATAAAGATGGAAATATCTACACCGCCATCTGTTTAAACATGGAAAGAGCTACACCGCTATCTGTATTAAGATGGAAATATCTACACCACCATCTCTATAAAGATGGAAATATCTACACCGCCATCTGTGTGAACATGGAAATATCTACACCGCTATCTGTGTAAACATGGAAGTATCTTCACCGCTATCTGTATAAACATGGAAATATCTACACCGCTATCTGTATAAATATGGAAATATCTACACCGCTATCTGTATAAACATGGAAATTTCTTCACCGCCATCTGTATAAACATGGAAATAGTTACACCACTATCTCTATAAACATGAAAATATCTACAACGCTATCTGTGTAAACTTGGAAATGTCTACACCGCTTTCTGTGTAAACAAGGAAATATCTACAAGGCCATCTGTATAAACATGGAAATATCTACACCGCCATCTGCATAAACATGGAAATATCTACACCGCCACATGTATAAACATGGAAATATCTACACCGCTATGTGTATAAACATGGAAATATCTACACCGCCATCTGTATAAACATGGAAATATCTACACCGCCATCTCTATAAACATTGAAATATCTACACCGCCATCTGTATGCACATGGAAATATCTACACCGCCATGTGTATAAGGATGGAAATATCTACACCGCTATCTGTATGAACATGGAAATATCTACACCACCATCTGTATAAACAAGGAAATATCTATAATGCCATCTCCATAAACATGGAAATATCTACTCCGCTATCTGTATAAACATGGAAATATCTACACCGCTATCTGTATAACATGGAAATATCTACACCACTATCTGTATAATCATGGAAATATCTTCAGCGCTACCTGTATAAAAATGGAAATATCTACAGCGCTATCTGTAAATACAAGGAAATATCTACACCACCATCTCTATAAACATGTAAATGTCTACATTGCCATCTGTATACACATGGGAATATCTACACCGCTATCTGTATATACATGGAAATATCTACACCGCTACTTGTATGAACATGGAAATATCTACACTGCTATCTGTAAAACAGGGAAATATCTTGACTGCTATCTATACAAACATGGAAATATCTACACTGCTATCTGTATAAACACGGAAATATCTACACCGCTATCTGTACAAACATGGAAATATCTACACCGCCATCTGTATGAACATGGAAATGTCTAAACCGCCAACTCTATAAACATGTAAATATCTACACCGCCCTCTGTAGGAACATGGAAATATCTACACTGCTATCTGTATGAACATGGAAATATTTACACCGCCATCTGTATGAACTTGGATATATCCACACAGCTATCTGCATGAACATGGAAATACCTACACTGCTATCTGTTTAAACATGAAAATATCTACACCGCTGTCTCTTAAATCTTGGAAATGTCTACACCGTTATGTGTATAAACATGGAAATATCTTCACAGCCATCAGTATGAACATGGAAATATCTACTCCGCCAACTCTATAAACATGGAAAAATCTGCACCGCCATCTGTATGAACATGGAAATATCTACACCGCTATCTCTATATTCATGCAAGTATCTACACCGCTATCTGTATAAACATGGAAATATCTACACCGCTATCTGGGTAAACATGGAAATATCTACACCGCTATTTGTGTAAACATGGAAATATCTACACCGCTATCTCTGTAAACATGGAAATATCTACACAGTCATCTGTATAAACATGGAAATATCCACACTGCTATCTGTATAAACATGGAAATATATTCACCGTCATCTGTATGGAGTTGGAAATATCTACACAGTCAACTATATAAACATGGAAATATCTACACCGCCAACTGTAAAAACATGGGAATATCTACACCGCTATCTGTATATACATGAAAATATCTACGCCGCTATCTGTGTAAACATGGAAATATCTGCACAGCGATCTGTGTAAACATGGAAATATCCACACCACTATCTCTATAAACATGGAAATATCGACACACCCATCTGTATGGACATGGAAATATCTACACCTCTATCTGTATAAACATGGAAATATCTACACCGCTATCTGTGTAAACATGGAAATACCTACACCGTGAACTGTAGGAACATGGAAATATCAACACCGCTATCTGTTTGAACATGGAAATATCCACACCGCTATCTGTAGAAACACGGAAATATCTACACCGGTATCTGTATAAACATGGAAATATCTACATCGTTATCTGTGTAAACATGGAAATATCTACTCCGCTATCTGTGTAAACATGGAAATATCTACACCGCTATCTGTAGAAACACGGAAATATCTACACCGGTATCTGTATAAACATGGAAATATCTACAAAGCCATCTGTACGAACATGTAAATATCTACACCGCTATCTCTATAAACGTGGAAATATCTACACCGCTCTCTGTATAAACATGGAAATATCTACATCGTTATCTGTGTAAACATGGAAATATCTACTCCGCTATCTGTGTAAACATGGAAATATCTACACCGCTCTCTATATAAAGATGGAAATATCTACATCGTTATTTGTGTAAACATGGAAATATCTACACCGTTATGTGTATAAACATGGAAATATCCACACGGCTATCTGTATAAATATGGAAGTATCTAAACCGCCATCTGTATGAACATCGAAATACCTACACCGCTATTTCTTAAAACATGGAAATATCTACATCGCTATATGTATAAAGATGGAAATATCTACAGCGCTATTTGTATAAATATGGAAATATCTAAACCGCCATGTGTATGAACATGGAAATATCTACAACGCCAACTCTATAAACATGGAAATATCTAACCCGCCATCAGTATAAACAGGGAAATATATACACAGCTATCTCTACAAACATGGAAATATCTACACCGCTATATCTCTAAACATGGAAATATCTACACCGCCATCTGTATGAACATGGAAATATCTACACCGCCATCTGTATGAACATGGAAATATCTACACTGCCATCTGTAGGAATATGGAAATATCTACCCCTCTATCAACACCGCAATCTGTATGAACATGGAAATATCTACACCGCGATCTCCATAAACATGGAAATATCTACACCGCCATGTGTATCAGCATGGAAATATCTACACCGCTATGTTTATAAACTTGGCAATATCTATTCCGCTATCTGTATAAACATGGAAATATGTACACCGCTCTCTGTAAACATTGAAATATCTACACCGCTATCTGTGTAATCATGGAAATAACTACACCGCTATCTCTTAAAACATGAAAATATCTACACCACTATGTGTATAAAGATAGAAATATCTACACTCCTATCTGTATAATCATGGAAATACCTACACCGCCATCTGTATAAACTTCGAAATATCTAAACCGCCAACTCCATAAACACGGAAATAACCACACCGCCATCAGCAGGAAGATGGAAATATCTACAATGCTATCTCTATAAACATGGAAATATCTACACCGCCATCTGTATAAACATGGAATTATCTACACCGCTAACTCTATAAACGTGGAAATATCTACACCGCTATCTGTATAAAGATGGAAATATCTAAACCTCTATCTGTGTAAACATGGAAATAACTACACCGCTATCTGTGTAAACATGGAAATATCTACACCGCTATCTGTATAAACATGGAAATATCTTCACCGCTATCTCTAAAAACATGGAAATATCTCCAAGGTAATGTGTATAAGATGGAAATAGCTACACCACTACGTGTATAAACATGGAAATATCTACACCGCCATCTGTATGAACATGGAAAAGTCTAAACCGCCAACTCTATAAACATAGAAATATCTACACCGCCATCCGTAGGAACATGGATATATCTACACCGCTATCTGTGTAAACATGGAAATATCTACAACTCCTTCTGTGTAAACATGGAAATATCTACACCGCTATCTCTTAAAACTTGGAAATATTTACACCGTTATGTGTATATACATGGAAATATCTTCACAACCATCAGTATGAACATGGAAATATCTACACTGCCAACTATATAAACATGGAAAAATCTGCACCGCCATCTGTATGAACATGGAAATATCTACACCGCCAACTCTATAAACATGGAAATATTTACACCGCTATCTGTATAAACATGGAAATATCTACACCGCTATCTCTATATACATGCAAGTATCTACACCGCTATCTGTATAAACATGGAAATATCTACACCGCTATCTGGGTAAACATGGAAATATCTACACCGCTATCTCCATATACATGCAAGTATCTACACCGCTATCTGTATAAACATGGAAATATCTACACCGCTATCTGGGTAAACATGGAAATATCTACACCGCCATTTGTGTAAACATGGAAATATCTACACCGCTATCTCTGTAAACATGGAAATATCTACACAGTCATCTGTATAAACATGGAAATATCCAAACTGCTATCTGTATAAACATGGAAATATCTACACGGCTATCAGTGCAAACATGGAAATATCTACACCGCTATCTCTAAAAAAATGGAAAGATGTACACCATTATGTGTATAAAGATGGAAATACCTACACCGCTATCTGTATAAACATGGAAATAGCTACACCGCCATCTGTACGAACATGGAAATGTCTAAACCGCCAACTCTATAAACATGTAAATATCTACACCGCCCTCTGTAGGAACATGGAAATATCTACAGTGCTATCTGTTTAAACATGGAAATATCTACACCGCTATCTGCCTAAAAGTGGAAATATCTACACAGCTATCTGCATAAACTTGGAAATATCTACACAGCTATCTGTATGAACATGGAAATATCTACACCGCTAACTGTTTGAACATGGAAATATCTAAACTGCAATCAGCATGAAAATGGAAATATCTACACAGCTATCTGCATATTCATTGAAATATCTACACAGCTATCTCTTTACACATGGAAATAACTACACCGCTATCTGTATGAACATGGAAATATCTTCACCGCCATCTGTATGAAAATGGATATATCTACACAGACAGCTGAATGAACATGCAAATATCTACACCGCTATCTGTATGAACATGGAATTATCTACACCGCTATCTGTGTAAACATGCATACATCTTCACCGCTATCTGTATAAACCTGGAAATATCTACACTGCTATCTCTATAAACATGGAAATATCTACACCGCTATTTGTATAAACATGGAAATATCTACACCCCTACCTGTATAAACATGGAAATATCAGCACCGCTATCTGTATGAACATGGAAATATCTACACCGCTATCTGTACGAACATGGAAATATCTACACCGCTATCTGTATGAACATGGAAATAGCTACACCGCTATATGTATGAACATGGAAATATCTACACCGCTATCTGTATGAACATGGAAATATCTACACCAAAATCTCTATGAACATGGAAATATCTACACTGCTATCTGTATGAACATGGATATATCTACACAGCCATCTGGATGAACATGGAAATATCTACACCTCTATCTGTATGAACATGGAAATATCTACACCGCTATCAGTGTAAACATGCATACACCTTCACCGCTATCTGTATGAACATGGAAATATCTACACCGCTATCTGTATGAACATGGAAATACGTACACCGCTATCTGTATGAACATGGAAATATCTACACCGCTATCTGTATGAACATGGATATATCTACACAGCCATCTGGATGAACATGGAAATATCTACACCGCTATCTGTTTAAACATGCATACATCTTCACCGCTATCTGTATAAACCTGGAAATATCTACACCGCTATCTGTATGAACATGTAAATATCTACACCGCTATCTGTATGAACATGGAAATATCTACACCGCTATCTGTTTGAACATGGAAATATCTAGACCGCTATCTGCATGAAAATGGAAATATCTACACTGCTATCTGCATATACATGGAAATATCTACACAGCTATCCCTTTAAACATGGAAATAACTACACCGCTATCTGTATGAGCATGGAAATATCTGCACCGCCGTCTGTATGAACATATAAATATCTACACCGCTATCTGTATTAAGATGGAGATATCTACACCGCTATCTGTATAAACATGGAAAGATATACATGGCTATCTGTGAACATGGAAATATCTACACTGCCATCTGTATGAACATGGAAATACCTGCACCGCCATCTGTATGAACATATAAATATCTACACAGCCATCTGTATTAAGATGGAGATGTCTACACCGCTATCTGTATAAACATGGAAATATCTACACCGCTATCTGTATAAACATGGAAATATCTACACCGCTATCTGTATAAACATGGAAATATCTACACCACTACCAGTATAAACATGGAAATATCAGCACCGCTATCTGTATGATCATGGAAATATCTACACCGCTATCTGTATGAACATGGAAATATCTACACCGCTATCTGCATGAACATGGAAATATCTACACCGCTATCTGTGTAAACATGCATACATCTTCACTGCAATCCCTATAAGCATGGATATATCTGCACCGCTATCTGTATGAACATGGAAATATCTAAACCGCTATCTGTTTGAACACGGAAATATCTTAACCGCAATCAGCATGAAAATGGAAATATCTACACAGCTATCTGCATATTCATTGAAATATCTACACAGCTATCTCTTTACACATGGAAATAACTACACCGCTATCTGTATGAACATGGAAATATCTTCACCGCCATCTGTATGAACATGGATATATCTACACAGCCATCTGGATGAACATGGAAATATCTACACCGCTATCTGTATGAACATGGATATATCTACACCGCTATCTGTGTAAACATGCATACATCTTCAACGTTCTCTGTATAAACCTGGAAATATCTACACCGCTATCAGTATAAACATGGAAGTATCTACACCGCTATCTGTATAAACATGGAAATATCTACACCGCTACCTGTATAAACATGGAAATATCAGCACCGCTATCTGTATGAACATGGAAATATCTACACCGTTATCTGTACGAACATGGAAATATCTACACTGCTATCTGTAAGAACATGGAAATAGCTGCACCGCTATCTGTATGAACATGGAAATATCTACACCACTATCTGTATGAACATGGAAATATCTACACCGCTATCTGTATGAACATGGATATATCTTCACAGCCATCTGGATGAACATGGAAATATCTACACCGCTATCTGTATGAACATGGAAATATCTACACCGCTATCTGGGTAAACATGCATACATCTTCACCGCTATCTGTATAAACATGGAAATATCTTCACCGCTATCTGTATGAACATGGAAATAGATACACCGCTATCTGTATGAACATGGAAATATCTACACCGCTATCTGTATGAACATGGATATATCTACACAGCCATCTGGATGAACATGGAAATATCTACACCGCTGTCTGCATGAACATGGAAATATCTACACCGCTATCTGTGTAAACATGCATACATCTTCACTGCAATCTCTATAAGCATGGAAATATCTACACCGCTATCTGTATTAACATGTAAATATCTACACCGCTATCTGTTTGAACATGGAAATATCTACACCGCTATCTGCATGAAAATGGAAATATCTACACAGCTATCTGCCTATTCATTGAACTATCTACACAGCTATCTCTTTACACATGGAAATAACTACACCGCTATCTGTATGAACATGGAAATATTTTCACCGACATCTGTATGAACATGGATATATCTACACAGCCATCTAGATGAACATGGAAATATCTACACTGCTATCTGTATGAACATGGAAATATCTACACCGCTATCTGTGTAAACATGCATACATTTTCACCGCTATCTGTATAAACCAGGAAATATCTACACCGCTATCTGTATAAACATTCAAATATCTACACCGCTATCTGTATAAACATGGAAATATCTACACCGCTATCTGTGTAAACATGCATACATTTTCACCGCTATCTGTATAAACCAGGAAATATCTACACCGCTATCTGTATAAACATTCAAATATCTACACCGCTATCTGTATAAACATGGAAATATCTACACCGCTACCTGTATAAACATGGAAATATCAGCACCGCTATCTGTATGAACATGGAAATATCTACACCGCTATCTGTATGAACATGGAAATATCTACACGGCTATCTGTTTGAAAATGGAAATATCTACACCGCTATCTGCATGAAAATGGAAATATCTACACTGCTATCGGCATATACATTTAAATATCTACACAGCTATCTCTTTACACATGGAAATATCTACACCGCTGCCTGTATGAACATGGAAATATCAGAGCCGCCATCTGTATGAACATG
The DNA here is from genome assembly GCF_029281585.2 of Gorilla gorilla gorilla. Classification (NCBI taxonomy): domain Eukaryota; kingdom Metazoa; phylum Chordata; class Mammalia; order Primates; family Hominidae; genus Gorilla; species Gorilla gorilla. The sequence goes on from NC_073247.2 coordinate 7,556,195, forward strand.
GAAATATCTGCACCGCCATCTGCATAAACATGGAAATATCTACACCGCCACATGTATAAACATGGAAATATCTACACCGCTATGTGTATAAACATGGAAATATCTACACCGCCATCTGTATAAACATGGAAATATCTACACCGCCATCTCTATAAACATTGAAATATCTACACCGCCATCTGTATGCACATGGAAATATCTACACCGCCATGTGTATAAGGATGGAAATATCTACACCGCTATCTGTATGAACATGGAAATATCTACACCACTATCTGTATAAACAAGGAAATATCTATAATGCCATCTCCATAAACATGGAAATATCTACTCCGCTATCTGTATAAACATGGAAATATCTACACCGCTATCTGTATAACATGGAAATATCTACACCACTATCTGTATAATCATGGAAATATCTTCAGCGCTACCTGTATAAAAATGGAAATATCTACAGCGCTATCTGTAAATACAAGGAAATATCTACACCACCATCTCTATAAACATGTAAATGTCTACATTGCCATCTGTATACACATGGGAATATCTACACCGCTATCTGTATATACATGGAAATATCTACACCGCTACTTGTATGAACATGGAAATATCTACACTGCTATCTGTAAAACAGGGAAATATCTTGACTGCTATCTATACAAACATGGAAATATCTACACTGCTATCTGTATAAACACGGAAATATCTACACCGCTATCTGTACAAACATGGAAATATCTACACCGCCATCTGTATGAACATGGAAATGTCTAAACCGCCAACTCTATAAACATGTAAATATCTACACCGCCCTCTGTAGGAACATGGAAATATCTACACTGCTATCTGTATGAACATGGAAATATTTACACCGCCATCTGTATGAACTTGGATATATCCACACAGCTATCTGCATGAACATGGAAATACCTACACTGCTATCTGTTTAAACATGAAAATATCTACACCGCTGTCTCTTAAATCTTGGAAATGTCTACACCGTTATGTGTATAAACATGGAAATATCTTCACAGCCATCAGTATGAAGATGGAAATATCTACACCGCCAACTCTATAAACATGGAAAAATCTGCACCGCCATCTGTATGAACATGGAAATATCTACACCGCTATCTCTATATTCATGCAAGTATCTACACCGCTATCTGTATAAACATGGAAATATCTACACCGCTATCTGGGTAAACATGGAAATATCTACACCGCTATTTGTGTAGACATGGAAATATCTACACAGTCATCTGTATAAACATGGAAATATCCACACTGCTATCTGTATAAACATGGAAATATATTCACCGTCATCTGTATGGAGTTGGAAATATCTACACAGTCAACTATATAAACATGGAAATATCTACACCGCCAACTGTAAAAACATGGGAATATCTACACCGCTATCTGTATATACATGAAAATATCTACGCCGCTATCTGTGTAAACATGGAAATATCTGCACAGCGATCTGTGTAAACATGGAAATATCCACACCACTATCTCTATAAACATGGAAATATCGACACACCCATCTGTATGGACATGGAAATATCTACACCTCTATCTGTATAAACATGGAAATATCTACACCGCTATCTGTGTAAACATGGAAATACCTACACCGCGAACTGCAGGAACATGGAAATATCAACACCGCTATCTGTTTGAACATGGAAATATCCACACCGCTATCTGTAGAAACACGGAAATATCTACACCGGTATCTGTATAAACATGGAAATATCTACATCGTTATCTGTGTAAACATGGAAATATCTACTCCGCTATCTGTGTAAACATGGAAATATCTACACCGCTATCTGTAGAAACACGGAAATATCTACACCGGTATCTGTATAAACATGGAAATATCTACAAAGCCATCTGTACGAACATGTAAATATCTACACCGCTATCTCTATAAACGTGGAAATATCTACACCGCTCTCTGTATAAACATGGAAATATCTACATCGTTATCTGTGTAAACATGGAAATATCTACTCCGCTATCTGTGTAAACATGGAAATATCTACACCGCTCTCTATATAAAGATGGAAATATCTACATCGTTATTTGTGTAAACATGGAAATATCTACACCGTTATGTGTATAAACATGGAAATATCCACACGGCTATCTGTATAAATATGGAAGTATCTAAACCGCCATCTGTATGAACATCGAAATACCTACACCGCTATTTCTTAAAACATGGAAATATCTACATCGCTATATGTATAAAGATGGAAATATCTACAGCGCTATTTGTATAAATATGGAAATATCTAAACCGCCATGTGTATGAACATGGAAATATCTACAACGCCAACTCTATAAACATGGAAATATCTAACCCGCCATCAGTATAAACAGGGAAATATATACACAGCTATCTCTACAAACATGGAAATATCTACACCGCTATATCTCTAAACATGGAAATATCTACACCGCCATCTGTATGAACATGGAAATATCTACACCGCCATCTGTATGAACATGGAAATATCTACACTGCCATCTGTAGGAATATGGAAATATCTACCCCTCTATCAACACCGCAATCTGTATGAACATGGAAATATCTACACCGCGATCTCCATAAACATGGAAATATCTACACCGCCATGTGTATCAGCATGGAAATATCTACACCGCTATGTTTATAAACTTGGCAATATCTATTCCGCTATCTGTATAAACATGGAAATATGTACACCGCTCTCTGTAAACATTGAAATATCTACACCGCTATCTGTGTAATCATGGAAATAACTACACCGCTATCTCTTAAAACATGAAAATATCTACACCACTATGTGTATAAAGATAGAAATATCTACACTCCTATCTGTATAATCATGGAAATACCTACACCGCCATCTGTATAAACTTCGAAATATCTAAACCGCCAACTCCATAAACACGGAAATAACCACACCGCCATCAGCAGGAAGATGGAAATATCTACAATGCTATCTCTATAAACATGGAAATATCTACACCGCCATCTGTATAAACATGGAATTATCTACACCGCTATCTCTATAAACGTGGAAATATCTACACCGCTATCTGTATAAAGATGGAAATATCTAAACCTCTATCTGTGTAAACATGGAAATAACTACACCGCTATCTGTGTAAACATGGAAATATCTACACCGCTATCTGTATAAACATGGAAATATCTTCACCGCTATCTCTAAAAACATGGAAATATCTCCAAGGTAATGTGTATAAGATGGAAATAGCTACACCACTACGTGTATAAACATGGAAATATCTACACCGCCATCTGTATGAACATGGAAAAGTCTAAACCGCCAACTCTATAAACATAGAAATATCTACACCGCCATCCGTAGGAACATGGATATATCTACACCGCTATCTGTGTAAACATGGAAATATCTACAACTCCTTCTGTGTAAACATGGAAATATCTACACCGCTATCTCTTAAAACTTGGAAATATTTACACCGTTATGTGTATATACATGGAAATATCTTCACAACCATCAGTATGAACATGGAAATATCTACACTGCCAACTATATAAACATGGAAAAATCTGCACCGCCATCTGTATGAACATGGAAATATCTACACCGCCAACTCTATAAACATGGAAATATTTACACCGCTATCTGTATAAACATGGAAATATCTACACCGCTATCTCTATATACATGCAAGTATCTACACCGCTATCTGTATAAACATGGAAATATCTACACCGCTATCTGGGTAAACATGGAAATATCTACACCGCTATCTCCATATACATGCAAGTATCTACACCGCTATCTGTATAAACATGGAAATATCTACACCGCTATCTGGGTAAACATGGAAATATCTACACCGCCATTTGTGTAAACATGGAAATATCTACACCGCTATCTCTGTAAACATGGAAATATCTACACAGTCATCTGTATAAACATGGAAATATCCAAACTGCTATCTGTATAAACATGGAAATATCTACACGGCTATCAGTGCAAACATGGAAATATCTACACCGCTATCTCTAAAAAAATGGAAAGATGTACACCATTATGTGTATAAAGATGGAAATACCTACACCGCTATCTGTATAAACATGGAAATAGCTACACCGCCATCTGTACGAACATGGAAATGTCTAAACCGCCAACTCTATAAACATGTAAATATCTACACCGCCCTCTGTAGGAACATGGAAATATCTACAGTGCTATCTGTTTAAACATGGAAATATCTACACCGCTATCTGCCTAAAAGTGGAAATATCTACACAGCTATCTGCATAAACTTGGAAATATCTACACAGCTATCTGTATGAACATGGAAATATCTACACCGCTAACTGTTTGAACATGGAAATATCTAAACTGCAATCAGCATGAAAATGGAAATATCTACACAGCTATCTGCATATTCATTGAAATATCTACACAGCTATCTCTTTACACATGGAAATAACTACACCGCTATCTGTATGAACATGGAAATATCTTCACCGCCATCTGTATGAAAATGGATATATCTACACAGACAGCTGAATGAACATGCAAATATCAACACCGCTATCTGTATGAACATGGAATTATCTACACCGCTATCTGTGTAAACATGCATACATCTTCACCGCTATCTGTATAAACCTGGAAATATCTACACTGCTATCTCTATAAACATGGAAATATCTACACCGCTATTTGTATAAACATGGAAATATCTACACCCCTACCTGTATAAACATGGAAATATCAGCACCGCTATCTGTATGAACATGGAAATATCTACACCGCTATCTGTACGAACATGGAAATATCTACACCGCTATCTGTATGAACATGGAAATAGCTTCACCGCTATATGTATGAACATGGAAATATCTACACCGCTATCTGTATGAACATGGAAATATCTACACCAAAATCTCTATGAACATGGAAATATCTACACTGCTATCTGTATGAACATGGATATATCTACACAGCCATCTGGATGAACATGGAAATATCTACACCGCTATCTGTATGAACATGGAAATATCTACACCGCTATCAGTGTAAACATGCATACACCTTCACCGCTATCTGTATGAACATGGAAATATCTACACCGCTATCTGTATGAACAAGGAAATACGTACACCGCTATCTGTATGAACATGGAAATATCTACACCGCTATCTGTATGAACATGGATATATCTACACAGCCATCTGGATGAACATGGAAATATCTACACCGCTATCTGTTTAAACATGCATACATCTTCACCGCTATCTGTATAAACCTGGAAATATCTACACCGCTATCTGTATGAACATGTAAATATCTACACCGCTATCTGTATGAACATGGAAATATCTACACCGCTATCTGTTTGAACATGGAAATATCTAGACCGCTATCTGCATGAAAATGGAAATATCTACACTGCTATCTGCATATACATGGAAATATCTACACAGCTATCTCTTTACACATGGAAATAACTACACCGCTCTCTGTATGAACATGGAAATATCTACACCGCCATCTGTATGAACATGGAAATATCTGCACCGCCATCTGTATGAACATATAATTATCTACACCGCCATCTGTATTAAGATGGAGATATCTACACTGCTATCTGTATAAACATGGAAATATCTACACCGCTCTCTGTATAAACATGGAAATATCTACACCGCTATCTGCATAAAAATAGAAATATCTATGCAGCTATCTGCATATACATTGAAATATCCACAAAGCTATCTCTTTACACATGGAAATAACTACACCGCTATCTCTATAAACATGGAAATATCTACACCGCCATCTGTACGAACATGGAAATATCTGCACTGCCATCTGTATGAACATATAAATATATACACCGCCATCTGTATTAAGAAGGAAATATCTAAACCGCTATCTGTATACACATGGAAATATCTACACCGCTGCCTGTATAAACATGCAAATATCAGCACCGCTATCTGTATGAACATGGAAATATCTACACCGCTATCTGTAGGAACATGGAAACATCTACACCGCTATCTGTATAAACATGGAAATATCTACACCGCTATCTGTATGAACATGGAAATATCTACACCGCTATCTGTATGAACATGGAAATATCTACACCGCTATCTGTATGACCATGGAACTATCTACACCGCTATCTGTATGAACATGGAAATATCTACTCCGCTATCTCTTTGAACATGGAAATTTCTACACCGCTGTCTGCATGAAAATGGAAATATCTACACAGCTATCTGCATATACATGGAAATATCTACACAGCTATCTCTTTACACATGGAAATAACTACACCGCTATCTCTATGAACATGGAAATATCTACACCACCATCTGTATGAACATGGAAATATCTGCACCGCCATCTGTATGAACATATAAATATCTACACCGCCATCTGTATTAAGATGGAGATATCTACACTGCTATCTGTATAAACATGGAAATATCTACACCGGTATCTGTATGACCATGGAACTATCTACACCGCTATCTGAACATGGAAATATCTACTCCGCTATCTCTTTGAACATGGAAATTTCTACACCGCTGTCTGCATCAAAATGGAAATATCTACACAGCTATCTGCATATACATGGAAATATCTACACAGCTATCTCTTTACACATGGAAATAACTACACCGCTATCTCTATAAACATGGAAATATCTACACCGTCATCTGTATGAACATGGAAATATCTGCACCGCCATCTGTATGAACATATAAATATGTACACCGCCATCTGTATTAAGAAGGAGATATCTCCACCTCTCTCTGTATAAACATGGAAATATCTACACCGCTATCTGTATAAAAATGGAAATATCTACACCGCTATCTGTATAAACATAGAAATATCTACACCGCAACCTGTATAAACATGGAAATATCAGCACCGCTATCGGTATGAACATGGAAATATCTACACCGCTATCTGTATGAACATGGAAATATCTTCACCGTCATCTGTATGAACATGGATATACCTACACAGCCATGTGGACGAACATGGAAATATCTACACCGCTATCAGCATGAATATGGAAATATCTACACCGCTATCTGTGTAAACATGCATATATCTTCACTGGAATCTGTATAAGCATGGAAATATCTACACCGCTATCTATATGAACATGGATATTTCTACACAGCCATCTGGATGAACATGGGAATATCTACACCGCAATCTGTATGAACATGGAAATATCTACACCGCTATCTGTGTAAACATGCATACATCTTCACCACTATCTGTATAAACATGGAAATATCTACATCGCTATCTGTATGAACCTGGAAATATCTACACCGCTATCTGTATGAACATGGAAATATCTACACCGCTATCTGTACGAACATTGATATATTTACACAGCCCTCTGGATGAAGATGGAAATATCCACACCGCTATCTGTTTGAAGATGGAAATATATACACCGCTATCTGCATGAAAATGGAAATATCTACACAGCTATCTGCATATAGATGGAAATATCTACACAGCTATCTCTTTACGCATGGAAATAACTACACCGCCATCTGCATGACCATGGACATATCTACACCGCCATCTGTATGAACATGGAAACATCTGCACCGCCATCTTTATGAACATATAAATATCTTCACCGCCATCTGTATTAAGATGGAGATATCTACACCGCTATCTGAATAAACATGGAGATATCTACACCGTTATCTGTATAAACATGGAAATATCTACACCGATATCTGTATAAACATGAAATACCTACACCGCTACCTGTATAAATATGGAAATATCAGCACCGCTATCTGTATGAACATGGAAATATCTACACCGCTATCTGTATGAACATGCAAATATCTACACCGCTATCTGTATGAAGATGGAAATATCTACAAAGCTATCTGAATGAACATGGAAATATCTACACCGCTATCTGTTTGAACATGGAAATATCTACACCGCTATCTGCATGAAAATGGAAATATCTACAAAGCTATCTGCATATACATAGAAATATCTACACAGCTATCTCTTTACACATGGAAATAACTACACCGCTATATCTATAAACATGGAAATATCTACACCGCCATCTGTATGATCGTGGAAATATCTGCACTGCCATCTCTATGAACATATACATATCTACACCACCATCTGTATTAAGAAGGAAATATCTAAACCGCTATCTGTATAAACATGGAAATATCTACACCACGGCCTGTATAAACATGGAAATATCAGCACCGCTATCTGTATGAACATGGAAATATCTACACCGCTTTCTGTATGAACATGGAAATATATACACCGCTCTCTGTATAAGCATGGAAATATCTACACCGCTATCTGTATGAACATGGAAATATCAACACCGCTATCTGTATGAACATGGAAATATCTACACCGCTATCTGTTTGAACATGGAAATATCTACACCGCTATCTGCATGAAAATGGAAATATCTACACTGCTATCTGCATATACATTTAAATATCTACTCAGCTATCTCTTTACACATGGAAATAACTACACCGCTATCTGTATGAACATGGAAATATCTACACAGCCATGTGTATGAACATGGAAATATCTGCAACGCCATCTGTATGAACATATAAATATCTTCACCGCCATCTGTATTAAGATGGAGATATCTACAATGCTATCTGTATAAACATGGAAATATCTACACCGCTATCTGTATAAACATGGAAATATCAACACCGCTATCTGTATAAACATGGAAATATCTACATCACTACCTGTATAAACATGGAAATATCAGCACTGCTATGTGTATGAACATGGAAATATCTACACCGCTATCTGAATGAACATGGAAATATCTACACCGCTATCTGTATGAACATGGATATATCTACACAGCCATCTGGATGAACATGGAAATATCTACACCGCTATTTGTATGAACATGGAAATATCTACACCGCTATCTGCGTAAACATGCATACATCTTCACCGCTATCTGTATAAACATGGAAATATGTACACCGATAACTGTATGAACATGGAAATATCTACACCGCTATCTGTATGAACATGGAAATATCTACACCGATATCTGTTTGAATATGGAAATATCTACACCGCTATCTGCATGAAAATGGAAATATCTACCCTGCTATCTGCATATACATGGAAATATCTACACAGCTATCTCTTTACACATGGAAATAACTACACCGCTATCTGTATGAACATGGAAATATCTACACCGCAATCTGTATGAACATGGAAATATCTACACCGCTATCTGTATGAACATGGAAATATCTACACCGCTATCTGAACATGGAAATATCTACACCGCTAACTGCATGAACATGGAAATATCTTCACCGCCATCTGTATGAACATGGATATGTCTACGCAGCCATCTAGATGAACATGGAATTATCTACACCGCGATCTGTATGAACATGGAAATATCTACACCGCTATCTGTGTAAACATGCATACATCTTCACTGCTATCTGTATAAACATGGAAATATCTACACCGTTATCTGTATGAACATGGAAATATCTACACCGCTATCTGTTTGAACATGGAAATATCTTAACCGCTATCTGCATAAAAATAGAAATATCTTCACAGCTATCTGCATATTCATGGAAATATCTACAAAGCTATCTCTTTACACATGGAAATAACTACACCGCTATCTCTATAAACATGGAAATATCTACACCGCCATCTGTATGAACATGGAAATATCTGCACCGCCATCTGTATGAACATATAAATATCTACACCGCCGTCTGTATTAAGATGGAGATATCTTCACCGCTATGTGTATAAACTTGGAAATATCTACACCGCTATCTGTATAAACATGGAAATATCTACACCGCTATCTGTATAAACATGGAAATATCTACACCGCTACCTGTATAAACATGGAAATATCAGCACCGCTATCTGTATGAACATGGAAATATCTACACCACTATCTCTTAGAACATGGAAATATCTACACCGCTATCTGTATGAACATGGAAATAGCTACAATGCTATCTGTATGAACATGGAAATATCTACACCACTATCTGTATGAACATGGAAATATCTAAACCGCCATCTGAATGAACATGGATATATGTACACAGCCATCTGGATGAACATGGAAATATCTACACCGCTATCTGCATGAACATGGAAATATCTACACCGCTATCTGTGTAAACATGCATACATCTTCACCGCAATCTGTATAAGCTTGGAAATATCTACACCGCTATCTGTATGAACATGGAAGTATCTACACCGCTATCTGTTAGAACATGGAAATATCTAAACCGCTATCAGCATGAAAATGGAAATATCTACACAGCTATCTGCATATACATGGAAATATCTACACAGCTATCTCTTTACACATGGAAATAACTACACCGCTATCTGCATGAAAATGGAAGTATCTACACAGCTATCTGCATATACATGGAAATATCTACACAGCTATCTCTTTACACATGGAAATAACTACACCGCTATCTGCATGAACATGGAAATATCTTCACCGCCATCTGTATGAACATGGATATGTCTACGCAGCCATCTAGATGAACATGGAAATATCTACACCGCGATCAGTATGAACATGGAAATATCTACACCGCTAGCTGTATGAACATGGATATATCTAAATAGCCCTCTGGATGAACATGGAAATATCCACACTGCTATCTGTGTAAACATGCATACATCTTCACCGCTAGCTGTATAAACATGGAAATATCTACACCGCTATCTGTATGAACACGGAAACATCTACACCACTATCTGTTTGAAGATAGAAATATATACACTGCTATCTGCATGAAAATGGAAATATCTACACAGCTATCTGCATATACATGTAAATATCTACACAGCTATCTCTTCACACATGGAAATAACTACACCGCTATCTGTATGAACATGGAAATATCTACACCGCCATCTGTATGAACATGGAAATATCTGCACCGCCATCTGTATGAACATATAAATATCTACACCGCCATCTGTATTAAAATGGAGATATCTACACCGCTATCTGAATAAACATGGAAATATCTACACCGCTATCTGTATAAACATGGAAATATCTACACCGCTATCTGTATAAACATGGAAATATCTACACCGATACCTGCATAAACATGGAAATATCAGCACCGCTATCTGAATGAACATGGATATATCTACACAGCCATCTGTATCAACATGGAAATATCTACACCACTATCTGTATGAACATGGAAATATGTACACCGCTATCTGTATGAACATGGAAATACCTACACCGCTATCTGTTTGGACATGGAAATATCTACACCGTTATCTGCATGAAAATGGAAATATCTACACTGCTATCTGCATATACATTTAAATATCTACACAGCTATCTCTTAACACATGGAAATAACTACACCGCTATCTGTATGAACATGGAAATATCTACACCACCATCTGTATGAACATGGAAATATCTGCACCGCCATCTGTATGAACATGGAAATATCTACACCGCAATCTGTATGAACATGGAAATATCTACACCGCTATCTGTATGAACATGGAAATATCTACACCGCTATCTGTATGAACATGGAAATATCTACACCGCTATCTGTTTGAACATGGAAATATCTACACCGCTATCTGCATGAACATGGAAATATCTTCACCGCCATCTGTATGAACATGGATATGTATACGCAGCCATCTAGATGAACATGGAATTATCTACACCGCGATCTGTATGAACATGGAAATATCTACACCGCTATCTGTGTAAACATGCATACATCTTCACCGCTATCTGTATAAACATGGAAATATCTACACCGCTATCTGTATGAACATGGAAATATCTACACCGCTATCTGTTTGAACATGGAAATATCTAAACCGCTACCTGCATAAAAATAGAAATATCTACACAGCTATCTGCATATACATGGAAATATCTGCAAAGCTATCTCTTTACACATGGAAATAACTACACCGCTATCTCTATAAACATGGAAATATCTACACCGCCATCTGTATGAACATGGAAATATCTGCACCGCCATCTGTATGAACATATAAATATCTACACCGCCATCTGTATTAAGATGGAGATATCTTCACCGCTATGTGTATAAACTTGGAAATATCTACACCGCTATCTGTATAAACATGGAAATATCTACACCGCTACCTGTATAATCATGGAAATATCAGCACCGCTATCTGTATGAACATGGAAATATCTACACCACTATCTCTAAGAACATGGAAATATCTACACCGCTGTCTGCATCAAAATGTAAATATCTACATAGCTATCTGCATATACATGGAAATATCTACACAGCTATCTCTTTACACATGGAAATAACTACACCGCTATCTCTATAAACATGGTAATATCTACACCGTCATCTGTATGAACATGGAAATATCTGCACCACCATCTGTATGAACATATAAATATGTACAACGCCATCTGTATTAAGAAGGAGATATCTCCACCGCTATCTGTATAAACATGGAAATATCTACACCGCTATCTGTATAAACATGGAAATATCTACACCGCTATCTGTATAAACATAGAAATATCTACACCGCAACCTGTATAAACATGGAAATATCAGCACCGCTATCGGTATGAACATGGAAATATCTACACCGCTATCTGTATGAACATGGAAATATCTTCACCGTCATCTGTATGAACATGGATATACCTACACAGCCATGTGGATGAACATGGAAATATCTACACCGCTATCAGCATGAATATGGAAATATCTACACCGCTATCTGTGTAAACATGCATACATCTTCACTGGAATCTGTATAAGCATGGAAATATCTACACTGCTATCTGTATGAACATGGATATTTCAACACAGCAATCTTGATGAACATGGGAATATCTACACCGCAATCTGTATGAACATGGAAATATCTACACCGCTATCTGTGTAAACATGCATACATCTTCACCACTATCTGTATAAACATGGAAATATCTACATCGCTATCTGTATGAACATGGAAATATCTACACCGCTATCTGTATGAACATGGAAATATCTACACCGCTATCTGTAAGAACATTGATATATCTACACAGCCCTCTGGATGAACATGGAAATATCCACACCGCTATCTGTTTGAAGATGGAAATATATACACCGCTATCTGCATGAAAATGGAAATATCTACACAGCTATCTGCATATAGATGGAAATATCTACACAGCTATCTCTTTACGCATGGAAATAACTACACCGCCATCTGCATGACCATGGACATATCTACACCGCCATCTGTATGAACATGGAAACATCTGCACCGCCATCTTTATGAACATATAAATATCTACACCGCCATCTGTATTAAGATGGAGATATCTACACCGCTATCTGAATAAACATGGAAATATCTACACCGTTATCTGTATAAACATGGAAATATCTACACCGATATCTGTATAAACATGAAATACCTACACCGCTACCTGTATAAATATGGAAATATCAGCACCGCTATCTGTATGAACATGGAAATATCTACACCGCTATCTGTATGAACATGCAAATATCTACACCGCTATCTGTATGAACATGGAAATATCTACAAAGCTATCTGAATGAACATGGAAATATCTACACCGCTATCTGTTTGAACATGGAAATATCTACACCGCTATCTGCATGAAAATGGAAATATCTACAAAGCTATCTGCATATACATGGAAATATCTACACAGCTATCTCTTTACACATGGAAATAACTACACCGCTATATCTATAAACATGGAAATATCTACACCGCCATCTGTATGATCGTGGAAATATCTGCACTGCCATCTCTATGAACATATATATATCTACACCACCATCTGTATTAAGAAGGAAATATCTAAACCGCTATCTGTATAAACATGGAAATATCTACACCACTGCCTGTATAAACATGGAAATATCAGCACCGCTATCTGTATGAACATGGAAATATCTACACCGCTTTCTGTATGAACATGGAAATATATACACCACTCTCTGTATAAGCATGGAAATATCTACACCGCTATCTGTATGAACATGGAAATATCTACACCGCTATCTGTATGAACATGGAAATATCTACACCGCTATCTGTTTGAACATGGAAATATCTACACCGCTATCTGCATGAAAATGGAAATATCTACACTGCTATCTGCATATACATTTAAATATCTACTCAGCTATCTCTTTACACATGGAAATAACTACACCGCTCTCTGTATGAACATGGAAATATCTACACAGCCATGTGTATGAACATGGAAATATCTGCAACGCCATCTGTATGAACATATAAATATCTACAACGCCATCTGTATTAAGATGGAGATATCTACACTGCTATCTGTATAAACATGGAAATATCTACACTGCTATCTGTATAAACATGGAAATATCAACACCGCTATCTGTGTAAACATGCATACATCTTCACCGCTATCTGTATAAACATGGAAATATGTACACCGATATCTGTATGAACATGGAAATATCTACACCGCTATCTGTATGAACATGGAAATATCTACACCGCTATCTGTTCGAATATGGAAATATCTACACCGCTATCTGCATGAAAATGGAAATATCTACTCTGCTATCTGCATATACTTGGAAATATCTACACAGCTATCTCTTTACACATGGAAATAACTACACCGCTATCTGTATGAACATGGAAATATCTACACCGCTATCTGTATGAACATGGAAATATCTACACCGCTATCTGTTTGAACATGGAAATATCTAAACCGCTATCAGCATGAAAATGGAAATAGCTACACAGCTATCTGCATATACATGGAAATATCTACACAGCTATCTCTTTACACATGGAAATAACTACATCGCTATCTGCATGAACATGGAAATATCTTCACCGCCATCTGTATGAACATGGATATGTCTACGCAGCCATCTAGAAGAACATGGAAATATCCACACCGCGATCTGTATGAACATGGAAATATCTACACCGCTAGCTGTATGAACATGGATAAATCTACATAGCCCTCTGGATGAACATGGAAATATCCACACTGCTATCTGTGTAAACATGCATACATCTTCACCGCTATCTGTATAAACATGGAAATATCTACACCGCTATCTGTATGAACATGGAAATATCTACACCGCTATCTGTTTGAACATACAAATATCTAAACCACTATCAGCATGAAAATGGAAATATCTACACCACTATCTCTAAGAACATGGAAATATCTACACCGCTATCTGTATGAACATGGAAATAGCTACAATGCTATCTGTATGAACATGGAAATATCTACACCACTATCTGTATGAACATGGAAATATCTACACCGCTATCTGTATGAACATGGAAATACCTACACCGCTATCTGTTTGAACATGGAAATATCTACACCGCTATCTGCATGAAAATGGAAATGTCTACACTGCTATCTGCATATACATTTAAATATCTACACAGCTATCTCTTAACACATGGAAATAATTACACCGCTATCTGTATGAACATGGAAATATCTACACCACCATCAGTATGAACATGGAAATATCTGCACCGCCATCTGTATGAACATGGAAATATCTACACCGCAATCTGTATGAACATGGAAATATCTACACCGCTATCTGTATGGACATGGAAATATCTACACCGCTATCTGTATGAACATGGAAATATCTACACCGCTATCTGTTTGAACATGGAAATATCTACACCGCTATCTGCATGAACATGGAAATATCTTCACCGCCATCTGTATGAACATGGATATGTCTACCCAGCCATCTAGATGAACATGGAATTATCTACACCGCGATCTGTATGAACATGGAAATATCTACACCGCTCTCTGTGTAAACATGCATACATCTTCATCGCTATCTGTATAAACATGGAAATATCTACACCGCCATCTGTATGAACATGGAAATATCTGCACCGCCATCTGTATGAACATATAAATATCTACACCGCCATCTGTATTAAGATGGAGATATCTTCACCGCTTTGTGTATAAACTTGGAAATATCTACACCGCTATCTGTATAAACATGGAAATATCTACACCGCTATCTGTATAAACATGGAAATATCTACACCGCTACCTGTATAAACATGGAAATATCAGCACCGCTATCTGTATGAAAATGGAAATAACTACACCACTATCTCTAAGAACATGGAAATATCTACACCGCAATCTGTATGAACATGGAAATAGCTACAATGCTATCTGTATGAACATGGAAATATCTACACCACTATCTGTATGAACATGGAAATATCTAAACCGCCATCTTTATGAACATGGATAGATCTACACAGCCATCTGGATGAACATGGAAATATCTACACCGCTATCTGCATGAACATGGAAATATCTACACCGCTATCTGTGTAAACATGCATACATCTTCACCGCAATCTGTATAAGCATGGAAATATCTACACCGCTATCTGTATGAACATGGAAATATCTACACCGCTATCTGTTTAAACATACAAATATCTAAACCACTATCAGCATGAAAATGGAAATATCTACACAGCTATCTGCATATACATGGAAATATCTACACATCTATCTCTTTACACATGGAAATAACTACACCGCTATCTGTATGAACATGGAAATATCTACACCGCCATCTGTATGAACATGGAAATATCTGCACCGCCATCTGTATGAACATATAAATATCTACACCGCCATCTGTATTAAGATGGAGATATCTACACCGCTATCTGAATAAACATGGAAATATCTACACCGCTATCTGTATAAACATGGAAATATCTACACCGCTATCTGTATAAACATGGAAATATCTACACCGCTACCTGCATAAACATGGAAATATCAGCACCGCTATCTGAATGAACATGGATATATCTACACAGCCATCTGTATCAACATGGAAATATCTACACCACTATCTGTATGAACATGGAAATATCTACATCGCTATCGGTATGAACATGGATATGTCTACGCAGCCATCTAGATGAACATGGAAATATCTACACCGCGATCTGTTTGAACATGGAAATATCTACACCGCTATCTGCATGAAAATGGAAATATCTACACTGCTATCTGCATATACATTTAAATATCTACACAGCTATCTCTTAACACATGGAAATACCTACACCGCTATCTGTATGAACATGGAAATATCTACACCACCATCTGTATGAACATGGAAATATCTGCACCGCCATCTGTATGAACATGGAAATATCTACACCGCAATCTGTATGAACATGGAAATATCTACACCGCTATCTGTATGAACATGGAAATATCTACACCGCTATCTGTATGAACATGGAAATATCTACACCGCTATCTGTTTGAACATGGAAATATCTACACCGCTACCTGCATGAACATGGAAATATCTTCACCGCCATCTATATGAACATGGATATGTCTACGCAGCCATCTAGATGAACATGGAATTATCTTCACCGCGATCTGTATGAACATGGAAATATCTACACCGCTATCTGTGTAAACATGCATACATCTTCATCGCTATCTGTATAAACATGGAAATATCTACACCGCTATCTGTATGAACATGGAAATATCTACACCAACATCTGTATGAACATGGAAATATCTGCACCGCCATCTGTATGAACATATAACTATCTACACCGCAATCTGTACTAAGATGGAGATACCTACAACACTACCTGTATAAACATGGAAATATCAGCACCGCTATCTGTGTGAACATGGAAATATCTACACCGCTATCTGTATGAACATGGAAATATCTACACCGCTATCTGTATGAACATGGAAATATCTACACCGGTATCTGTATGAACATGGAAATATCTACACCGCTATCTGTTTGAACATGGAAATATCTACACCGCTATCTGTATGAGCATGGAAATATCTTCACCGCCATGTGTATGAACATGGATATGTCTACAAAGCCATCTAGATGAACATGGAAATATCTACACCGCGATCTGTATGAACATGGAAATATCTGCACCGCGATCTGTATGAACATGGAAATATCTATACCGCTATCTGTGTAAACATGCATACATCTTCACCACCATCTGTATAAACATGGAAATATCCACACCGCTATCTGTATGAACGTGGAAATATCTACACCACTATCTGTTTGAACATGGAAATATCTAAACCGCTATCTGCATAAAAATAGAGATATCTACACAGCTATCTGCATATACATGGAAATATCTACAAAGCTATCTCTTTACACATGGAAATAACTACACCGCTATCTCTATAAACATGGAAATATCTACACCACCATCTGTATGAACATGGAAATATCTGCACCGCCATCTGTATGAACATATAAATATCTACACAGCCATCTGTATTAAGATGGAGATATCTTCACCGCTATGTGTATAAACTTGGAAATATCTACACCGCTATCTGTATAAACATGGAAATGTCTACACCGCTATCTGTATAAACATGGAAATATCTACACCGCTACCTGTATAAACATGGAAATATCAGCACCGCTATCTTTATGAACATGGAAATATCTACACCACTATCTCTAAGAACATGGAAATATCTACACCGCTATCTGTATGAACATGGAAATAGCTACAATGCTATCTGTATGAACATGGAAATATCTACACCACTATCTGTATGAACATGGAAATATCTAAACCGCCATCTGTATGAACATGGATATATCTACACAGCCATCTGGATGAACATGGAAATATCTACACAGCTATCTGCATGAACATGGAAATATCTACACCGCTTTCTGTGTAAACATGCATACATCTTCACCGCTATCTGTATAAGCATGGAAATATCTACACCACTATCTGTATGAACATGGAAATATCTACACCGCTATCTGTTTGAACATGGAAATATCTAAACCGCTATCAGCATGAAAATGGAAATATCTATATAGCTATCTGCATATACATGGAAATATCTACACAGCTATCTCTCTACACATGGAAATAACTACACCGCTATCTGTATGAACATGGAAATATCTACACCGCCATCTGTATGAACATAGAAATATCTGCATCGCCATCTGTATGAACATATAAATATCTACACCGCCATCTGTATTAAGATGGAGATATCTACACCGCTATCTGTATAAACATGGAAATATCTACACGGCTATCTGTATAAACTTGGAAATATCTACACCGCTACATGTATAAACATGGAAATATCAGCACCTCTATCTGTATGAACATGGAATTATCAGCCCCTCTATCTGTATGAACATGGAAATATCTACACCACTATCTCTATGAACATGGAAATATCTACACCGCTATCTGTTTGAACATGGAAATATCTAAACCGCTATCTGCATGAAAATGGAAATATCTGCACAGCTATCTGCATATACATGGAAATATCTACACAACTATCTCTTTACACATGGAAATAACTGCAGAGCTATCTGTATGAACATGGAAATATCTTCACCGCCATCAGTATGAACATGGATATATCTACACAGCCATCTGGATGAACATGGAAATATCTACACCGCTATCTGTATGAACATGGAAATATCTACACAGCTATCTCTTCACACATGGAAATAAATACAGCGCTATCTCTATAAACAAGGAAATATCTACACCACCATCTGTATGAACATGGAAATATCTGCACCGCCATCTGTATGAACATATAAATATCTACACCGCCATCTCTATGAACATGGAAATATCTACACCGCTATCTGTATGAATATGGAAATAGCTACACCACTATCTGTATGAACATGGAAATATCTACAGCACTACCTGTATGAACATGGAAATAACTACACCTCTATCTCTATGAACATGGACATATCTACACAGCCATCTGGATGAACATGGAAATATCTACACCGCTATCTGTATAAACATGGAAATATCTACACCGTTATCTGTATGAACATGGTAATATCTACACCGCTACCTGTATAAACATGGAAATATCTACACCGCTACCTGCATAAACATGGAAATATCAACACCGCTACCTGTATAAACATGGAAATATCAGCACCGCTATCTGTATGAACATGGAAATATCTACACCGCTATCTGTATGAACATGGAAATATCTACACCGCTATCTGTATGAACATGGAAATAGCTACACCGCTATCTGTATGAACATGGAAATATCTACACCACTATCTGTATGAACATAGAAATATCTACACCGCTATCTGTATGAACATGGATATATCTACACAGACATCTGGATGAACATGGGAATATCTACACCACTATCAGTATGAACATGGAAATATCTACACCGCTATCTGTATGAACATGGAAATATCTTCACCGCCATCTGTATGAACATGGATATATCTACACAGCCATCTGGATGAAGATGGAAATATCTACACCACTATCTGTAAGAACATGGAAATAGCTACACCGCTATCTGTATGAACATGGAAATATCTTCACCGCCATCTGTATGAACATGGATATATCTACACAGCCATCTGGATGAACATGGAAATATCTACACAGGTATCTGTATGAACATGGAAATATATACACCGCTATCTGTGTAAACATGCATACATCTTCACCGCTATCTGTATAAACATGGAAATATCTACACCGCTATCAGAATGAACAAGGAAATATCTAAACCGCTATCTGTTTGAACATGGAAATATCTACACCGCTATCTGCATGAAAATGGAAATATCTACACAGCTATCTGCATATACATGGAAATGTCTACAGAGCTATCTCTTTACACATGGATATAACTACCAAGCTATCTCTATAAACATGGAAATATCTACACCGCCATCTGTATGAACATGGAAATATCTGCACCGCCATCTGTATGAACATATAAATATCTACACCGCCATCTATATTAAGATGGAGATATCTACACCGCTATCTGTATAAACCTGGAAATATCTACACCACTATCTGTATAAACATGGAAATATCTACACCGCTATCTGTATAAACATGGAAATATCTACACCGCAACCTGTATAAACATGGAAATATCAGCACCGCTATCTGTATGAACATTGAAATATCTACACCGCTATCTGTATGAACATTGAAATATCTACACCGCTATCTGTATGAACATGGAAATAGCTACACCGCTATCTGTCTGAACATGGGAATATCTACACCACTATCAGTATGAACATGGAAATATCTACAACGCTATCTGTATGAACATGGAAATATCTTCACCGCCATCTGAATGAACATGGATATATCTACACAGCCATCTGGATGAAGATGGAAATATCTACACCACTATCTGTAAGAACATGGAAATAGCTACACCGCTATCTGTATGAACATGGAAATATCTTCACCGCCATCTGTATCAACATGGATATATCTACACAGCCATCTGGATGAACATGGAAATATCTACACAGGTATCTGTATGAACATGGAAATATATACACCGCTATCTGTGTAAACATGCATACATCTTCACCGCTATCTGTATAAACATGGAAATATCTACACCGCTATCAGTATGAACATGGAAATATCTAAACCGCTATCTGTTTGAACATGGAAATATCTACACCGCTATCTGCATGAAAATGGAAATATCTACACAGCTTTCTGCATATACATGGAAATGTCTACAAAGCTATCTCTTTACACATGGATATAACTACCAAGCTATCTCTATAAACATGGAAATATCTACACCGCCATCTGTATGAACATGGAAATATGTGCACCGCCATCTGTATGAACATATAAATATCTACACCGCCATCTATATTAAGATGGAGATATCTACACCGCTATCTGTATAAACCTGGAAATATCTACACCGCTATCTGTATAAACATGGAAATATCTACACCGCTACCTGTAGAAACATGGAAATATCAGCACCGCTATCTGTATGAACATGGAAATATCTACACCGCTATCTGTATGAACATTGAAATATCTACACCGCTATCTGTATGAACATGGAAATATCTACACCGCTATCTGTCTGAACATGGAAATATGTACACCACTATCTGTATGAACATGGAAATATCTACACCGCTATCTGTATGAACATGGATATATCTACACAGCCATCTGGATGAACATGGAAATATCTACACTGCTATCTGAATGAACATGGAATTATCTACACCGCTATCTGTGTAAACAAGCACACATCTTCACCACTATCTGTATAAACACGGAAATATCTACACCGTTATCTGTATGAACTTGGTAATATCTACACCGCTACCTGTATAAACATGGAAATATCTACACCGCTACCTGTATAAACATGGAAATATCTACACCGCTACCTGTATAAACATGGAAATATCAGCACCGCTATCTGTATGAACATGGAAATATCTACACCGCTATCTGTATGAACATGGAAATATCTACACCGCTATCTGTATGAACATGGAAATATCTACACCACTATCTGTATGAACATAGAAATATCTACACCGCTATCTGTATGAACATGGATATATCTACACAGCCATCTGGATGAACATGGAAATATCTACACCGCTATCTGTATGAACATGGAAATATCTACACCGCTATCTGTGTAAACATACATACATCTTCACCGCTATGTGTATAAACATGGAAATATCTACACCGTTATCTGTATGAACATGGAAATATCTACACCGCTATCTGTTTGAACATGGAAATATCTAAACCGCTATCTGCATGAAAATGGAAATATGTGCACAGCTATCTGCATATACATGGAAATGTCTACACAGCTATCTCTTTACACATGGAAATATCTACACCGCTATCTGTATGAACATGGAAATATCTACACCGCCATCTGTATGAACATGGAAATATCTGCACCGCCATCAGTATGAACATATAAATATCTACACCGCCATCTGTATTAAGAAGGAGATATCTAAACCGCTATCTGTATAAACATGGAAATATCTACACCGCTATCTGTATAAACATGGAAATATCTACACAGCTATCTGTATAAACATGGAAATATCTACACCGCTACCTGCATAAACATGGAAATAGCACCGCTATCAGTATGAACATGGAAATATATACACCGCTATCTGTATGAACATGGAAATATCTACACCGCTATCTGTATGAACATGGAAATATCTTCACCGCCATCTGTATGAGCATGGATATGTCTACACAGCCATCTGGATGAACATGGAAATATCTACACCACGATCTGTATGAACATGGAAATATCTACACCGCCATCTGTATAAACATGGAAATATCTGCACCGCCATCTGAATGAACATATAAATATCTACACCGCCATCTGTATTAAGATGGAGATATCTTCACCGCTATCTGTATAAACTTGGAAATACATACACCGCTATCTGTATAAACTTGGAAATATCTACACCGCTATCTGTATAAACATGGAAATATCTACACCGCTACCTGTATAAACATGGAAATATCAGCACCGCTATCTGTATGAAGATGGAAATATCTTCACCGCTATCTCTATGAACATGGAAATATCTACACCGCTATCTGTATGAACATGGAAATAGATACACCGCTATCTGTATGAAGTTGGAAATATCTACACCACTATCTGAATGAACATGGAAATATCTACACCGCTCTCTATATGAACATGGATATATCTACACCGCTATCTGTTTGAACATGGAAATATCTACACCGCTATCTGCATGAAAATGGAAATATCTACAAAGCTATCTGCATAAACATGGAAATATCTACACCGCTACCTGTATAAACATTTAAATATCAGCACCGCTATCTGTATGAACATGGAAATATCTACACCGCTATCTCTATGAGCATGGAAATATCTACACCGCTATCTGTATGAATATGGAAATAGCTACACCACTATGTGTATGAACATGGAAATATGTACAGCACTACCTGTATGAACATGGAAATAACTACACCTCTATCTCTATGAACATGGATATATCTACACAGCCATCTGGATGAACATGGAAATATCTACACCGCCATCTGTATAAATATGGAAATATCTACACCGCTAACTGTATAAACATGGAAATATCTACACCGCTACCTGTATAAACATGGAAATATCAGCACCGCTCTCTGTATGAACATGGAAATATCAGCCCCTCTATCTGTATGAACATGGAAATATCTACACCGCTATCTGTATAAACACGGAAATATCTACACCGCTATCTGTGTCAACATGGAAATATCTACACTGCTATCTGTGTAAACATGGAAATATCTACACCGCCATCTCTTAAAACTTGGAAATATCTTCACCGTTATTTGTATAAACATGGAAATATCTTCACCGTCATCTGTATGAACATGGAAATATCTACAATGCCATCGATATAAACATGGAAATATCTACACCGCCATCTGTTTGAACATGAAAATATCTACACCGCCAACTCTATAAACATTGAAATATCTACACCGCTATCTGTATAAACATGGAAATATCTACACCGCTATCTGTGTAAACATGGAAATATCTACACCGCTATCTGTGTAAACATGGCAGTATCTACACCGCTATCTCTATTAACATGGAAATATCTTCACCGCCATCTGTATGAACATGGAAATATCTACATCGCCATCTGTATAAACATGGAAATATCTACACTGCTGTCTCTATAAACATGGAAATATCAACAACGCTATCTGTATAAACATGGAAAAACTTCACCGCTATCTGTATAAACATGGAAATATCTACACCGCTATCTCTATAAACATGGAAATATCTACACCGCTATCTGTATAAACATGGAAATATCCACACCGCTATCTGTATAGACATGGCAATATCTACACCGCTATCTGTGTAAACATGGAAATACCTACACCACTATCTGTGTAAACATGGAAATATCTACACCGCTATCTGTACAAACATGGAAATATCTACACAGCCATCTGTAGGAATATGTAAATATCTACACCGTTATCTGTATACACATGGAATTATCTACACCGCTATCTGTATGAACATGGAAATATCTACACCGCTATCTGTGTAAACATGGAGATATCTACACCGCTATCTCTATAAACATGGAAATATCCACACAGCCATCTATATAAACATGGAAATATCATCACTACGCTCTGTATAAACCTGGAAATATCTACACTGATATCTCTATAAACATGGAAACATCTACACCGCTTTCTCTATAAACATGGAAATATCTACACCGCTATCTGTGTAAACATGGAAATATCTACACCGCTGTCTGTGTAAACATGGAAATACCTACACTGCTATATCTATAAACATGGAAATATCTACACCGCCATCTGTATGGGTATGGAAATATCTACACCGCCATCTGTATAAACATGGAAATATCTACACCATTATCTGTGTACTCATGGAATTATCTACACCGCTATCTGTATAAACATGGAAATATCTACAATGCTATCTGCGTAAACATGGAAATATCTACACCGCTATCTCTATATACATGCAAATATCTACACCGCTATCTGTGTAAACATGGAAATATCTACACCGATATCTCTGTAAACATGGAAATATCTACACCGTTATCTCTGTAAACATGGAAATATCTACAGAGTCATCTGTATAAACATGGAAATATCTACACCGCTATCTGTGTAAACATGGAAATATCTACACCGCTATCTCTAAAAACATGGAAAGATCTACACCATTATGTTTATAAGGACGGAAATATCTACACCGCTATCTGTCTAAACATGGAAATATCTACACCGCCATCTGTATGAACGTGGAAATGTCTAAACTGCCATCTCTATAAACATGTAAATATCTACACCGCCCTCTGTAGGAACATGGAAATATCTACAACGCTATCTGTTTAAACATTGAAATATCTACACCGCTATCTGCCTAAAAGTGGAAATATCTACACCGCTATCAGCATAAACTTGGAAATACCTACACCGCTATCTGTGTACACATGGAAATATCTACACCACCAACTGTAGGAACATGAAAATATCTACACCGCCAACTCTATAAACATTGAAATATCTACACCGCTATCTGTATAACCATGGAAATATCTACACCGCCGTCTGTGTAAACATATAAATATCTACACCGCCTTCTGTGTAAACATGGAAATATCTACACCGCCATATCTATAAACATGGAAATATCTTCAACTCCATCTGTATGAACATGGAATTATCTACCCTGCCATCTGTATGAACATGGATACATCTACACCGCTATCTGTATAAACATGGAAATATCTACACCGCCATCGGTAGGAAAATGAAAATATCTACACCGCCATCTGTATGAACAGGGAACTATGTACACCACCATCTGTATCAAGATGAAAATACCTACACCGCCATCTGTATCACAATGGAAATATCTGCACCGCCATCTCTATAACAATGGAAATATCTAAACCGCCGTCTGTATGGAAATGGAAAAATCTACACCACCATCTGTATAAAGGTGGAAATATCTACACCGCTATCTGTGTGAACATGGAAATATCTACAACGCTATCTGTAAAAACATGGAAATATCTACCCCTCCATCTGTATAAACATGGAAATATCTACACCGCCATCTGTAGAAACATGGAAATATCTACACCGCCATCTCTATAAACATGGAAATATCTACATAGCTATCTGTATAAACATTTAAATATCTACACCGCCATCTCTATAAACATAGAAATATCTACACCGCCATCTGTATGAACATGGAAATATGTACACCGCCATCTTTATAAATGTGGAAATATCTACACCACTATCTGTATGAACATGGCAATATGTACACCGCTACCTGTATTAACATGGAAATATCTACACCGCTATCTGTATAAACATGGAAATATCTACACCGCTGTCTCTATAAACATGGAAATATGTGCGCCGCTATCTCTATAAATATAGAAATATATACACCTCTGTCTCTATAAACGTGGAAATATCTACAATGCTATCTGTATAAACATGGAAATATCTACACCGCTATCTGTATAAACATGGAAATATCTACACCGCTATCTCTATAAACATGGATATATCTACACCGCTATCTCTATGAACATGGAAATATCTACACCACTATCTGTATGAACATGGAAATATCCACACCGCTATCTGTATAGACATGGAAGTATCTACACCGGTAACTGTATAAACATGGAAATATCTACACCGCTATCGGTATAAATGTCTGTATTTGCTCTTAATTTATACCCAAGGCTGGGATGTTTCATATGATAAAAAGACCTAATACAGAAATAGACTATATTTGGTCTGGCAATTGATCTCTGCAATAATCAAACCTCAAAGACAATCAAACCTGAAATCTAAGCTACATATTAAATAGCTTGGTTTTTAGGTTGCACGTTGCTGTGTATGCTGGCTTCATAGAAAATGCAAGTAGCAATGGCCATTTTTTAATAGTCATTAGCCTTGAAGCTCTCCTACTTTTGAATCACATAGAAATAGAAATCAAGTCTCACTAGATTTTTTTTTTGAAACAGGGTCTGGCTTGGTTGCCCAGGCTGAAGAGCAGGGCATGATCTTGGCTCACACCTCTGCCTCTCGGACTCAAGCCATCCTCCCACCTCAGCCTTGGAGTAGCTGGGACCACAGGCATGTGCCACCATACCCAGCTAATATTTTTATTTTTGTACCAATGGGGTTTGTCATCTTTCCCAGGCAGGCCTCAAACTCCAAGACTCAAGCAATACACCTGCCTTGAATTCCCAAAGTACTGGGATTACAGGCGACAGCCACTACGCCCAGCAACTAAACTTCTAAAAATCAGTTTTACATAAAATTATCTAAGCGTGCAAGGAAAGATAAGAAGCCTAAGGAACCAGTGAGTTGAAGAATAAATGCAGTTTAAATCATACATGTAAACAACATGATGTGATGTGGTAGGAATCATCTAACATGCTTTAAAGCATGAGTAAAAGGTCTTTACTTAGAAAACTGGATCTTAGTTTAGGATATCTTTAGATAAGAGTATGAAAAGTCATATCATATTGATAAGTAAAGTGCTTCCTTTGGCTAATTTTAAGGATAGGACATTTACTTTCATATAATTCATAGGAATCTTAGACTTAAAAATAAAATTTCCCTTCTCAAATCCTTACTTTTATACTTTTTTGCATTTCTTTCACTTTTGTGTTAATGGCCTATGTCTCAACATATTCTATTAAGCCTTCTGGAAACACATACTTTGTTTCCAGCCTCTTCAGAGAACCATCACTCCAATTCCTAGGCTTCTGAAGAAGCAGACCCAAGCTTATAATTATTACATATTTCCAAATCTAGGTGACCAACAAAAATTGATACTTTTCCCATCATACCTTTAAGTTAATAATCAGGTGTATGCTGAGAGGTAAAGACCCAAGAGTGTTGGTTGTCTAATTGTGCAGCTGTATAAACAAATCTTAATGCTTGAAAATATTCAAAGGTTATTCTCACGTTGATTGTTGGTAACTATGTGTAACAACATGAAAAGAAAAAAAAATCAAAGAATTACGTCTGAGGATAATACACAATCTCTAAGGGTAAGAAGAGCAACAAAAATTCTGCTTCAATTACCACTGAAATAATATATTTATCCTGTAAAATCTATGGTGGCTGGTTGTAAAAATTAGGCATTAGCCAACTGATAAAGATTTTTTAATGAAAACATTATGAAACATAGTTTTTAAAAAGTTAAATACACCCACACCAGTTTTTCACATTCTTTGGGCTGCTTTAATGCTGCCATTAAATAATTGATTTAGTTGTGACATAGATCCTATGTTCCATGGAGTCTACCATTCATAAAGATGCAATGTAAGGTAACAAAAATATAAATTGTGTGTGTGGGGAGGAGAAGTCAAGAGTATTTTTATGTGACAGAAGTTAAGTTGTTATCAGTGTAAAATAGTCTGTTACAAATACAGGACTCTGTATGTTAGTTTCACTAACCAGAAAGAAAGAAATTACAGCAGATACACACACACACACCAAAAAAGGGAAAAGAAACAAAGCTTAGCACCACAGAAAACCACCAAACTAGAGGGATAAACAATAAGAAAGGAAGAAGTGAACAAGTAATCTAAAAAACAACTAATGAAATGGTAGAAGGAAGTCCTAATTTATCAATAATAAACTTGAATAGAAGTGGATTAAACTCTACTTAAAAGATATAAAGTGGATGAATGGATTCGGATAGCAAAACCCACCTATATGCTGCCTACATGATACTTACCTCACTATTAAAGACAAATAGACGGAAAGTGAAGAGATGGAAAAATATATTTTATGCAAACAAATGAAAAGCAAGCAGGAGTAGCCACAGTCATGTCATATTTTAAAAGGCTTTAAATAAAAAAAACTATATAAAAAAAGAATGTCACTGTATAATGAAATGATAAAAGGCCCAATTCAATAAGAGGACATAACATATATATTACTTAGGTGTAACTATATATGTACCCAACACCAGAACAACCAGATATATAAAGCAAATATTAGATTTAAAGGTAGAGATAGACTGCAATACAATATTAGTAGGAAATTTCAACACTCCACTTTAAAAATGGACAGATTCTATGAAGAGAAAATCAACCAAAAAATGACAGACTCAAACTATCCCATAGACCAAATGGACCTAGCAGGTAAAGAAGATCTCACCTGATATGGTTTGGCTGTATATCTCCACCCAAATCTCATCTTGATTATAGCTCCCATAATTCATACATGTTGTGGGAGGGAACCAGTGGGAGATAATTGAATCATGGGAGCGGTTCCCCCATACTGTTCTTGTGGTAGTGAATACGTCTAACAAGATCTGATGGTTTTATAAGGGGGAACCCTTTCACTTGGTTCTCAATTCTATTTTGTTTGCTACCATGTAAGATGTGTCTTTCGCCTTCCATCATGATTGGGAGACCTCCCCAGCCACGTGGAACTATGAGTCCACTAAACCTCTTTTTCTCTGTAAATTACCCAGTCTCGGGTATGTCTTTATCAGCAGTATGAAAACAGACTAATACATCATCCAACAGCTGCAGAATACAAATTATTCTCAACTGTACACCAAACATTCTCTAGGACCAATCATACATTATGACACATAATAAGTCTTAACAAACTTAAGAAGACAGATATCATATGAAGTATCTTTTCTGATTCCAGGGATATAAAGCCAGAAATCAACAACAGGAAAGCCCTTGGAAATTTTATAAAAACATGGAAATTAAATAGCACGCACCCAAGAAATCAATAGGTCTCATTAAGACATTAATAGGAAAATTTCAAAAGTCACTGAGACAAGTAAGAATGAAAATCCAACATACCCAAACCTATGGAACGTAGCAAAAGCAGTTCTAAGAGGGAAATTTATAGCAATAAAAGCCTACACCAAAAAAGAAGAAAGATTTTCAAATCACAAAGCAAAATTATACACTTCAAGTAACCAGAACATCAAAAACAAACTAAACCCAAAATTGGTAGAAGGAAGGAAATAATAAAGCTCACAGCAGATATAAATGAAACAGACACTAAAAAATATTTCAAAAGATAAATAAGACAAAGTGTAAAGGTAAAACTGACAAACCTTTAGCTAAACTAAGACAAAAGGAGAGAAAATTCAAATAAATAAAAGATGAAAAAGGAGACATTACAACTGATACACCACAGAAATAGAAGGGATTGTAAGACATTACTCATAACTATATGCCAACAAATTTGATAGTGTAGAATAAAATGAATAAATTTCTGCACACATACAACTACCCAGATTAAATTGTGAGGAAATATAACATATGAACACATCAAGAATGAGTTTGGAAATTGAATCAATAATAAAACATCTTCCATCAAAACAACAACAACAACAACCAACACCCAGGACCTGATGTCTTCACTGCTGAATTCTACCAAACAGTTAAAGAATAACTACCAATTCTCCACAAACTTTTCCACAAAAGTAATGAGGAAGGAATACTTCCATACTCATCTTATGAGGCTCGCAATATCCTGATTCTAAAACCAGACAAAGACACGCACAAAATGAAAATAACAGGCCAATATTCCTGAAGAACATAGATACAAAAATTCTCAACAAGATACAAGTGAACTGACTTCGACAGCACACTAAAAAGAGTATTCACTATAATCAAGTGGGGTTCATCCCAGGGATGAAAGGATGGCTTAACATGCACAAATCAGTAAATATGATACACCACCACAATAGAAAGAAGAACAAAAACCATGTGATCATTTCAACAGATGCAAAAAGAACACTTGACAAAAGTCAACATTCCTTTATGATAAAAACTGTCAAGAAAGTAGGTATAGGAGTGTACCTCAACGCAGTAAAGGCCATAGGTGACAAACCCACAGCTAACATCTTATTTATGGTGAATAGTTAAATGCTTTTCCTCTTTGATATGGAGGAAGACAAGGATGTCAACTTCTACCACTTCTATTTAGCATAGTACTGGAGGTCAGAGCCAGAGCAATTAGACAAAAGAAATAAATAAGAGGGATCCAAACTGGAAAGAAGGAAGTCAGATTGTTTCTGTTTGTAGAAAATGTGATCTCACATACATATGTATACATCTATATATATGATCATATAGATATATATGATCTCTCTCTCTTTAGGGTTCTTTCTATATATACTTATATAGAGTGAGAACCCTAAAGACTTGACCAAAAACTACTAGAAATCATAAATAAATTCAGTAAAGTTGTAGTATACAAAATCAACACAGAAAATTCAGTGGTGTTTCTATACACTAATAGTGAACTATCTGAAAAAGTCATCAAGAAAGGAATTCCATTTACAATAGCTACCAAGAAATCTGCAGATAAATTTAATCAAGGTCGTGAAAGATCTCTACAATGAAAACTATAACACACTGATGGAAAAATTTACGATCCACAAAAAATGGACACTATATACTCATGGAATGGAAGAACTGATACTATTGAAATGACCATACTAACAAAATGTCCTACAGATTCAATGCAATCCCTATCAAAATACCAATGAAATTCTTCACAGAAATAGAAAAAAATACCCTAAAATTTGTATGAAACCAGAAAAGACCCCAAATAACCAAAGCAATCCTGTGCAAAAATAACAAAGCTGGAGGCACCACACTACCTGACTTCAAAATATACTACAAAGCCATAGTAAGCAAAACAGCATGGCACTGCCATAAAGCAAACACATAGACCAATGGAAGAGAATATACAGCTCAGAAATAAATTCTCATATCTAAAGTCAACTGATTTTCCAAAAAGGAGTCAAGAGCACACACAGGGGTAAAGACAGTCTCTTCATTAAATGGTACTGAGAAGATTGGATATCTACATGTGGGATAATGAAATTAGACCCCTATCTTTTACCTTATACAAAAATCAACTCAAATGCGATTAAAGACCTAAAGGTAAGATTGAAAACTATGAAAAACTACTAGAAGATAACATGTGGGAAATTCTCTATAACTTTGGGTTCTACAAGGATTTTTTAAATGAGACATCAAAAGCACAGGCAACAAAAGCAAAAATAGATAAATGGGGTTTCATCAAACTAAAATGCTTTTGCACAGCAAAGGAAACTTAACAGAGTGAAAAAACAACTTACAGAATGGGATACAATATTTGCAAACTATACATCTGCTAAGGAGTTAATGCCCAGATTATATAACAAACTTAAACAACTCAACAGCAAAAACATAAATAACTTATTTAAAAATGGGCAAAACTGGGAGGCTGAGGCAGGCGGATTGCCTGAGGTCAGGAGTTTGAGACCAGCCTGACCAATATGGTGAAATCATTTCTCTACTAAAAATACAAAAATTTAGCCAAACATGATGGCGTGTGCCTGTAACCCCAGCTACTCAGCAGGCTGAGGCAGGGGAATTGCTTGAACCAGGGAGATGGAGGTTGCCGTGAGCCCCGATTGCACCACTGCACTCCAGCTTGGGCAACAGAGCAAGACTCCTTCGCAAAAAAAAAAAAAAAGGACAAAATAAACTAAAAGAAATGCCACAAGAGAAAATATAGAAAGGGTCAAGACGAATATATAATAAAATCATGTTCAACATCACTAACCATCAGGGAAATGCAAATCAAAACCGCAATGAGATACCAGTTCACCCATTAGAATGGCTATTAGCAAAAAGGTAAAAGATAACAAGAGTTGGCAAGGAAGTGGAGAAAAGGGAACACTTACGCACTGTTGATGGGGTTGTAAACTAGTACAACCATTAAGCAAAACTTTATGGAAGTTCGCTAAAAAATAAAAAAATTAAAAAAAAAACAATCATTCGATCACATAACCCAGCAATCCCACTACTGGGTATATATCCATAGGAAATGAAATCATTGTGTTTGAAAAATATCTGCACTCTTATGTTTACTGTAGCACTATTTCTAATAATCAGATATGAAATCAACCTATGTGTATAAAAACAAACAAGAGAATTATATATATATAATATATATTATGTATATTATATATAATACATATTATGTATATTATATATAATATATTATGTATAATATATAATATATTATATATTAATATATTATTAATATATAATATATTATATATTAATATTAATAATATCAATAATAAATAATAATTATTAATAATTAATTATAATTAATATTAATATTAATATATTATTAATATATAATATATATTGTATGTATAATATACATTATATATTATGTATATTTTATATATAATACATATTATGTATATTATATACATAATATATATTATGTATATTATAATATATATAATGTATAATGTATATAATATACGTTATGTATATTATATATTACATATAATATATATTATTATTATATATAATTATATATAATTATAATTATAATTATATATAATTTTATGTGTAATTATAATTACACATAAAATTAATTATAATTATATATAATTTTATGTGTAATTATAATTATACATAAAATTATATATGTATATATATATATATATATATATATATGGACACACACACAATGAAATACTATTCAGCCATAAAAAAAGAATGAAATTCTGCCAGTTGCAACAACATGGATGACCCTGTAGGATACAATGTTAAGTGAAATAAGCCAG
Source organism: Gorilla gorilla gorilla (assembly GCF_029281585.2). Classification (NCBI taxonomy): domain Eukaryota; kingdom Metazoa; phylum Chordata; class Mammalia; order Primates; family Hominidae; genus Gorilla; species Gorilla gorilla. The sequence goes on from NC_073247.2 coordinate 7,590,506, forward strand.
ACACAGAAAGCAAATACCGCATGATCTCGCTCATATGTGGAATCTTAAAAAAAAAAATGTTAATAGAGAAGTAGAGTAGAATAGTGGTTACCAAACAGTGAGGAAGAAGTGGGGAGGGCAAAATGGAGATAGATTGGTTAACAGTTATGAAATCACAATTATATAGGAAGAATAAGTTGTAGTGTTCTTTGCAAAGCAGGGTGACTATAGTTAAATGTAAAGTATTGTATATTACAAAGTATCTAGAAGAAAGGATTTTGAAATTTCTTATTAAAAAGAAATGATGAATGCATGAGGTAATTAACACACTAACTATCCTTATTGGATCATTAGACAACATACATATTCATTGAAACATCAAATTGTATCCTATAAATCTATATAATTACAATGTGAAAATTTTTTAAAAATAAATTAATGAATTAAATAACAATTTTAAAATGTTCTCAATCACCAATGCAAAGTTTAGGAGCTTTGTTCTTGACTCAGCCTTAAGACTGAAAACTAATGTGTTAGAAATATTTGTAGATCCTCTCAATTTTGAAAGAATCCTAGCTAAACTACTGAAATATAAAATATATTCTATGTAATATGCTCTTAGGTATATTCTTAGGTGAACTCTGCTTTTAGATGAAGCTTATAAAAATGAAAAACGTATCTGAAATAAAATTTTAAAGTATTTGGAAAATTACAGCTTAATCTCTTAAAGACAAATTTTCTATACAGTAACCTTTTTATGTGCTTTTGAAATGGGGTATACAATTATTTTCCCTGATGTGAGACAAAATATAGAAAGTTGGCATTTTATCCAAGAAGTTAACTTAGGAAGAAAGAGTGAGAGGCAGAGGAATGAGGGAAGAAAGGAAGGCTGATGATGGGATACCTTATCAAGTTGCCTAATGCTGTATTGGAACCTAATAGGCCTTCTAAGGAGTTTTATTACATAATGCAAGACTCCTCAATCTGGGAGGAGGAAAGGGCTTTATTTTTGAGTGGTCACAGGTTGCCCCATGGGCATAAACTCTACCAAGCTGCTAGGTTACACCTACCTGAGCATCCCACCTGCTTAAGTAAGAGCAGCCACAAACTGTGGGCCATTCCAGGTAAGTGTCATATCACACCTGCACCAACTAGTCAAAGCCTGGGTCAAAGCCTGTGCAGAACTGATCGCTACAGCAGAGGCTAAAATAAGAAATGGGGCTAAGAGAGTGAAAAGCAGTGCCCATATGTATCCAAAAACAGGTTGAAGATATCTTTAGGAAGGAACAGATAATTTTTCTTATTCATACAATAACAGATGCATATGAACTCCTCGACTAGTCACCCATTCCTGTCAGCCCTTGGGCTTCATAACTAAATCATTCTTCCTTTGTAATCCAGTCCCACATTTTCAGCTATCTCTATATGTTTATTATCTTAAATATTTCTTTGCTCTATACTCTTCCCCTAGTCTTCAACAAATTTCTTTCTTTATTGTCCCAACCCACAGACTGTTATTTCCACTTCGATGTCCCATAGAAGCTTCAAGGGTTTGAAATACCTAAAAAAAAACTCATCTTTCTCCCTAAAACTCCCTCTCCTTCTCCCACTTCAAAATTTCAACTAATGGCTCCCCCTGTTATTCCCACCAGAATCCTGAATGATCCCTGCTTCCCCTCATTCACTCCATACATGTAAATCTCATTAACGTTACTTTCTAGATATTTCATGAATCCTTTCCATTCATTCTGTACTAGAAAGTGTTCCCAGTTTAGACCCTGGTGGTTGGTGGCCTCTTACCTAGGTGCTCTCTCTCTCTCTCTCTCTCTCTCTCTCTGTGGGTGTGGGTGTGGGTGTGTGTGTCCTGAGAATTTATTTACTTCTGGTTTTTGTTTGTTTTTTAGTATCCAGAATCTACAGGGAACTTAAATCAATTAGAAAAAAAATAACCCAATTAAAAAATGGGCAAAGGACATGAACAAACACTTCTCAAAAGAACACATACAAATGGCCAACAAATACACGAAAAAAAATGCTTAGAATCACTAATCATCAGAAAAATGCAAATCAAAACACAATGAGATACCATTTCATACCGGTTGGAATGGCTATTATTAAAAAGTCAAAATACAACAGATGCCAGCAGGGCTGTAGACAAGAGGAAGTGTCTGTATATTTTTAGCTATAGCCCTACTTCAAACGTGTCCCCATTACAGCCAAAAGAGCGGCCTATCTAAAGGACTGTTCTGATCAGCTCACTTACCTGACTGAAACCTTCAGTGACTCCCATGGCCTGCAGGTCAATGCACTAATTCATGACTATAACATCTGAGATATCCTTGATCTGGCTACTGGTCTAGCCCTCTCTGACTCACGCTTTATAAACCATGCATTCTGGAACTTTTTAGTTGTTTCCCACATCAGCATGCTACTTCCCATCCATGTAGATTTGCAGAGACCTCCTCATCTTTTTAATTCCCAGTTCCCACTCTCAACATGGGCCATCTCCTACCCACACTTCAAAACCTAAGCAAAACAACACCTTCCGTGACACCTCCATGCTGAGTCAGATGCCATCCCCTTTGTATTGTAGTTCTTTGCTTGTGTGCCTTTGTCTCACTTTGTTCTCTTTAAAATAAACTCCATGAGGACAATGATCACCTGCTATTTGTGTTAATATCTGCACCTAGTGGCATAGTGTCTGGAGTATAGTAGGATCTATTTTCAAGGAAAAAAAGATTATATCTATACCAATAGACATGAATTAGCGCTTTTTTTTTTAAAGATAAGCTCCCTTTGAACTAAGTCAATGTTTACAAGAAGAGTTATACTAAAAAGTTCACTTTTGCTGCTTACGTTTCATTTATTTCAGGCAATTAATTCATTGTTATTGGTAAATCGATACTTTTTATTGATACTGAAAAGAGAGAAATAAACTAATGACTATCTCTGTTAGAGTAGATTTGTTCATATCTATCAGTAAAATGTTAATTATCTGAAAGTCAATAATAAAACATAAACTGTGATCTTAAATGTTTTTTAGGGGCTCATAAATAATTAGAATTCATGTCAGCATATAAAAAAAGATCAGAGTATTTTTAAGATATGATAAAATTTTATTTTAGTTTCTTAATAGGGATTTTTGTGACCTTATAGAGTTCAACTAATTATAATTTTAAAAATAGGATTTATAGAGTTTTAGAATTAGAAACAATTTATAGATTATTTTATTTTTCTTTTGAGGAATCAGGTCATCAGAAGATCAAGGAACACCTATAATGTCACTAGATCCTAATTTAATTTAAATTTTAGAATCCAGGTATTCTAACTCCTGTCTTGATACTATTTCTACTTTATTATGTTGCTTCCCAGGGCTTTAAAAAATAAAAGCTGGGAAATTACATTTGCTTTGCATATACAGCACCAATTATCAAATTCAGCATAAAAGCATAACATGTATACATCAAAAAGAAAACATAAAAACTTCAAATTAAAAGCATCTCAAAACAATTGAATATAATAGGGAAACCTTATACAAATGCAACACTCCCCCATTAATAAAAAGAAACCAATTGGAGAAAAAAGAAATTCAATATAAACATGTTGGAATATAACCTAATTCATTTTAATCCAATGCTTCAAATTGAAAAAAATTAGCACTAGTGTTATTTTCCTTTATCATTACAATCTTGCTTTTCATTACATTATGCTATGTTTTGTATTAAACATAAAATCAATTTTTCACCTTAACACATGCTAGAAATACAGAGTCACCATATTGGAAATCAGTAGAAAGTGTCTTTGTTTCTACTTTTTTTTCTTTGAAAAAGCTTTGGGAAAAAAAATCATTTACAATGTTTAATTTTAATAACTTAAAGAATGTAATTGATTTTTGTTTGTTTTTGACATGGAGTTTCACTCTTGTCACTCAGGCTGGAGTACAATGGCATGATCTCGGCTCACTGTAACCTCCACCTCCCAGGTTCAAATGATTCTCCTGTCTCAGCCCCCCGAGTAGCTGGGATGACAGGCACTCGCCACCACACCCGGCTAATTTTTGTATTTTTAGTAGAGATGGGGTTTCATCATGTTGGCCAGGCTGCTCTCAAACTCCTGACCTCAGGCGATCCGCCAACCTCGGCCTCCCAAAGAGCTGGGACTACAGGTGTGAGCCACCGTGCCCAGCCAATTGAATAGTTTTTAACTCAGAGGATAAATGCTTGAGGGGATGGAAAGCCCATTCCTCATGACGTGATTATTTCACACTGCATGCCTGTATCAAAACATCTCATGTACCCCACAAATATATAAACCTCCTATGTACCCACAAAAATTTTATAAAATAATGAAAATATTTTAAAACTAAAAAAAGTGTTTTTTAATTAAGCAACTTTATTTAAATAAAATCATTCTTCCTCATCCTCAGTCCTGGGATCTACCAGAAAGAATTAGCAACATCTTAAAGATGACAAAGTGTTAAAGATAAGCTGCTATTAAGTAAAAGTGTGAAGTGTGGAGGGGACAAGCTGGATGCCTGAACCATTTTGTTCTATCTTTAGGACAGTGAAAGAGCAAGAAGCAGGGTTGGGTGGGGGACACATATTCTGTTGAGCATTGTCACCACTATATTCACTGAAATTCATCTGCATGCTTGTATGTATACTTTTGATTCGCCTGATACACTGAAAATTATATGAAATTGTTCTCTATTCTTTAGATAATTATAATCTAAGTGCTAATATGAAGCTTAGAATTTATATGAAATATGTATGCCCACAACAAGACATTTCAGCTATTTCCTAGATAATAATCTCACTTCACCCTGCACAAAACAGGCACATGATCATGTCACTCTGACCTGGTTTGAGTCCAAGGAGGCTTTTGTTTTTAAAATAATTTAGGTTAGTAGTTAAAATATGAACTTTGGGCCAGGAGTGGGAGCTCATGCCTATAATCCCAGCACTTCGGGAGGCTGAGGCGGGCGGATGACTTGAAGTCAGGAGTAGGAGACTGGCCTGGCCAACATGCTGAAACCCCATCTCTACTAAAAAAAAAAAAAAATAGAAAACTTAGCTGGGTGTGGTGGCAGGCACCTATAATCCCAGCTACTTGGGAGACTGAGGCAGGAGAATTGCTTGAGCCTGGGAAGTGGAGGTTGCAGTGAGCAGAGATCTTACCACTACACTCCAAAACAAACAACAAACAAAAAAATTCTAGAGTCACACTGAAAATCTTAACAACCTGCTTCTACTACCCATTTTTTTAATTTTTATTTTGACCTGATTTTAGATTGATAGCAAAATGCACAAATAACACAAAGTGCCCCCTATGTCCCTCACCCTACTTCCCCTAATGCTAACATTTTCAGAGCCATCCTTATTTTCTCTATAAAAGAGCAGAGTTCTCCTTTTAGAGATTTGGAAAGATTATTAAAAGATGTTACAAAATACAGTACCTGACACGTATAAAATACTAAATAAATACTAGCCATGCTTAATTATTTTGTTTTAAGTCTATATGAGTCAAGTTTTAGTAGAAATATGGGCTAGAAAAAAAAAACAGAAAGCGGGACTCTGTGATCCGACTTGGGCTTATAGAACAGACTGCACTAGTTTGTTCTCATGCTGCTAATAAAGTCATACCCAAGACCGGGTAATTTAGAAAGGAAAGAGGTTTAAGGAACTCACAATTCCACATGGCTGGGGAGGCCTCACAGTCACCGCAGAAGGCAAAAAAGAAGCAAAGGCACATCTTAAATGGTAGCAGAGAAGAAAGCTTGTGTAGGGAAGCTCCCATTTTAAAAGCATCAGATCTCGTGAGACTTATTCGCTACCAGGAGAACAGTAGGGGGAACCCGCCCCTATGATTCAATGATCTCCACCTGACTCCATCCTTGACATGCGGGGATAATTACAATCAAGGTGAGATTCGGGTGGAGACACAGCCGAATCATATCAATGACTAATGAGAGTTACGTCCAGAACCAAATGAAAACCTGTCTGAGGCCACATTCCCTGTAAAGCAGATTTGAGATAGAGATTTGTGTAGAGAACATTTAACTGGGTAAAATCCTAGGAGCCAACAACTGTGGCGAAAAAGCTGAATTGGATAAAGGGAGTTGAGATGTGAGGCAGTCACAACAAATACCTCAGCTAATCTCAAGGGGGAGCTGAGAAGCTGGGGCGACCCTTCAGAGTTGCCCTAAATTGAGGCAGGAGTATGGAGTTTTAATACCTTTCACTGGCCATTCTTCAGATACAAGTTGTCCCCAAGGATGGACATCAGCTTGACAAGTTATTAATTAGATCTCCTGAGAATAAATTCTAGAGAGAATCAGCTGAGAGGCATGATTTGCCAACACTCCCAATAGCTGGGCAAACTTCAGTTTTGAGGGAGGATTTGGGTCACACACAAAAGTCTCCACAACCAATTATTCATGGGAAATTCTATGTAGGCAGAGCTATTTCATGGCCAGTTAATCAAAACTACATAATCTATTTGGTTAAGCAAAAGAAATTAAAAAGATAAAATAAAATCTATGTATTAACACTCAAAAGTTTTTTAATGCATTTGCCTTGCATTTCGTATGTTTTGCCTTGCCTTTTATATGTTTTGCCTTGCATTTGTTTATTTGCTTTTAAGAACCTTTAGAGAACAATAATTACTAATATAATATGGAGTAGCACAGCATAGACGAGGGAAGCTAACTCTCTCCCTTTTCCCAGAACCTGGAACAGCTAAAGATCCTAAGCATTGTCAGCTTTGGTATCTGACATAGTTTGGATGTTTGTCCCCTTCAAATCTCACGTTAAAATGTGATCCCCAATGTTGGAGAGAGATGCCTCCTGAATGGCTTGGTGCTGTCCTCTTGGTAATGAATGAGTTCTTACCCTGTGAGTTCATGCGATATCTGGTTGTTTAAAAGAGACTGACACCTCCTCCCTGTCTCTCTTGCTTCCTCTCTCACCATGTGATATGCTGGTTTCCCTTCACCTTCCACCATGATTGGAAGGTTCCTGAGGCCCTCCCTGGAAGCAGGTGCCAGTACTATGCTTCATGTACAGCCTTCACAACAAGGAGCCAAATAAACCGCATTTCTTTATAAATTACCCAGCCTCAGGTATTTCTTTATAACAATGCAAATGGGCTAACAGAGTATCATTCATGGACAGTGAGTGTATTAGTCAATTTTCATGCTGCTGATAAAGACATACCCAAGACTGGGTCATTTATAAAGAAAAAGAGGTTTAATGAATTCACAGTTCCACATGGCTGAGGAGGCCTCACAGTTATGGCAGAAGGCGAAAGGCGCGTCTTACATGGCAGCAGGCAAACAGCAAATGAGAAGCAAGTGAAAGGCGAAAGGGGTTTCCCCTTATAAAACCATCAGATCTCATGAGACTTATTCACTACCACTAGAACAGTGTGGGGAAAGCTGCCCCCATGATCCACTTACCTCTCACTGGGTCCCTCCCACAACATGTGAATTATGGGAGCTACAGTGCAAGATGAGATTTCAGTGGGGACACAGCCAAACCATATCAGACAGTAATAACTTTCAATTAAATATAGCTAGACTTTCTGTCAGTGGGTCACAGCAGTCTAGAGAATACATTGAAAAACTCTGGGAACAGCAGATATAGAGGTCAGATCTAGAGATTTTGAACAAAGTTTAGTGCTACAATGCATTGGTGACCACAGACAAAAGGTGTCTGTTGTTGTTGTAGTTTGTTTTCTGTCTTGTTTTTCATCATGGGAGGACAAAAAGAAAAAATGGGGGCAATGGTGAAGGAGAAATGAAAAAGACCTGCTTTTCTATGGGTGGAAGCGACTAAACGAGAGAATAAATTTGGATCACACAACAAATGCAAATCAAGTTAGAAGCATGAAAGGCATGATTAAGGCCATGGTTCTAATAGAGATCAGCCAGCGGAACCAGGATCATGCCACACCGAGAGAGGCTGCAGAGCCATTGCCTTCTCTCCTGTCAAAGCTAAATTAATGAAATGGAACTCACAGAAGCACTATGTAATCAAATATTGGTGGGACACAAGCAAATTCTTAAAAAGTTTCATTGATCAGTGATAATATCTTTTGGTGTAAATATCTCCTCAAAACATTTCAGGAAAAAAAAATAAAGCTATAATTTTACTTTAGAAATATTTAACTTTGTTATACTAGTTTACTTATTTTTTACCTAATACTTCTGATATATTGTTATGTAGGTTAAAGATGCTCGATTCATGCCACTGTGGAAACCACACATAATTTAGGCAATAATGCAAATTCTTTTCAAATTCTTTTATCAGTGTATTCACTTTATTTTTATTTCAAACACAATACAAAATTACAGGATGCTATCAAAGTGATGCTACAAAACCCCACTAAAATTTTTTCAATTCTTCAAATCACACACTTACACACACACACACACCACATGCATTCCCCGTACAGACCTTTTTTTGGGGGGCCTGAGTAAATAATTGCATTTTATTTTCAATTTTTCATTTTGAAATAATTAAAGACTTACCAAAAATGTTGCAAAACTACGTGCCTTTTTGAAGTAAAGTCTTGAAAAAGTTGTTTGGTATATCCTTTATAGTAATAAAAGAAAACACGTGTATATTCTGTTGATTAAAGGCATGCTGAGATCGTCAGACATGTGATTTCATCAGAGACTCCAATATAGAGCGCAGCTGTAACGACATCCTAAGAGTGTTCTAACTGAAATGTGTTGGAAGAAGGTTCTAATTTTTTTCAACCCTTCTCAAGTTGGCACTCAGCAGATTTCCACTCTATAAAAGTAACTCCTGCTCTGCAACTAATGTTCACAGATAAGCTCCAAACATATTTACAGCTCCATTTAAGTATAATGTACACACAGTAAAATTCACCCTTTTCAATGTGCAATTTAATGGGTTATGGCAGATGAATATCATCATTTGACCACAATCATGATCAAGATACAGAAAATCTGCATCATCACAAAACGTTTTCTTTTGCTGTTTTGCATTTGATCTTTTCTCCATTCCTGAACACAGGCAACCACTAATCTGCTTCTGTTTCTACAGTTTGCATTTTCTAGAGTATCCTATTAGTGGAATGATACATTGGTGTCTTTCATGTCTAGCTTCTTTCACTGAGCATAATGCTTTTGATATTCATTTATATTGCTGTTGTATCAGTTTGCTCCTTTTTATTGTTGAGTGGTACTCCATCTACAACTGGTTTATCCATTTACAAGTTGATGGACACATCTGCTATGAACTTCAAGGATGAGGCTTGGTACGGATATGTTTTTATTTATTTTGGGTCGCAGTGGAATTATTTGGCTATATGATCAGTACTAAGTTTAACATTAAAAGAAACTGCCAAACTGCTTTCCAAAATGTCTGTACCATTTTGAAGTCCCACTAGCCAGGTGTGAATAGCAATTCTTCACATCATGTGGTATGGTCAGTTCTGCTCGTGTCAGCCACTCCAGTGGGTGTACAGTGGTACCTCAATGTGGTTTTAACTTGCATTTCCCTGATGACGGGTAATGTTAAGTATCTTTTCATTTGTGTATTGGACATCATCTCTTTTTAAATTAAAATATCTGTACAAATATTTGGCCCATTTAGGTCAAAATATTACGTTAAATGAGTTATTTGTGTTTTGTTATTTAGTTTTTTAGTTATGTGTACATTCTAGATGAAAGTTCTTTATCAGACATATTTAAAATTATTCTGTCCCAATCTGTGGTTTGCCTTTTCATTTTTTGATGCTATGTTTTAAGTTGCAAAAGTCTTAATTTCATGAAGTCCAACTTACTATTTTTTTCCATTTTCATCCATCCTTTTCTTATCTAAAAAATTTTTAGCTATAGTAAGATTATTAAAAATTTTTCCTATTCAGTAAGCTTTATACATTTTATATTTACATTATGTATAAAATACATGTTGAGTTAATTTGAGGATATGGTGTGAGGTAATTCTGAAGTTCATATTCTCCATTTAATATCCAATTTTAATAGTACCATCTTTATAAAGACATTGATTTCCTTATTGAAATATTTTGGCAACTTTGGCCATGTAAGGCAGGATATATTTCTAAATTATTTATTCTGTTTCACTGATATATATGTCTTCTTCATGCCAGTAAGTTTACTGTACTGTTTAGTGTAGCTTTACAATATGCCTTGAAATTTGGAAAGTTTTCCAACTTTATTCTTCTTTCTAAAACATGCTCTGGCTATTCTAGGACTTCTGCATTTAAAAAAAAATTAGAATCAGCTTTGTAATTTCTCCAAAAAGGCCTATAGGTTTGACTGGGATTGTGCCAAATCTGGAGATCAGTTTCAGAAGAATTATCATCTAATAAGTATGACATGTATATTTACCAATGAACTTGATACATATTTCTACCTATTCAATCTCTCGTATTAGTGATTTAGAAATTTTGGATCAGCATACCTTTTATTAAATTTATTCTGAATTATTTTATTATTTTCGAGGCTATTATAAGTTAAATTGCTTACATAATTTTATTTTCTAATTGGTGTTGATTGTGTATAGAAACACAATTGATTTTATTTATTGATCTTTCATCCTACAACTTTGTTAAATTCACTTCATACCTCTAGCACACTTCTGCAGATGCCTAAGGATTTTCTATGTATATGTTTACATCACGTGAGAATAGTATTTTTCTTTCTTCCCAACTTGGGTGTCACTTATTTCTTATTTTCTTTTCTTTTCTCTTTATTTCTTTCTTCTTTCTGTCCATTCCTCCTTCCTTCCCTTCTTTCTTTCTCCCTGTTTTAGAATCAGTTTTGTAATTTATCCAAAAGGACCTATAAGGTTTCATGGGAATTCCACTGAATCTAGAGATCAATTTCAGGAGAATTATCATCTCATAAGTATTAAATATTTATCAATGAACTTGGTATATATTTCCACTTATTTAGTATTGAATGCAATACTTTAAAGAACTAGGGAGAGAGGACATCATTGCATTTTTCATAATCTTATGTAGAAAGTATTAAGGCTTTCACCATTTTAAGTAAGATGTTTGCTATAGATTTTTTGTAAACACAAAATCAGTTTGAAAATGTACTTTTCTATCCTCAGTTCGCTGGGAGTTTTTAATTTAAAAAATGTGTTACATTTTGTAAATTCCTTTTTTGCATCTATTGAGAGTGTCACGTGATTTTTCTTTTTTCTGTCAGCATGGTAGATTTTCAGTTGTTGAAACCAACTTGAGATAAACCCCACTTGGTTAAAACACATTATCATTTTTAAATATTCCTAGACTCAATTTGCTAATATTGTATTAAGAATGTTGCATCTAAGTTCATAATGGTTATCAGTCTGTCATTTTTGAGTTGTGATATCTGTATTTGTTTCTGATATCGAGAGAATCCACGTAAAACATCTACTTCTGTCATCAGTAATAATCTGACCAGGGATAACACCAACAGTTAGAGAGGAACCTGTCATTACCTGTGGCAGCAGAGATATCAGAGATTCCAAAAAGAAAAGCAAGGTTAAAATTTCAAATATAATCACATGAAATATCAGAAAGCCAGGGGATAGAAATATAGGAGAGCAAAATCTTAGAGGTCAAAACAAGTAGTTAAGTACGGCACATGATAATAAAAAGTAAAATCTTTTCCTAAGGCAGAGCCTGGCTGCTGCCTAGCTTCTTTGACAATTCTTGGTAGGCTTTCATGGCTTTATAAGGGCTTATACTTTAGGTAAAGTTATAGTCAGGGAAACGGTGGGTGTAGGTTGGCTCTGTAGAAATGAAGCATCACAGGAGCACTGCAGTTAGAAAGAAACTGATACTGATGATACTTCGGTCACACTAATAACACATGCTAATGATAATCATAGCAATCATGGTAATGACAGAAAATATATATATAATATTAACATGCTTCTATTTGCACATATACATATGTGAATAGAAACATTGATTTAAAGACATGAAAGTATAGAAATAGCCTACACCTGATAAAGATATGCTCATACACAATAACAAACCTCAGTATAAACAGAGATTTTGATGTATCACAGAATTCTCCAATAGATCACAATTTTGACACTATGGGAAGTGTCATTTTCAGAACTTTTCTTTATCTCCATTATCTCCATTCTCTATTTCCAACATTCCTGGAGACTGAACTCAAGGATCAGTAAATATTCTCAACCTTAACCATAGCAGACTTCATTCATCCCATATATGCTTGTTATTTTTCCCCATTGACAGAAGGCATTGTACCATGAAATATACAACATATCCCTGACACACCTGACGAAAACAAACAATGGGGAAAGATTGACTATTTAATAAATGGTGATGGGAAAACTGGCTAGCCATATGAAGAAAGCTGAAACTGGACCCCTTCCTTACAGCTTGTAAAATAATTAACTCAAGATGGATTAAAGACTTAAACATAAGATCTAAAACCATAAAAACTCTAGAAGACAACCAAGCCAATACCATTCAGAACATAGGCATAGGCAAAGACTTCACGACTAAAACACCAAAAGCAGTGGCAACAAAAGCCAAAATTGAGAAATGGGATCTAATTAAACTAAAGATAGCTTCTGCACAGCAAAAGACACTATCATCGGAGTGAACACACAACCTACAGAGTGGGAGAAAATTTTTGCAATCTATCCATCTAACAAAGGGCTAATATCCAGAATCTACAGGGAACTTAAACAAATTTACAAGAAAAAAACAACCCCATCAAAAAGTGGGAAAACGATATGAACAGACACTTCTCAAAAGAAGACATTTATGCAGCCAATAAACACATGAAAAAAAGCTCATCATAGGCTGGGCGTGGTGGCTCACGCCTGTAATCCCATCACTTTGGGAGGCCAAGGCGAGTGGATCACAAGGTCAGGAGTTTGAGACTTGCCTGGCCACTATGGTGAAACTCTGTCTCTACCAAAAACACACAAAAAAACTTTAGCCAGGCGTGGTGGTATATATCTGTAATCCCAGCTACTCAAGAGGCTAAGGCAGGAGAATTGCTTGAACCCATTAGGTGGAGGTTGCAGTGAGCCGAAATTGTGCCACTGCACTCCACTCTGGGTGACAGAGTGAGGCTGTCTCGAAGAAAAAAAAAAAAAAAGCTCATCACCCCTGGTCCAATGAGATACCATCTCGCGCCAGTTAGAATGGCAATCATTAAAAAGTCAGGAAACAACAGGTGCTAGAGAGGATGTGGAGAAATAGGAATGCTTTTACACTGTTGGTGGGAGTGTAAATTAGTTCAACCATTGTGGAAGACAGTGTAGCCATTCCTCAAGGATCCAGAACTAGAAATATCATTTGACCTAACAGTCTCATTACTAGGTACACATCCAAAGGATTGTAAATCATTCTACTATAAAGACACATTCACACATATGTTTATTGCAGCACTATTCACAATAGCAAAGACTAGGAACCAACCCAAATGCCCATCAACGATAGACTGGATAAAGAATATGTGGCACATATACACCATGGAATACCATGCAGCTATAAAAAAGGATGGATTAATGTCTTTTCCAGAGACATGGATGAAGCTGGAAACCATCATTCTCAGCAAACTATCACAAGAACAGGAAACCAAACACCACATGTTCTCACTCATAAGTGGGAGTTGAACAATGAGAACACATAGACACAGGGTGGGGAACATCACACACTGGGGCCTGTCAGTGGGTAGGAAGGAAAGAGGAGGGATAGCATTAGGAGAAATACTTAATGTAGATGACGGGTTGATGGGTGCAGCAAACCACGACAGCACATGTATACCTGTTTCACAAAACTGCAAGTTCTGCATATGTATCCCAGAACTTAAAGTGTATGTATGTGTGTATATATATACACACAAATGTAAATGTAAATGTAAATAAATTGAAAATGGTAAAAATAGAAATATGTTTTCTACACAAATAGTGACATAATAAAGCAAGATAGAATGTATGTTTGAGTTAAAAAAAATTGCTTAGAAGACAACTTGAATTCCATTCCAAGGAACTAGTTTTCAAAAGTTTACAACCAGATTTCAGTTTGGCAAAAGGCAACAATGCTGTTTTGAAAATAATTTCTGAAAAGAGCTTCCCCAGCAGTTCCAAATGGCAGTCCTGATACAAGGAAGTAGGGGCAATTTTGTTACCACCAGGAACACTGAATTTATTTTCAGACCTTGAAATTCTGGGAGGCCCTCGAAGAATAATCAACTACAATATTTTACTTTACATAGAAATATTGTTTTAATGTTAATATAAAAGCTTGTATATGAACTAAAACTGTCAATCTTCCACTTTTAAGAAAGAAGAATCCATTATGCCCCTAATCTATAGTGAGTTGATATGTTCCATAAGCAGTTCTGGAAGGAGGCTACACTTAGAGCATAAATTGGTATAGATCGCTTTGCTCTCACAGATAGCGACACAATATTTTCTGCTGAATGGGAAAAAGTTTGAAGGCATAAATCAAGATAAAGCAATCATCTGACAAAGAATTACAAAGAGGCCCCATACCTTTTTCTTAGTGAACGCCATGTGACACATTGATTTTCCACTGAAGATAAAAGCCAAAATCATGTGTCATCAATAGAAAGCAAGCAAAACTATTTGGTTCAATATGTTATGGTACTTAACAAAAAAAAACTTGCAGAGAAAAGACAAATCTAAAATGTTGCACATGATTCAAACAAGTCTGGATCAGAAGAGACATTTCAGAGGTCACTGCTAGAGAGTCAAGGATACATTAGAGAGAAATAAACTCCTGCTTTTTTGTTTATCTCCTTACATACACAGATACTGTCTGATGAAGATGATTGATATCAGGTATGGTATTTGATGGTATAGTCATTTACAAAATAATTCATCCCTTATGATCTAATGCAATTTTCTTCATATTACACGTGTATATTTAAATACTTCCTTGTGAAGTGGAGGCTAGCCAGGCTGCTGTTAGCATATCCAGTACATTTCTGCAAATTCCAAAATGGCAAATCCCACAGTTGAAATTTCAACCTCTCTAGCGCCCCTCGGCTGGAGTGCATAATCACGGCAAAAGTCTGCAACATCAGAGGTGGCCGCCACAGACACAAAGTCTATGTTTCTCATTCCATTCTACCAAATCTATTCAGCAGTCTGGGTGAGGGGGCTTGGCAGTATCTATGAGCAGAAAGCATTCAAATGGCTGGTATATGTGCTTCCGGGGAAACTAAGGGAAAAAAAGAGAGAGGGAGGGAGGGAGGGAACAAGAAAGAAGAAGGAAACTCAAGGAGAGAGGAAGGGAAGGAGGCTGGCAAGAAGGGATGGAGGGAGCAAGGGAGGGAGGAATAAAGGAAGGAAGTTACACCAAGTTTCAAAACTGGCCACGGACTGAGAAGGATTAAGAGACAAACGGAATTGAAAGCATTTATGTTCATACTCGGTATTTTTCTTACCCATTCTTGCAAATTAGTAATTTAAAAATTTTCATTTCCACAAATCCACGTGTTTTCTTGTTCCTCTCTCTCCGCTCTTTTTCCTTCTTTCCTTCCTGCCTTTCTTCTTTCTTTTCAACATAGGTTATATAAATGTGTGAGAGCTATCACTAGTCTACGTTAATCATCAGGATTTTCCTGTATATTTCCAATTAAGATGACCCATAATAATATTCTACTGTAATTTTGGAGGGTCCAAAATACTAGATGGCATTTAGTGTTTTGGAAATCATGACAAGTCTAACAGGACTTTAAAAAACCTATCAAGACATCTGATGTGTTTTCTTGCCCATACATTCTTTAGTGAGGTCTGCTTGACCCTTTCTTCTTCCCTTCTCTAGTCATGGGTTCTTCACACTGAAAACTAAGCTTTGCATCAGTGTTTGACGAACAGGTGACATAATAAACTGCAGTTACATTTTAAATTCAGCTCAAGATGGTAGATGAGAAATCCAAGATTGTGAAGTGAGATTTAGCATGCTGTTCAGTATGCAACAAATCTGAGTGTTGCTCACACAGGATTCATACCAACAGGCTCCTTCCAAAACCTTTCAATGCAAATTCTAGCAAATGCACACTTGGAAGAAAAATGTTCCATGAAGTTGTATATGTAAATTTATACTTTCAGCATTTATGTATATAATTTCAGGGGAAGTGGGATCAACTTAACATTATTAAACATAGTCCAATGATATTTACAACATAACTTCAGAAACATTTTATTACTAGAAGTATTTTAAAAAGGATGTACCATTTAGGATTTAAGACACAACCCACAAATGAAAAAACAAATGAGATTATAAACAACATTTTTTAAAAAAATTATGCCATCTCTTTCACTACAAAATCCTCCTGGGGGAAAAATATCTTTTCCTTCATTATTAAAGGATGTTATCAGAGCACAGTGGAATTCTTTCAGATTTAGTCAGAAGGTTCTCTGGAGTTGAGAGATCTATTGGAGAATATTTTCTTTGAAAGTCCATGTCCTTTCCCCAGGCCTACATCATATATAAATAAACATTTCAGAAAAGGGGCCATGTTAGGAAAAAGTGGGTTGAAGATTGTAAGACGTGGTTCCTGGGTGCCAAATAATTCACAAGTTGGAATAAGCTGGGTTTTTGTAACACTTCTCTATGACTGCCATTGATACTGAACTATGCCAAGGAACTAAGTCCTACCAAGGAAAAGCAGGAGGAAAACAGGTGTAAGAAAACATTTCCTGTCAGTGTGTCCAGAGATAGCATGAGTCAACAGCGGCTCCTCATGAAGCCATCGATTCGTAACACTGGAGTATCTAGAATGCATCTGGGTCGAATTATTAAAAAGAAAGTTCTTCTCAAGCTAGTTGTAATGGTAGCTAATTTAAAAAATTAATGTTCTGCGATTCTGATAAAAACCTATGTGGTGAACCAACAATAAAGGCGGCTGGAGATATTGGTATGAAATAGTTATTTTTCCTTATATACCTGGACGTTCATGTAAGAAATTATACTTTTGGAAGGTCTGTCATATTCTCAGTGTAGAAGAGTTGAATCATTTTTAGAAGTTATTGTCAGAATTTTGCTTTAATAGTGCAGTAAAGTGTGCATTCTCTCTCTCTCATTTTCATTCAACAGCCTCTACAAATTGAGCCTGGCTCAAAGGTCTTTCCCTCTTGGAATATGACTCCTCCCCTGTCCCTCTACATAGGCTGTTCTATAACAAATTATTTTGCTGTCTTGATTTTTCAGAGACCTCATGCTAGTAGTAGAGAGCCAGGAGAAAGTGAGATGTCCTATATAAAAGGCCTGCTAGAAAAAGAAATCAGCACTGAGTTCTAAGGATACTGAACAACTTTTTAAAAAACAAGCAAGCCATATTAAACACATTAGTTACAACCAAATTAGATAAAACCATGAAAATTATCCAAGAAGAAAAAGTACATCACCTGTCTAGGTTTAAAATTGCTTAAGGCTGTCATCCAAGGACCATCTATGATAACAAATACAGTAGTCTGTATTGACACAAAGTTTTAGTGATAGACGTAATTACATTCTTCTGCTGGTGGTGTTCTAGAATAAATGGAATATCTGCTGATCAAATCTGAATGCATCCCATAATATTAGCATGTAGGATCCCAGATCTGCAGGCACTATCTCTTTCTCAGATCTACACTTTGAATATTATGTTAGTTAAAATGAGAAGTATGTTAGAAAATGTCTTTTACAAAAGAAATATTGGCTGAGTATGGTGGCTCATGCCTGTAATCACAACACTCTGGGAGGCCAAGGTGAGAAGATCTCTTGAGCTCAAGAATTTGAGACCAGCTTGGGCAACATATCTATAAAAAATTTTAAAACTTAGCCGGTGTGGTGGTGCACACCTATAGGCACAGCTACTTCAGAGGCTGAATCAAGAGGATCACTTGAGCTTGGGAGTTTGAGGTTGCAGTGAACTATGAACATGGCACTGAACTCCAGTCTGGGCAACAGAGTGAGAACTTGTCTTCAAAAAAATAAAAAAGAAGAAAAAAATAGGAAATATTGTGTTCACATATGCTATGGTACTCTTTCTTATATAAACTATTTCTTTGCAGTATTCTAGAGGATTTAAGACAAATTTACCACTGAATAATTTCATATGGTATATTATTGCATTAGTATAGTATGTTATTATATAATTAGTATAAGTGACCAGTGCTGCAACAACCACATTCCAAAAAGTATTGTGATCCTCCAAAATTACAATGTCTAAATGACATTATTCTCCTTCATGAGACCATTATACCTTAATTTTTCAGCACCATGAAAATCTACAAATGCCCTCTAAAATATATTTAGAAAACGTGGGATAAAAATAGATACAGTTTCAGAAGATACATATATTTTGAAAATTAGCCTTTTTGGAATAAATTATTCTTTATGACATATAAATAAACACATTTTTCAGACTGGCGGGGTAACATTTGCATCAGTCAAAATAATTAGATTACTAAAACCTGTAATCTTATTAGAAAAATGGTTTATTGAGAGAATCATTGGAATTATTAGCCTTCAAGCTGCTATAGAGTGAATCTGATCAAAATAATTAAGATAATATTATTTCATTTTTCAGTATAATATCTCCTTAGTATTTTTGTTTCTTATTTAATATGTGATTATATTTACTTCTGTGAATAATATGCATGAAGATCATTACAGTGTCAAGATCACTGGGTTCAGAGCACAGAAACCTCAAGTCTATTCTTTTTTCTTAAATACCTGTAAGACTTTAAAGAAGACAGAGTTTCTGGACTCTAATTTCTCTATCTGTAGAATAAATGGGTTAGACCAAATAACTCCTTTCTGCTTATAAATTTTCTAATTATATGACTGAGCTTACACCTGGAAAACAGTCTATCTCCTGTATAAATTAATGATAGAAATGAAAACCACCACGTTTCATGAAATTAACCACATAAATATCAACATCAACTGCTCAGAAGGACTTAAGTGCAAGTATCACAGGAATTCTGAAGCACAGAGAACTAAATATAAGAAATGTAACACTCTTCGTATTTTCAAAGAAGATTTTAATAATATATGTAAACACAGTAGCCTGTTCATAAGAAAAAAGAAAAGGGACGTCTTAGCATATTCAGGGTTCAACCAAAACTACTACTGGAATGTAAATCAAAGTAATATTCACCTAACTGTCATAATTGGCATGAATAATTTTAAGTAAAACACTTTTATTTGATATTAAATGTGAACAATAAGCCAAAACAGAGAAAATTAATCAATTGATCATTTATTGAAACTGAAATAAAAATATATAATTATTGAAGCCTCTTATATACATAAACCAATCATTGCTTAAATGAGCTGACATACTAGCTCCATAGTTTTATGTCACTAAGGAACTCTTTTGAACACAATAAAGAAACCAGAATTGAGCACAAAGAATGATGAACTGGGAAGTTCATGGCTTTCTATCTGCTAATTAGGAGTACAATCATTCAGTCAAACAGCCACTCAACAAACATTTAGCATACAGCTTCTGGATACCAGGTACTGGTGTAGGTGCTGGAGCAACAAGGAAATAGTCCCTGCATTCAGTGAGCTCACAGGCAAGTAAACAAGTAAGTATAAAGACTGCATGACTGATTGGGAGCGGTGGTTCATGCCTGTAATCCCAGCACTTTGGGAGGCCAACGTGGGCAGATCACGAGGTCAAGAGATCGAGACCATCCTGGCCAACATAGTGAAACCCCGTCTCTACTAAAAATACAAAAATTAGCTGGGCACGGTGGTGCACGCCTGTAGTTACTTGGGAGGCTGAGGCAAGAGAATCAGTTGAACCTGGAAGGTAAAGGTTTCAGTGAGCTGAGATCACACCACTGCACTCCAGCCTGGTGACAGAGTGAGACTCTGTCTCAAAAAAAAAAAAAAAAAAAGACTCCATGATAAATGTGTATCTACAAAGGGCACAAATGAATGAGTAGCTAATCCCCAAAGCCATATGGAGCAGTCAGTATAAGCTTCAGGAAAAGAAACTGAAGTAAAAAACTAACCTGAATCTGAAAAAAATGAGTAGGTATTTTCCAAGCACGTTTCAGGGGAAAAGTTGCAGGATGCAGAAGTCCTCCCAAGTACAAAAAGAGAATGAACTCTGGACAACTGGCAATTTATGGCACACAGGAATCAGTAAATGTAGGGATGAGAGGCACACAGAAACATGGGCAAAAACAGGAGTTTTGACTTTATTCCATAAATCATGGAAAGCCACCAATGGGTTTTAAGTAATAAAATACTAAGACCAGGTTTGCATTTTAGAAAGATCAATTTGATTTCAGTGAGCAGGTCCAAAAATGAAAGCAGCAAGGCCAGATAGAAGGTCCTACTGCAACTAGCTATGGTTAGAGATGCAGACCAAAACTAAGGTGAAATCATTTAGAAGAAAGAACGTGGATGTAAGAGCCATTGGTTTGGCCTCTCCACATCATTTTTTAAATTTTATTTTCATTTATTTATTTATTTATTTTTTTGAGACAGAGTCTCGCTCTGTCACCCAGACTGGAGTGCAGTGGTGTGATCTTGGCTCACTGCAAGTTCTGCCTCCTGGGTTCACACTATTCTCCTGCCTCAGCCTCCCGAGTAGCTGGGACTACAGGCACGCACCACCACGCCCAGCTAATTTTTTCTATTTTTTAGTAGAGATGGGGTTTCACCGTGTTAGCCAGGATGGTCTCGATCTCCTGACCTCGTGATCCACCCACCTCGGCCTCCCAATGTGCTGGGATTACAGGCTTGAGCCACCATGCCCAGCTGGCCTCTCCACATCTTTACTGTTATACTGATAACATGGGGATGAAAATAAATATTATTTGTATTTAAACTATTATTGTTATGTGAAAATTAAACAAATAACATACTATGATAACATCTGAGGTTCAAGAAATATTAAGTCTTGAAAATAGGAAAGATGAAAGGAAGGAAACAGGGAGTGGGGAGGAAAGTAGGAGAAAGGAGAGAATATAGGAATGAGAGAGGAGGAAAATAATAAGAAAGAAGTAGAAAGCCAGGTACGGTGGCTCATGACTGTAATCCCAGTGCTTTGGGAGGCCGAGTCAGGCAGATCACAAGGTCAGGAGTTCAAGACCAGCCTGGCCAATATGGTAAAACCTTGTCTCCACTAAAAATACAAAAATTAGCTGGGTGTGGTGGCAGGCACCTATAGTCCCAGCTACTCGGGAGGCTGAGGCAGGAGAATCACTTGACCCTGGGAGGCAGAGGTTGCAGTGAGCTGAGATCACACCACTGCACTCCAGCCTGGGTGACAGAGAAAGATGCTGTCTCAAAAAAAAAAAAAAAAAAAGAAAGAAAGAAGTAGAAAAAGATATAGTATTTCTTAATCAGCAGAAGCTACTCTTATTTTTCAATACTCTACCTTTCTAATGTATCACTGACAAGGAAAGGTCTTGAATAATTGACTGAAATCAGAATAGGTAAGGCACTCTACCTTTGGATACATGAGAGGCCTTAAAAAGTTCATGGAAAATGCATATTATGAAAAAAACTATGCAAAGGTTTCAATTTTGGCAGCAAAATAAACTCATACTAATTTATTATAGCATGTTTGAACAGGATCTAGTTTGAGACAGTAAGAAGGAGTAGACATTAGTTTGAAAAGAGCCCCTAGCAGAGCAATGTAAATTCTGCTAAAATTGAAGCAAGAACAAACATTAGATTATGATGAAGCTTGAGTGAAAGAATGGTGAAATCACTGATGCTTTACAAGAAGTTTGAGGGGACAATGCACCAAAGAAATCAGTAGTTCACAAGCGGACAGCTTTTTTAAAGAAGAAACGAGATGATGTGGAAGATGAAGTCCACAGGGACAGATCATCCATATCAATTTGCAAGGAAAAAAATTAATCTTGTTTGTGCCCTAATTGAAGAGGACTGATAATCAACAGCACAAACAATAGCCAACATCGTAGACATCTTAATTGGTTCAGCTTACACAGTTCTGACTAAAAAATTAAAGTTGAACCAACTTTCCACTGCATGGGTGCCAAAAGTGTTGTGCTCAGATCAGCTGCAGACAAGAGGAGAGCTCTCAATGGAAATTTTAAAGAACTAGGGTCAAGATCCTGAAGGATTTCTTTGAAGAATTGTAACAGAAGATAAAACATGGCTTTCCCAGTATGATCCTGAGGGCAAAACACAATCAAAGCAATGGCTACCAAAGGTGGAAGTGGTCCAGTCAAAGCAAAAGGGGATCACTCAAGAGCAAAGGTCACGGCAACAGTTTTTTGGGGACATTCCAGGCATTTTGCTTGTTGACTTTGTGGAAGGTCAAAGAACAATAATATCTGCATATCATGAGAGTGTTTTGAATAAGTTAGCCAAAGTTTTAGGGCAAAATACCTGGGAAAGCTTTAGCAGACAGTCCTCTAACACCACAATGTTTCTGCTCATTCCTGTCATCAAGCAAAGGCAATTTTGTGAGAGTCTCAATGGGAAATTGTCAGGCATCCACCTTACAGCTCTGATTTGGCTCCTTCTGACTTCTTTTTGTTTCCCAATCTCAACAAATGTGGAAAGGGCACCCATTTTTCTTAAGTTAATAATGTATAAGAGACTGCATTGACATTGTTAAGTTCCCAGGACCATCAGTTCTTTAGGGATGAAAACCGAAGATCACATTTTCAATGTTTATCTTTTAACTTCATTTTTCCACAAACTTTTTGAAGTTTCTCCATACAAATGTCTCCATACAAATGAGCACTTGCAAAATAAGCAGAGAGTCTCATTCAATGGACAGAAAGTTCTGTGCCATCTAAAAATTATCTTAAGCAAGTTCAATGTGTAGCAACAGACTGTATTGAGAAATATCAGTTAGGTTGACTTCTGCAATGACCATGATGGAGTAACAAGAACTAGACTTTCTCTCCCTCCTGAAACAACCAAAAAAATGGCCAAAATGTATGCCACAAAAGTTTGCAAGACCCTGTAAAGTCAGTCTCAAACAAGGTGAGCCTATCAACTGCCCTAATTTATGCCTGGAGAAAGTTTTCCAGCACACTACTCCAGGAGAAAAGCCCAAGAGGAGCCCATTGTTCTCCCTGAGCTGAGGGGACAGAGCTGAGAGTCCACAGAAACCATGTTGACATGAGCTCTCAGGACAAGGTTTCCGAGAAGAAGGGGCTGCACAGAAAGAGAACTCCAGAGCTCTGCAAAGGGTCCCCCTAAAGTACATAGCTAAGTAATTGTTAGGACAGGCCTAGAGAAAAGTACCTACAGTTGGGGAAACAACACCCAGATAAGATGAAAAGTAACAGTACACATGCTCACCAAGGTCCAGTAATAGTGCTTATTTTATCAGCCAAACCAGAAACACCTCAAGATTCCCAGGGATACCCAGAAGGATCTTGCCTCACTAGTTGGGAGTGATTAGCTCTAAAATGAGAACTGGTCTGATCCCACCTAATGAATTTTTAAAGCAAGACCAAAAAGAGTCAAACTCTTTCCAACTAAACTTAAATACATACCAATACAAAGATCAAGAATATTTATATATACTTCCAGCACTCAATAAGATAAAAGTCACCATATCTGACATCCAGACACAGTTTAGCAGAGACACAACAGTAACAACAAAACACAGAAGAACGTGGCTCATAATAAGGAGAAAAATCACTGAGTCAGAACTGATCCAGAGTAAATCAAGGTGCCAGAGTTATCAGTTAAGAACATTAAAATGCTTATTGAAACAGTATTCTATATGTTCTAAAATAGAGACATGCAAGATACACTAAAGGAGGCTGGGCGCAGTGGCTCACGCCTGTAATCTCAGCATTTTGCGAGGCCGAGGCAGGTGGATCACGAAGTCAGGAGTTCAGGACCAGCCTGACCAATATGGTGAAATCCCATCTCTACTAAAAATACAAAAATTAGCGGGGCATAGTAGCATGCGGCTGTAGTCCCAGCTACATGGTAGGCTGATAGCACATTAGTCATTACAGAAGAAAAGATAGACACCTCTCAAAATAAAATATAGAGAGAAAATAAATTTTTAAAAAACATGAACAGAGCAATAGTAGACAGTAAATTTCAAGTAACTGAATTTACGTGTAATCTCAGTTCCCAAAGGAGAGGAGAGGAAAGATGTGAAAACATTTGGGACTTTGAGTCAGGCAAAGCTTTCTTTGATATGACCCCACAGCATGATTTATATAATAATATATTGATAAGAAGAACTCATCCAATTTAAAAAAAAGAATCTGCTCTTCAAAAGAATCTATTAAGAGACTGAAAAGACAAGCTGCAGGCTGGGAGAAAATATTTGCAATTCATATATCTGATAAAAGGCTTGCATCAAAAATATATTTTAAAAGCTCAAAACTTAATAATGAAAAACAAACAACCCCATTTAAAACTTGGGTGAAAGACTGGAACAGACATTTCAAAGTAGACATTTGTTTGGTAAATAAGCACATATGCTCAACATAATTAATGCTTAGGGCAATGCAAATTAAAACCAAAATGAGACGCCACTATCTGTTTTTAAATAGCTAAGATTAGCATGACTGATAATAGCCAAGCACTGGCTTGGATGTGGAGAAGCTGAAACTCTCATACACTGCTGATGGGAATACAAAAAAGTGTAACCTTTGAAAAACAGTTTAAGAGTCCCTTAAAAAGTTAAACATACTTCTGCCATAAGACTCAGCCATTGCACTCCTGGGTATTTACCCAAGAGAGATAAAAGTAGGTGTTCATATAATGATATCAACACAAATGTTCATAGCACATGTATTCATAATAGCCCAAACTAGAAACAGTCTAAATATCAATCAATACATTAATGAATTAACTTGCTTTATCCGAATTAATTATGGATACATACTATAACATGAATGAATCTCAAAATAACTGTATTAAGTGAAACAAGGCAGACTCTAGAGGTAAAACATGCAGAGAAAAAAACATAAAATGTCAGACAAAAATGTGCATAGTGTAAAATTGTATTTATATACATTTTTTGACTGTATAAATTACTGTCCAGTGACAGAAAGCAGTTTGGTGGTTTTTAAGGGCGAGGAATGAGGGGCCAGAGAAATGTATTATAAAGAGGCATCAGGAAACTGGAGGTGAAGTATATTTCCATCACCTCGATTGTGTGCTGATGGTTTCTAAACTTTCAATATTTTTAGTTTATTATATGTTATACAAAATAAAGCTTATAATAAAAATCAAAAGATTGAGCCATCCTTATTTTCTCTATAAAAGAGCAGAATTCTCCTTTTAGAGATTTGGAAAGATTATTAAAAGATAAGTTACAAAATACAGTACCTGACACGTATAAAATATTAAATAAATACTAGCCATGCTTAATCATTTTGTTTTAAGTCTATATGAGTCAAGTTTTAGTAGAAATATGGGCTAGAAAAAAAAACAGAAAGCGGGACTCTGTGATCCGACTTGGGCTTATAGAACAGACTGCACTAGTTTGTTCTCATGCTGCTAATAAAGTCATACCCAAGACAGGGTAATTTAGAAAGGAAAGAGGTTTAATGAACTCACAATTCCACATGGCTGGGGAGGCCTCACAGTCACGGCAGAAGGCAAAAAAGAAGCAAAGGCACATCTTAAATGGTAGCAGAGAAGAAAGCTTGTGTAGGGAAACTCCCATTTTAAAAGCATCAGATCTCGTGAGACTTATTCGCTACCAGGAGAACAGTAGGGGGAACCCGCCCCTATGATTCAATTATCTCCACCTGACTCCATCCTTGACATGCGGGGATAATTACAATCAAGGTGAGATTCGGGTGGAGACACAGCCGAATCATATCAATGACTAATGAGAGTTATGTCCAGAACCTAATGAAAACCTGTCTGAGGCCACATTCCCTGTAAAGCAGATTTGAGATAGAGATTTGTGTAGAGAACATTTAACTGGGTAAAATCCTAGGAGCCAACAACTGTGGTGAAAAATCTGAATTGGACAAAGGGAGTTGAGATGTGAGGCAGTCACAACAAATACCTCAGCTAATCTCAAGGGGGAGCTGAGAAGCTGGGGTGACCCTTCAGAGTTGCCCTAAATTGAGGCAGGAGTATGGAGTTTTAATACCTTTCACTGGCCATTCTTCAGATAAGAGTTGTCCCCAAGGATGGACATCAGCTTGACAAGTTATTAATTAGATCTCCTGAGAATAAATTCTAGAGAGAATCAGCTGAGAGGAATGATTTGCCAACACTCCCAATAGCTGGGCAAACTTCAGTTTTGAGGGAGGATTTGGGTCACACACAAAAGTCTCCACAACCAATTATTCATGGGAAATTCACTGTAGGCAGAGCTATTTCATGGCCAGTTAATCAAAACTACATAATCTATTTGGTTAAGCAAAAGAAATTAAAAAGATAAAATAAAATCTATATAATAACACTCAAAAGTTTTTAATGCATTTGCCTTGCATTTCGTATGTTTTGCCTTGCATTTGTTTATTTGATTTCAAGAACTTTTAGAGAACAATAATTACTAATATAATATGGAGTAGCACAGCATAGACGAGGGAAGCTAACTCTCTCCCTTTTCCCAGAACCTGGAACAGCTAAAGATCCTAAGCATTGTCAGCTTTGGTATCTGACATAGGTTGGATGCTTGTCCCCTTCAAATCTCACGTTAAAATGTGATCCCCAATGTTGGAGATAGATGCCTCCTGAATGGCTTGGTGCTGTCCTCTTGGTAATGAATGAGTCCTTACCCTGTGAGTTCATGCGATATCTGGTTGTTTAAAAGAGACTGACACCTCCTCCCTGTCTCTCTTGCTTCCGCTCTCACCATGTGATACGCTGGTTTCCCTTCACCTTCCACCATGATTGGAAGGTTCCTGATGCCCTCCCTGGAAGCAGGTGCCAGTACTATGCTTCACGAATAGCCTTCAGAACAAGGAGCCAAATAAACCTCATTTCTTTATAAATTACCCAACCTCAGGTATTTCTTTATAACAATGCAAATGGGCTAACAGAGTATCATTCATGGACAGTGAGTGTATTAGTCAATTTTCATGCTGCTGATAAAGACATACCCAAGACTGGGTAATTTGTAAAGAAAAAGAGGTTTAATGAATTCACATATCTGTACCGCTACCTGTATAAATATGGAAATATCTTCACCGCTACCTGTACAAACATGGAAATAACTACACCGCTACCTGTACAAACATGGAAATATCTACACCGCTATCTGTATAAACATGGAAATATCTACACTGACATCTCTATAAACATGGAAGTACCTAAACCGCCATCCGTATGAACTTGGCAATATCTACACCGCTATCTCAATAAAGGTGGAAATATCTACACCGCCATCTGAATAAACATGGAAATATCTACATCGCAACCTGTATTAAGATGGAAATATCTACACCGCCATCTCTATAAACATGGAAATATCTACACCGCCATCTGTATGAACATGGAAATATCTGTACTGCCATCTGTATGAACATGGAAATATCTACACCGCCAGCTCTATGAACATGGATATATCTACACCGCCATCTGCATGAACATGGAAATATCTACACCGCCATCTGTATGAACATGGAAATGTCTTCACCGCCATCTGTATGAACATGGAAATATCTACACCGCCATCTGTATGAACATGGAAATATCTACACCGCCATCTGTATGACCATTGAAATATGTTCACCGCTATCTCTATAAACATGGAAATATCTACACCGCTATCTCCGTAAACATGTAAATGTATACAACGCTATCTGTGTAAACATGGAAATGTCTACACCGCTATCTGTGTAAACATGGAAATATCTAAACCGCTATCTGTATAAACATGGAAATACCTACACCGCTATCTGTATGAATATGAAAATATCTACAGCGCCATCTGTATAAACATGGAAGTATCTACACCGCAATCTCTCTAAACATGGAAATATCTACACTGCCATCTCTATAAACATGGAAATACCTACACCGCCATCTGTATGGTCATGAAAATATCTACACCGACATCTCTATAAACATGGAAATATCTACACCGCCATCTCTACAATCATGGAAATATCTAAACCGCCATCTGTATGAACATGGAAATATCTACACCGCTATCTCTATAAAGATGGAAATATCTACACCGCCATCTGTTTAAACATGGAAATAGCTACACCGCTATCTGTATTAAGATGGAAATATCTACACCGCCATCTCTATAAAGATGGAAATATTTACACCGCCATCTGTATGAACATGGAAATATCTACACCGCTATCTGTGTAAACATGGAAGTATCTTCACCGCTATCTGTATAAACATGGAAATATCTACACCGCTATCTGTATAAATATGGAAATATCTACACCGCTATCTGTATAAACATGGAAATATCTTCACCGCCATCTGTATAAACATGGAATTAGCTACACCGCTATCTCTATAAACATGAAAATATCTACAACGCTATCTGTGTAAACTTGGAAATGTCTACACCGCTTTCTGTGTAAACAAGGAAATATCTACACGGCCATCTGCATAAACATGGAAATATCTACACCGCCACACGTATAAACATGGAAATATCTACAAAGCCGTCTGTTTAAACATGGTAATATCTATAACCCTATATGTATAAACCTGGAAATATCTACACCGCCATGTGTATAAACATGGAAATATCTACACCGCTATCTCTATAAACATGGAAATATCTACACCACCATCTGTACAAACACGGAAATATCTACACCGCCATCTCCAAAAACATTGAAATAACTACAACGCCTTCTGTATGAATATGGAAATATCTACACCGCCACCTGTATAAACATGGAAATACCTACACCGCCATCTGTATAAACATGGAAATATCTACACCGTCATCTCTATAAACATGGAAATATCTCCACCGAAATTTCTATAAACTTGGAAATAACCACACCGCTATCTCTATAAACATGGATATATTTACACCGCTATCTGAATAATCATGGAAATATCTACACTGCTGTCTGTGAAACAGGGAATTATCTACACCGCTATCTCTATAAACATGGAAATATCTACACGACTATCTCTATAAACACGGAAATATCTACACCAATATCTCTGTAAACATAGAAATATCTATAACGCTATGTGTATAAACATGGAAATATCTACACCGCTATGTGTATAAAAATGGAAATATCTACACAACCATCTGTATAAACATGGAAATATCCACACCGCCATCTCTATAAACATTGAAATATCTACACCGCCATCTGTATGCACATGGAAATATCTACACCGCCATGGGTATAAAGATGGAAATAACTACAAAGCTATCTGTATGAACATGGAAATATCTACACCACCGTCTGTATAAACAAGGAAATAACTATAATGCCATCTCCATAAACATGGAAATATCTACTCCGCTATCTGTGTAACCATGGAAATATCTACACCGCTATCTGTATAACATGGAAATACCTACACCACTATCTGTAAAATCATGGAAATATCTTCAGCACTATCTGTATAAAAATGGAAATAACTACAGCGCTATCTGTAAATACAAGGAAATATCTACACCGCCATCTCTGTAAACATGTAAATGTCTACATTGACATCTGTATAAACATGGGAATATCTACACCGCTATCTGTATATACATGGAAATATCTACACCGCTACCTGTACAAACATGGAAATATCTACACTGCTATCTGTAAAACAGGGAAATATCTTGACTGCTATCTATATAAACATGGAAATATCTACACTGCTATCTGCATAAACATGGAAATATCTACACCGCTATCTGTGTAATCATGGAAATATCTACACCGCTATCTCTTAAAACATGGAAACATCTACACCATTATGTGTATAAAGATGGAAATATCTACACTTCTATCTGTATAATCATGGAAATACATACACCGCCATCTGTATAAACTTCGAAATATCTAAACCGCCAACTCCATCAACACGGAAATAACCACACCGCCATCAGCAGGAACATGGAAATATCTACAATGCTATCTCTATAAACATGGAAATATCTACACCGCCATCTGTATAAACATGGAATTATCTACACCGCTATCTCTATAAACGTGGAAATATCTACACCGCTATCTGTATAAACATGGAAATATCTACACCTCTATCTGTGTAAACATGGAAATAACTATACCGCAATCTGTGTAAACATGGAAATATCTACACCGTTATCTGTATAAACATGGAAATATCTTCACCGCTATCTCTAAAAACATGGAAATATCTCCAAGGTAATGTGTATAAGATGGAAATAGCTACACCACTACCTGTATAAACATGGAAATATCTACACCGCCATCTGTATGAACATGGAAATGTCTAAACCGCCAACTCTATAAACATAGAAATATCTACACTGCCGTCCGTAGGAACATGGATATATCTACACCGCTATCTGTGTAAACATGGAAATATCTACACCTCCTTCTGTGTAAACATGGAAATATCTACACCGCTATCTCTTAAAACTTGGAAATATTTACACCGTTATGTGTATATACATGGAAATATCTTCACAACCATCAGTATGAACATGGAAATATCTACACTGCCAACTATATAAAACATGGAAAAATCTGCACCGCCATCTGAATGAACATGGAAATATCTACACCGCCAACTCTATAAACATGGAAATATTTACACCGCTATCTGCATAAACATGGAAATATCTACACCGCTATCTCTATATACATGCAAGTATCTACACCGCTATCTGTATAAACATGGAAATATCTACACCGCTATCTGGGTAAACATGGAAATATCTACAACGCTATTTGTGTAAACTTGGAAATATCTACACCGCTATCTCTATAAACATGGAAATATCCACACAGTCATCTGTATAAACATGGAAATATCCACACTGCTATCTGTATAAACATGGAAATACCTACACCGCTATCTGTATAAACATGGAAATAGCTACACCGCCATCTGTATGAACATGGAAATGTCTAAACCGCCAACTCTATAAACATGTAAATATCTACACCGCCCTCTGTAGGAACATGGAAATATCTACACTGCTATCTGTTTAAACATGGAAATATCTACACCGCTATCTGCCTAAAAGTGGAAATATCTACACAGCTATCTGCATAAACTTGGAAATATCTACACAGCTATCTGTATGAACATGGAAATATCTACACCGCTAACTGTTTGAACATGGAAATATCTAAACGGCAATCAGCATGAAAATGGAAATATCTACACAGCTATCTGCATATTCATTGAAATATCTACACAGCTATCTCTTTACACATGGAAATAACTACACCGCTATCTGTATGAACATGGAAATATCTTCACCGCCATCTGTATGAACATGGATATATCTACACAGACATCTGGATGAACATGGAAATATCTACACCGCTATCTGTATGAACATGGAAATATCTACACCGCTATCTGTGTAAACATGCATACATCTTCACCGCTATCTGTATAAACCTGGAAATATCTACACCGCTATCTGTATAAACATGGAAATATCTACACCGCTATTTGTATAAACATGGAAATATCTACACCGCTATCTGTATGAACATGGAAATATCTACACTGCTATCTGTGGAAACATGCATACATCTTCACCGCTATCTGTATAAACATGGAAATATCTACACCACTATCTGTATGAACATGGAAATAGGTACACCGCTATCTGTATGAACATGGAAATATCTACACCGCTATCTGTATGAACATGGATATATCTACACAGCCATCTGGATGAACATGGAAATATCTACACCGCTATCTGTGTAAACATGCATACATCTTCACCGCTATCTGTATAAACATGGAAATATCTACACCGCTATCTGTATGAACATGGAAATATCTACACCGCTATCTGTATGATCATGGAAATATCTACACCGCTATCTGTTTGAACATGGAAATATCTACACCGCTATCTGCATGAAAATGGAAATATCTACACTGCTATCTGCATATACATGGAAATATCTACACAGCTATCTCTTTAAACATGGAAATAACTACACTGCTATCTGTATGAACATGGAAATATCTGCACCGCCGTCTGTATGAACATATAAATATCTACACAGCTATCTGTATTAAGATGGAGATATCTACACCGCTATCTGTATAAACATGGAAAGATATACACGGCTATCTGTGAACATGGAAATATCTACACCGCCATCTGTATGAACATGGAAATATCTGCACCGCCA
The DNA here is from genome assembly GCF_029281585.2 of Gorilla gorilla gorilla. Lineage (NCBI taxonomy): Eukaryota > Metazoa > Chordata > Mammalia > Primates > Hominidae > Gorilla > Gorilla gorilla. Next base: position 7,622,734 of record NC_073247.2, read on the forward strand.
TCTGTATGAACATATAAATATCTACACCGCCATCTGTATTAAGATGGAGATATCTACACCGCTATCTGAATAAACATGGAAATATCTACACCGCTATCTGTATAAACATTCAATTATCTACACCGCAATCTGTATAAACATGGAAATATCAGCACCGCTATCTGTATGAACATGGATATATCTTCACAGCCATCTGGAAGAACATGGAAATATCTACACGGCTATCTGTATGAACATGGAAATATCTACACCACTATCTGGGTAAACATGCATACTTCTTCACCGCTATCTGTATAAACATGGAAATATCTACACCGCTATCTGTATGAACATGGAAATAGCTACACCGCTATCTGTATGAACATATAAATATCTACACCGGTATCTGTATGAACATGGATATATCTACACAGCCATCTGGATGAACATGGAAATATCTACAAAGCTATCTGTGTAAACATGCATACATCTTCACCACTATCTGTATAAACATGGAAATATCTACACCGCTATCTGTATGAACATGGAAATATCTACACCGCTATCTGTTTGAACATGGAAATGTCTACACAGCTATCTGCATGAAAATGGAAATATCTACACTGCTATCTGCATATACATGGAAATATCTACACAGCTATCCCTTTACACATGGAAATAACTACACCGCTATCTGTATGAACATTGAAATATCTGCACCGCCATCTATATGAACTTATAAATACCTACACCGCCATCTGTATTAAGATGGAGATATCTACACCGCTATCTGTATAAACATGGAAATATACACACCGCTATCTGTATGAACATGGAAATATATGCACTGCCATCTGTATGAACATATAAATATCTACACCGCCATCTGTATTAAGATGGAGATATCTACACCGCTATCTGAATAAACATGGAAATATCTACACCGTTACCTGTATAAACATGGAAATATCAGCACCGCTATTTGTATGAACATGGAAATATCTACACCACTATCTGTATGAACACGGAAATATCTACACCGCCATCTGTATGAACATGGAAATATCTGCACCGCCATCTGTATGAACATATAATTATCTAAACCGCCATCTGTATTAAGATGGAGATATCTTCACTGCTATCTGTATAAACATGGAAATATCTACACCGCTCTCTGTATAAACATGGAAATATCTACACCGCTATCTGTATAAACATGGAAAAATCTACACCACTACCTGTATAAACATGGAAATATCAGCACCGCTATCTGTATGAACATGGAAATATCTACACCGCTATCTGTATGAACATGGAAATATCTACACCGCTATCTGTTTGAACATGGAAATATCTACACCGCTATCTGTATGAGCATGGAAATATCTACACCGCCATCTGTTTGAACATGGAAATATCTACTCCGCTGTCTGCATGAAAATGGAAATATCTACACAGCTATCTGCATATACATGGAAATATCTGCACAGCTATCTCTTTATACATGGAAATAACTACACCGCTATGTCTATAAACATAGAAATATCTACACCGCCATCTGTATGAACATGGAAATATCTACACCGCTAACTGTGTAAACATGCATACATCTTCACCGCTATCTGTATAAACCTGGAAATATCTACACCGCTATCTGTATAAACATTCAAATATCTACACCGCTATCTGTATGAACATGGAAATATCTACACCGCTATGTGTATGAACATGGATATGTCTACGCAGCCATCTAGATGAACGTGGAAATATCTACACCGCGATCTGTATGAACATGGAAATATCTACACCGCTATCTGTATGAACATGGATATATCTACAAAGCACTCTGGATGAACATGGAAATATCCACACTTCTGTCTGTGTAAACATGCATACATCTTCACCGCTATCTGTATACACATGGAAATATCTACACCGCTATCTGTATGAACACGGAAACATCTACACCGCTATCTGTTTGAAGATAGAAATATATACACTGCTATCTGCATGAAAATGGAAATATCTACACAGCTATCTGCATATACATGGAAATATCTACACAGCTATCTCTTTACACATGGAAATAACTACACCGCTATCTGTATGAACATGGAAATATCTACACTGCCATCTGTATGAACATGGAAATATCTGCACCGCCATCTGTATGAGCATATAAATATCTACACCGCCATCTGTATTAAGATGGAGATATCTACACCGCTATCTGAATAAACATGGAAATATCTACACTGCTATCTGTATAAACATGGAAATATCTACACAGCTATCTGTATAAACATGGAAATATCTACACCGCTACCTGCATAAACATGGAAATATCAGCACCGCTATCTGTATGTACATGGATATATCTACACAGCCATCTGTATCAACCTGGAAATATCTACACCACTATCTGTATGAACATGGAAATATCTACACCACCATCTGTATGAACTTGGAAATATCTGCACCGCCATCTGTATGAACATGGAAATATCTACACCGCAATCTGTATGAACATGGAAATATCTACACCGCTATCTGTATGAACATGGAAATATCTACACCGCTATCTGTATGAACATGGAAATATCTACACCGCTATCTGTTTGAACATGGAAATATCTACACCACTATCTGCATGAACATGGAAATATCTTCACCGCCATCTGTATGAACACGGATATGTCTACGCATCCATGTAGATGAACATGGAATTATCTACACCGCGATCTGTATGAACATGGAAATATCTACACCGCTATCTGTGTAAACATGCATACATCTTCACCGCTATCTGTATAAACATGGAAATATCTACACCGCTATCTGTATGAACATGGAAATATCTACACCGCTATCTGTTTGAGCATGGAAATATCTAAACCGCTATCTGCATAAAAATAGAAATATCTACACAGCTATCTGCATATACATGGAAATATCTACAAAGCTATCTCTTTACACATGGAAATAACTACACCGCTATCTGTATGAACATGGAAATATCTACACAGACATCTCTATGTACATGGAAATATCTGCACCGCCATCTGTATGAACATATAAATATCTACACCGCCATCTGTATTAAGATGGAGATATCTACACTGCTATCTGTATAAACATGGAAATATCTACACCGCTATCTGTATAAACATGGAAATATCTACACCTCTATCTGTATAAACATGGAAATATCTACACCACTACCTGTATAAACATGGAAATATCAGCACCGCTATCTGTATTAACTTGGAAATATCTACACCGCTATCTGTATGAACATGGAAATATCTACACCGCTATCTGTATGAACATGGAAATATCTACACCGCCATCTGTTTGAACATGGAAATATCTACACCGCTATCTGTATGAACGTGGAAATATCTTCACCGCCATCTGTATGAACATTGATATAACTACACAGCCATCTGGATGAACATAGAAATATCTACACCGCTATCTGCATGAACATGGAAATATCTACACCGCTATCTGTTTGAACATGGAAATATCTACACCGCTATCTGTGTAAACATGCAAACATCTTCACTGCAATCTCTATAATCATGGAAATATCTACACCGCTATCTGTATGAACATGGATATGTCTACACAGCCATCTGGATGAACATGGAAATATCTACACCGCAATCTGTATGAACATGGAAATATCTACACCGCTCTCTGTGTAAACATGCATACATCTTCACCGCTATCTGTATAAACATGGAAATATCTACACCGCTATCTGTATGAACATGGAAATATCTACACCGCTATCTGTATGAACATGGAAATATCAACACCGCTATCTGTTGGAAAATGGAAATATTTACACCGCTATCTGCATGAAAATGGAAATATCTACACTGCTATCTGCATATACATGGAAATATCTACACAGCTGTCTCTTTACACATGGAAATAACTACTCCGCTATCTGCATGAACATGGAAATATCTACACCGCCATCTGTATGAACATGGAAATATCTGCACCGCCATCTGTATGAACACATAAATATCTACACCGCCATCTGTATTAAGATGGAGATATCTACACCGCTATCTGTATAAACATGGAAATATCTACACCGCTATCTGTATAAACATGGAAATATCTAAACCGCTATCTGTATAAACATGGAAATATCTACATCGCTACCTGTATAAACATGGAAATATCAGCACCGCTATCTGTATGAACATTGAAATATCTACACCGCTATCTGTATGAACATGGAAATATCTACACCGCTATCTGTATGAACATGGAAATATCTACACCGCTATCTGTATGAACATTGATATATCTACACAGCCCTCTGGATGAACATGGAAATATCCACACCGCTATCTGTGTAAACATGGCATACATCTTCACCGCTATCTGTATAAACATGGAAATATCTACACCGCTATCTGTATGAACATGGAAACATCTACACCGCTATCTGTTTGAAGATGGAAACATATACACCGCTATCTGCATGAAAATGGAAATATCTACACAGCTATCTGCATATAGATGGAAATAAGTACACAGCTATCTCTTTACGCATGGAAATAACTACACCGCCATCAGCATGACCATGGAAATATCTACACCGCAATCTGTATGAACATGGAAATATCTGCACCCCCATCTGTATGAATATATAAATATCTACACCGCCATCTATATTAAGATGGAGATATCTACACCGCTATCTGAATAAACATGGAAATATCTACACCGTTATCTGTATAAACATGGAAATATCTACACCGCTATCTGTATAAACATGGAAATATCTACACCTCTACCTGTATAAACATGGAAATATCAGCACCGCTATCTGTATGAACATGGAAATATCTACACCGCTATCTGTATGAACATGGAAATATCTACACCGCTATCTGTATGAACATGGAAATATCTACAAAGCTATCTGAATGAACATGGAAATATCTACACCGCTATCTGTTTGAACATGGAAATATCTGCACCGCTATCTGCATGAAAATGGAAATATCTACAAAGCTATCTGCATATACATGGAAATATCTACACAGCTATCTCTTTACACATGGAAATAACTACACCGCTATATCTATAAACATGGAAATATCTACACCGCCATCTGTATGATCGTGGAAATATCTGCGCCGCCATCTCTATGAACATATACATATCTACACCACCATCTGTACTAAGAAGGAAATATCTAAACCGCTATCTGTATAAACATGGAAATATCCACACCACTACCTGTATAAACATGGAAATATCAGCACCGCTATCTGTATGAACATGGAAATATCTACACCGCTATCTGTATGAACATGGAATTATATACACCGCTATCTGTATAAGCATGGAAATATCTACACCGCTATCTGTATGAACATGGAAATATCTACACCGCTATCTGTATGAACATGGAAATATCTACACCGCTATCTGTTTGAACATGGAAATATCTACACCGCTATCTGCATGAAAATGGAAATATCGACACTGCTATCTGCATATACATTTAAATATCTACACAGCTATCTCTTTACACATGGAAATAACTACACCGCTATCTGTATGAACATGGAAATATCTACACCGCCATGTGTTTGAACATGGAAATATCTGCACCGCCATCTCTATGAACATATAAATATCTACACCGCCATCTGTATTAAGATGGAGATATCTACACCGCTATCTGTATGAACATGGAAATATCTACACCGCTATCTGCGTGAAAATGGAAATATTTACACTGCTATCTGCATATACATGGAAATATCTACACAGCTATCTCTTTACACATGGAAATAACTACACCGCTATCTGTATGAACATGGAAATATCTACACCGCCATCTGTATGAACATGGATATATCTGCACCGCCATCTGTATGAACATATAAATATCTACACTGCCATCTGTATTAAGATGGAGATATCTACACCGCTATCTGTATAAACATGGAAATATCTACACCACTATCTGTATAAACATGGAAATATCTACACCGCTATCTGTATAAACATGGAAATATCTACACCGCTACCTGTATCAACTTGGAAATATCAGCACCGCTATCTGTATGAACTTGGAAATATCTACACCGCTATCTGTATGAACATGGAAATATCTACACCGCTATCTGTTTGAACATGGAAATATCTTCACCGCCATCTGTATGAACATGGATATGTCTACGCAGCCATCTAGATGAACATGGAAATATCTACACCGTGATCTGTATGAACATGGAAATATCTACACCGCTATCTGTATGAACATGGATATATCTACATAGCCCTCTGGATGAAGATGGAAATATCCACACTGCTATCTGTGTAAACATGCATACATCTTCACCGCTAACTGTATAAACATGGAAATATCTACACCGCTATCTGTATGAACACGGAAACATCTACTCCGCTGTCTGTTTGAAGATAGAAATATATACACTGCTTTCTGCATGAAAATGGAAATATCTACACAGCTATCTGCATATACATGGAAATATCTACACAGCTATCTCTTTACACATGGAAATAACTACACCGCTATCTGTATGAACATGGAAATATCTACACTGCCATCTGTATGAACATGGAAATATCTGCACCGCCATCTGTATGAGCATATAAATATCTACACCGCCATCTGTATTAAGATGGAGATATCTTCACCGCTATCTGAATAAACATGGAAATATCTACACCGCTATCTGTATAAACATTGAAATATCTACACAGCTATCTGTATAAACATGGAAATATCTACACCGCTACCTGCATAAACATGGAAATATCAGCACCGCTATCTGTATGAACTTGGAAATATCTACACCGCTATCTGTATGAACATGGAAATATCTACACCGCCATCTGTATGAACATGGAAATATCTACACCGCTATCTGTATGAACATGGAAATATCTACACCGCTATCTGTTTGAACATGGAAATATCTACACGGCTATCTGCATGAACATGGAAATATCTTCACAGCCATCTGTATGAACATGGATATATCTACACAGCCATCTGGATGAACATGGAAATATCTACACCGCTATCTGCATGAACATGGAAATATCTACACCGCTATCTGTGTAAACATGCATACATCTTCACCGCAATCTGTATAAGCATGGAAATATCTACACCGCTATCTGTATGAACATGGAGATATCTACACCGCTATCTGTTTGAACATGGAAATATCTAAACCGCTATCAGCATGAAAATGGAAATATCTACACAGCTATCTGCATATACATGGAAATATCTACACAGCTATCTCTTTACACATGGAAATAACTACACCGCTATCTGTATGAACATGGAAATATCTACACCGCCATCTGTATGAACATGGAAATCTCTGCACCGCTATCTGTTTGAACATGGAAATATCTAAACCGCTATCTGCATATACATGGAAATATCTACACAACTATCTCTTTACACATGGAAATAACTACAGAGCTATCTGTATGAACATGGAAATATCTTCACCGCCATCTGTATGAACATGGATATATCTGCACCGCCATCTGTATGAACATATAATTATCTACACCGCCATCTGAATTAAGATGGAGATATCTACACCGCTATCTGTATAAACATGGAAATATCTACACCGCTATCTGTATAAACATGGAAATATCTACACTGCTATCTGTATAAACTTGGAAATATCTACACCGCTACATGTATAAACATGGAAATATCAGCACCGCTATCTGTATGAACATGGAAATATCAGCCCCTCTATCTGTATGAACATGGAAATATCTACACCGCTATCTGTTTGAACATGGAAATATCTAAACCGCTATCTGCATATACATGGAAATATCTACACAACCATCTCTTTACACATGGAAATAACTACAGAGCTATCTGTATGAAAATGGAAATATCTTCACCGCCATCTGTATGAACATGGATATATCTACACAGCTATCTGTGTAAACATGCATACATCTTCACCGCTATCTGTATAAACATGGAAATATCTACACTGCTATCTGCATGAACATGGAAATATCTACACCGCTATCTGTTTGAACATGGAAATATCTACACCGCTATCTGCATGAAAGTGGAAATATCTATACAGCGATCTGCATATACATGGAAATATCTACAAAGCTATCTCTTTACACATGGAAATAACTACAGCGCTATCTCTATAAACAAGGAAATATCTGCACGGCCATCTGTATGAACATTTAAATATCTGCACCGCCATCTGTATGAACATATAAATATCTACACCGCCATCTGTATTAAAATGGAGATATCTACACCGCTATCTGTATAAACATGAAAATATCTACACCGCTATCTATATAAACATGGAAATATCTACACCGCTATCTGTTCGAACATGGAAATATCTACACCGCTATCTGCATGAAAATGGAAATATCTACACTGCTATCTGCATATACATGGAAATATCTACAAAGCTATCTATTTACACATGGAAATACCTACAGCGCTATCTCTATAAACAAGGAAATATCTACACCACCATCTGTATGAACATGGAAATATCTGCACCGCCATCTGTATGAACATATAAATATCTACACCACCATCTATATTAAGATGGTGATATCTACTCCGCTATCTGTATAAACTTGGAAATATCTACACCGCTATCTGTATAAACATGGAAATATCTACACCGCTATCTGTATAAACATGGAAATATCTACACCGCTACCTATATAAACATTTAAATATCAGCACCGCTATCTGTATGAACATGGAAATATCTAGACCGCTATCTCTATGAACATGGAAATATCTACACCGCTATCTGTATGAACATGGAAATAGCTACACCACTATCTGTATGAACATGGAAATATCTACAGCACTACCTGTATGAACATGGAAATAACTACACCTCTATCTCTATGAACATGGATATATCTACACAGCCATCTGGATGAACATGGAAACATCTACACCGCTATCTGTATAAACATGGAAATATCTACACCGCTACCTGTATAAACATGGAAATATCTACACCGCTACCTGTATAAACATGGAAATATCAGCACCGCTCTCTGTATGAACATGGACATATCTTCACCGCCATCTGTATGAACATGGATACATCTACACAGCCATCTGGATGAACATGGAAATATCTACACCGCTATCTGTATGAACATGGAAATAGCTACACCGCTATCTGTATGAATATGGGAATATCTACACCACTATCTGTATGAACTTTGAAATATCTACACCGCTATCTGTATGAACATGGAAATATCTTCACCGCCATCTGTATGAACATGGATATATCTACACAGCCATCTGGATGAACATGGAAATATCTACACCGCTATCTGTATGAACATGGAAATATCTACACCGCTATCTGTTCGAACATGGAAATATCTACACCGCTATCTGCATGAAAATGGAAATATATACACTGCTATCTGCATATACATGGAAATATCTACAAAGCTATCTATTTACACATGGAAATACCTACAGCGCTATCTCTATAAACAAGGAAATATCTACACCACCATCTGTATGAACATGGAAATATCTGCACCGCCATCTGTAGGAACATATAAATATCTACACCGCCATCTATATTAAGATGGTGATATCTACTCCGCTATCTGTATAAACTTGGAAATATCTACACCGCTATCTGTATAAACATGGAAATATCTACACCGCTATCTGTATAAACATGGAAATATCTACACCGCTACCTATATAAACATTTAAATATCAGCACCGCTATCTGTATGAACATGGAAATATCTAGACCGCTATCTCTATGAACATGGAAATATCTACACCGCTATCTGTATGAACATGGAAATAGCTACACCACTATTTGTATGAACATGGAAATATCTACAGCACTACCTGTATGAACATGGAAATAACTACACCTCTATCTCTATGAACATGGATATATCTACACAGCCATCTGGATGAGCATGGAAACATCTACACCGCTATCTGTATAAACATGGAAATATCTACACCGCTACCTGTATAAACAAGGAAATATCTACACCGCTACCTGTATAAACATGGAAATATCAGCACCGCTCTCTGTATGAACATGGAAATACCAGCCACTCTATCTGTATGAACATGGAAATATCAACACCGCTATCTGTATGAACATGGACATATCTTCACCGCCATCTGTATGAACATGGATACATCTACACAGCCATCTGGATGAACATGGAAATATCTACACCGCTATCTGTATGAACATGGAAATAGCTACACCGCTATCTGTATGAATATGGAAATATCTACACCACTATCTGTATGAACATGGAAATATCTACACCGCTATCTGTATGAACATGGAAATATCTTCACCGCCATCTGTATGAACATGGATATATCTACACAGCCATCTGGATGAACATGGAAATATCTACACCGCTATCTGTATGAACATGGAAATATATACAACGCTATCTGTGTATACATGCATACATCTTCACCGCTATCTGTATAAACATGGAAATACCTACACCGCTATCTGTATGAACATGGAAATATCTAAACCGCTATCTGTTTGAACATGGAAATATCTACACCGCTATCTGCATGAAAATGGAAATATCTACACAGCTATCTGAATATACATGGAAATGTCTACAAAGCTATCTCTTTACACATGGATATAACTACACCGCTATCTCTATAAACATGGAAATATCTACACCGCCATCTGTATGAACATGGAAATATCTGCACCGCCATCTGTATGAACATATAAATACCTACACCGCCATCTATATTAAGATGGAGATATCTACACCGCTATCTGTATAAACCTGGGAATATCTACACCGCTATCTGTATAAACATGGAGATATCTACACCGCTATGTGTATAAACATGGAAATATCTACACCGCTACCTGTATAAACATGGAAATATCAGCACCGCTATCTGTATGAACATGGAAATATCTACACCGCTATCTGTATGAACATGGAAATATCTACACCGCTATCTGTATGAACATGGAAATATCTACACCGCCATCTGTATGAACATGGAAATCTCTGCACCGCTATCTGTTTGAACATGGAAATATCTAAACCGCTATCTGCATATACATGGAAATATCTACACAACTATCTCTTTACACATGGAAATAACTACAGAGCTATCTGTATGAACATGGAAATATCTTCACCGCCATCTGTATGAACATGGATATATCTGCACCGCCATCTGTATGAACATATAAATATCTACACCGCCATCTGAATTAAGATGGAGATATCTACACCGCTATCTGTATAAACATGGAAATATCTACACTGCTATCTGTATAAACTTGTAAATATCTACACCGCTACATGTATAAACATGGAAATATCAGCACCGCTATCTGTATGAACATGGAAATATCAGCCCCTCTATCTGTATGAACATGGAAATATCTACACCGCTATCTGTTTGAACATGGAAATATCTAAACCACTATCTGCATATACATGGAAATATCTACACAACTATCTCTTTACACATGGAAATAACTACAGAGCTATCTGTATGAACATGGAAATATCTTCACCGCCATCTGTATGAACATGGATATATCTACACAGCTATCTGTGTAAACATGCATACATCTTCACCGCTATCTGTGTAAACATGGAAATATCTATACTGCTATCTGCATGAACATGGAAATATCTACACCGCTATCTGTTTGAACATGGAAATATCTACACCGCTATCTGCATGAAAATGGAAATATCTACACAGCGATCTGCATATACATGGAAATATCTACAAAGCTATCTCTTTACACATGGAAATAACTACAGCGCTATCTCTATAAACAAGTAAATATCTACACGGCCATCTGTATGAACATGGAAATATCTGCACCGCCATCTGTATGAACATATAAATATCTACACCACAATCTGTATTAAGATGGAGATATCTACACCGCTATCTGTATAAACATGGAAATATCTACACCGCTATCTGTTTGAACATAGAAATATCTACACCGCTATCTGCATGAAAATGGAAATAACTACACAGCGATCAGCATATACATGGAAATATCTACAAAGCTATCTCTTTACACATGGAAATAACTACAGCGCTATCTCTATAAACAAGGAAATATCTACACCACCATCTGTATGAACATGGAAATATCTGCACCGCCATCTGTATGAACATATAAATAACTACACCGCCATCTATATTAAGATGGTGATATCTACACCGCTATCTGTATAAACTTGGAAATATCTACACGGCTATCTGTATAAACATGGAGATATCTACACCGCTATCTGTATAAACATGGAAATATCTACACCGCTACCTATATAAACATTTAAATATCAGCACCGCTATCTGTATGAACATGGAAATATCTACACCGCTATCTCTATGAACATGGAAATATCTACACCGCTATCTGTATGAACATGGAAATAGCTACACCACTATCTGTATGAACATGGAAATATCTACAGCACTACCTGTATGAACATGGAAATAACTACACCTCTATCTCTATGAACATGGATATATCTACACAGCCATCTGGATGAACATGGAAACATCTACACCGCTATCTGTATAAACATGGAAATATCTACACCGCTACCTGTATTAACATGGAAATATCTACACCGCTACCTGTATAAACATGGAAATATCAGCACCGCTCTCTGTATGAACATGGAAATACCAGCCCCTCTATCTGTATGAACATGGAAATATCTACACCGCTATCTGTATGAACATGGAAATATCTTCACCGCCATCTGTATGAACATGGATACATCTACACAGCCATCTGGATGAACATGGAAATATCTACACCGCTATCTGTATGAACATGGAAATAGCTACACCACTATCTGTATGAATATGGAAATATCTACACCAGTATCTGTATGAACATGGAAATATCTACACCGCTATCTGTATGAACATGGAAATATCTTCACCGCCATCTGTATGAACATGGATATATCTACAGAGCCATCTGGATGAACATGGAAATATCTACACCGCTATCTGTATGAACATGGAAATATATACAATGCTATCTGTTTAAACATGCATATATCTTCACCGCTATCTGTATAAACATGGAAATATCTACACCGCTATCTGTATGAACATGGAAATATCTAAACCGCTATCTGTTTGAACATGGAAATATCTACACCGCTATCTGCATGAAAATGGAAATATCTACACAGCTATCTGCATATACATGGAAATGTCTACAAAGCTATCTCTTTACACATGGATATAACTACACCGCTATCTCTATAAACATGGAAATATCTACACCGCCATCTGTATGAACATGGAAATATCTGCACCGCCATCTGTATGAACATATAAATATCTACACCGCCATCTATATTAAGATTGAGATATCTACACCGCTATCTGTATAAACATGGAAATATCTACACTGCTATCTGTATAAACTTGGAAATATCTACACCGCTACATGTATAAACATGGAAATATCAGCACCGCTATCTGTATGAACATGGAAATATCAGCCCCTCTATCTGTATGAACATGGAAATATCTACACCGCTATCTGTTTGAACATGGAAATATGTAAACCGCTATCTGCATATACATGGAAATATCTACACAACTATCTCTTTACACATGGAAATAACTACAGAGCTATCTGTATGAACATGGAAATATCTTCACCGCCATCTGTATGAACATGGATATATCTACACAGCTATCTGTGTAAACATGCATACATCTTCACCGCTATCTGTGTAAACATGGAAATATCTACACTGCTATCTGCATGAACATGGAAATATCTACACCGCTATCTGTTTAAACATGGAAATATCTACACCGCTATCTGCATGAAAATGGAAATATCTACAGCACTACCTGTATGAACATGGAAATATCTACACCTCAATCTCTATGAACATGGATATATCTACACAGCCATCTGGATGAACATGGAAACATTTACACCGCTATCTGTATAAACATGGAAATATCTACACCGCTACCTGTATAAACATGGAAATATCTACACCGCTACCTGTATTAACATGGAAATATCTACACCGCTACCTGTATAAACATGGAAATATCAGCACCGCTCTCTGTATGAACATGGAAATACCAGCCCCTCTATCTGTATGAACATGGAAATATCTACACCGCTATCTGTATGAACATGGAAATATCTTCACCGCCATCTGTATGAACATGGATACATCTACACAGCCATCTGGATGAACATGGAAATATCTACACTGCTATCTGTATGAACATGGAAATAGCTACACCGCTATCTGTATGAATATGGAAATATCTACACCAGTATCTGTATGAACATGGAAATATCTACACCGCTATCTGTATGAACATGGAAATATCTTCACCGCCATCTGTATGAACATGGATATATCTACAGAGCCATCTGGATGAACATGGAAATATCTACACAGCTATCTGTATGAACATGGAAATATATACAACGCTATCTGTTTAAACATGCATACATCTTCACCGCTATCTGAATAAACATGGAAATATATACACCGCTATCTGTATGAACATGGAAATATCTAAACCGCTATCTGTTTGAACATGGAAATATCTACACCGCTATCTGCATGAAAATGGAAATATCTACACAGCTATCTGCATATACATGGAAATGTCTACAAAGCTATCTCTTTACACATGGATATAACTACACCGCTATCTCTATAAACATGGAAATATCTACACCGCCATCTGTATGAACATGGAAATATCTGCACCGCCATCTGTATGAACATATAAATATCTACACCGCCATCTATATTAAGATGGAGATATCTAAACCGCTATCTGTATAAACCTGGAAATATCTACACCGCTATCTGTATAAACATGGAGATATCTACAACGCTATCTGTATAAACATGGAAATATCTACACCGCTACCTGTATAAACATGGAAATATCAGCACCGGTATCTGTATGAACATGGAAATATCTACACCGCTATCTGTATAAACATGGAAATATCTTTACCGCTATCTGTATGAACATGGAAATAGCTACACCGCTATCTGTATTAACATGGAAATATCTACACCACTATCTGTATGAACATGGAAATATCTACACCGCTATCTGTATGAACATGGAAATAGCTACACCGCTATCTGTATTAACATGGAAATATCTACACCACTATCTGTATGAACATGGAAATATCTACACTGCTATCTGTATGAACATGGAAATATCTACACCGCTATCTGTGTAAACAAGCATACATCTTCACCGCTATCTGTATAAACATGGAAATATCTACACCGTTATCTGTATGAACATGGTAATATCTACACCACTACCAGTATAAACATGGAAATATCTACACCACTACCTGTATAAACATGGAAATATCTACACCGCTACCTGAATAAACATGGAAATATCAGCACCGCTCTCAGTATGAACTTGGAAATATCAGCCCCTCTATCTGTATGAACATGGAAATATCTACACCGCTATCTGTATGAACATGGAAATATCTACACCGCTATCTGTATGAACATGGAAATATCTTCACCGCCATCTGTATGAACATGAATATATCTACACAGCCATCTGGATGAACATGGAAATATCTACACCGCTATCTGTATGAACATGGAAATTGCTACACCGCTATCTGTAAGAATATGGAAATATCTACACCACTATCTGTATGAACATGGAAATATCTACACGACTATCTGTATGAACATGGAAATATCTTCACCACCATCTGTATGAAAATGGATATATCTACACAGCCATCTGGATGAACATGGAAATATCTACACCACTATCTGTATGAACATGGAAATAGCTACACCGCTATCTGTATGAACATGGAAATATCTTCACAGCCATCTGTATGAACATGGATATATCTACACAGCCATCTGGATGAACATGGAAATATCTACACAGCTATCTGTATGAACATGGAAATATATACACCGCTATCTGTGTAAACATGCATACATCTTCAAAGCTATCTGTATAAACATGGAAATATCTACACCGCTATCTGTATGAACATGGAAATATCTACACCGCTATCTGTTTGAACATGGAAATATCTACACCGCTATCTGCATTAAAATGGAAATATCTACACAGCTATCTGCATATACATGGAAATGTCTACAAAGCTATCTCTTTACGCATGGATATAACTACACCGCTATCTCTATAAACATGGAAATATCTACACCGCCATCTGTATGAACATGGAAATATCTGCATCGCCATCTGTATGAACATATAAATATCTACACCGCCATCTATATTAAGATGGAGATATCTACACCGCTATCTGTATAAACATGGAAATATGTACACTGCTATCTGTATAAACATGGAAATATCTACACCGCTATCTGTATAAACATGGAAATATCTACACCGCTACCTGTATAAACTTGGAAATATCAGCACCGCTATCTGTATGAACATGGAAATATCTACACCGCTATCTGTATGAACATGGAAATAGCTACACCGCTATCTGTATGAACATGGAAATATCTACACCGCTATCTGTATGAACATGGAAATATCTACACCGCTATCTGTATGAACATGCATATATCTACACCACCATGTGTATGAACATGGAAATATCTGTACCGCCATCTGTATGAACATATAAATAGCTACACCGCCATCTATATTAAGATGGTGATATCTACACCGCTATCTGTATAAACTTGGAAATATCTACACCGCTATCTGTATAAACATGGAAATATCTACACCGCTATCTGTATAAACTTGGAAATATCTACACCGCTATCTGTATAAACATGGAAATATCTACACCGCTATCTGTTTGGACATGGAAATATCTACACCGCTATCTGCATGAAAATGGAAATATCTACACAGCTATCTGCATATACATGGAAATGTCTACAAATCTATCTCTTTAGACAAGAATATAACTACACCGCTATCTCTATAAACATGGAAATATCTACTCCGCCATCTGTATGATCATGGAAATATCTGCATCGCCATCTGTATGAACATATAAATATCTACACCACCATCTTTATTAAGATGGAGATATCTACACCGCTATCTGTATAAACATGGAAATATCTACACCGCTATCTGTATAAACATGGAAATATCTACAACGCTATCTGTTTAAACATGGAAATATCTACACCGCTACCTGTATAAAGATGGAAATATAAGCACCGCTATCTGTATGAACATGGAAATATCTACACCGCTATCTGTATGAACATGGAAATATCTATACCGCTATCTGTATGAACATGGAAATAGCTACACCGCTATCTGTATGAACATGGATATATCTAAACCACAATGTGTATGAACATGGAAATATCTGCACCGCCATCTGTATGAACATATAAATATCTACACCGCCATCTACATTAAGATGGTGATATCTACACAGCTATCTGTATAAAATTGGAAATATCTACACCGCTATCTGTATAAACATGGAAATATCTACACCGCTATCTGTATAAACTTGGAAATATCTACACCACTACCTGTATAAACATTTAAATATCAGCACCGCTATCTGTATGAACATGGAAATATCTACACCGGTATCTCTATGAACATGGAAATATCTACACCGCTATCTGTATGAACATGGAAATAGCTACACCACTATCTGTATGGACATGGAAATATCTACAGCACTACCTGTATGAACATGGAAATATCTACACCTCTATCTCTATGAACATGGATATATCTACACAGCCATCTGGATGAACATGGAAATATCTACACCGCTATCTGTATAAACATGGAAATATCTACACCGCTACCTGTATAAACATGGAAATATCTACACCGCTACCTGTATAAACATGGAAATATCAGCACAGCTCTCTGTATGAACATGGAAATATCAGCCCCTCTATCTGTATGAACATGGAAATATCTACACCGCTATCTGTATGAACATGGAAATATCTACACCGCTATCCATATGAACATGGAAATATCTTCACCGCCATCTATATGAACATGGATATATCTACACAGCCATCTGGATGAACATGGAAATATCTACACCGCTATCTGTATGAATATGGAAATATCTACACCACTATCTGTATGAACATGGAAATGTCTACACCGCTATCTGTATGAACATGGAAATATCTTCACCGCCATCTGTATGAACATGGATATATCTACACAGCCATCTGGATGAACAAGGAAATATCCACACCACTATCTGTATGAACATGGAAATATCTACACCGCTATCCGTATGAACATGGAAATATCTTCACCGCCATCTATATGAACATGGATATATCTACACAGCCATCTGGATGAACATGGAAATATCTATACCGCTATATGTATGAACATGGAAATAGCTACACCGCTATCTGTATGAATATGGAAATATCTACACCACTATCTGTATGAACATGGAAATATCTACACCGCTATCTGTATGCACATGGAAATAACTAAACCGCTATCTGTTTTAACATGGAAATATCTACACCGCTATCTGCATGAAAATGGAAATATCTGCACAGCTATCTACATATACATGGAAATGTCTACAAAGCTATCTCTTTACACATGGATATAACTACACCGCTATCTCTATAAACATAGAAATATCTACACCGACATCTGTATGAACAAGGAAATATCTGCACCACCATCTGTATGAACATATAAATATCTATACCGCCATCTATATTAAGATGGAGATATCTACGCCGCTATCTGTATAAACCTGGAAATATCTACACCGCTATCTGTATAAACACGGAGATATCTACACCGCTATCGGTATAAACATTGAAATATCTATACCGCTTCCTGTATAAAGATGGAAATATCAGAACCGCTATCTGTATGAACATGGAAATATCTACACCGCTATCTGTATGAACATGGAAATATCTACACCGCTATCTGTATGAACATGGAAATAGCTACACCGCTATCTGTATTAACATCTAAATATCTACACCACTATCTGTATGAACATGGATATATCTACACAGCCATCTGGATGAACATGGAAATATCTTCACTGCTATCTGTATGAACATGGAAATATCTACACCGCTGTCTGTGTAAACAAGCATACATCTTCACCTCTATCTGTATAAACATGGAAATATCTACACCGTTATCTGTATGAACATGGTAATATCTACACCGCTACCTGTATAAACATGGAAATATCTACACCGCTACCTGTATAAACATGGAAATATCTACACCGCTACCTGTATAAACATGGAAATATCAGCACCGCTCTCTGTATGAACATTGAAATATCAGCCCCTCTCTCAGTATGAACATGGATATATCTACACCGCTATCTGTATGAACATGGAAATATCTACACCGCTATCTGAACATGGAAACATCTTCACCGCCATCTGTATGAACATGAATTTATCTACACAGCCATCTGGATGAACATGGAAATATCTACACCGCTATCTGTATGAACATGGAAATAGCTACACCGCTATCTGTATGAACATGGAAATATCTTCACCGCCATCTGTATGAAAATGGATATATCTACACAGCCATCTGGATGAACATGGAAATATCTACACCAATATCTGTATGAACATGGAAATATCTACACCGCTATCTGTATGAACATGGAAATATCTACACCGCTATCTGTATGAACATGGAAATATCTACACCGCTATCTGAATGAACATGGAAATAGCTACACCGCTATCTGTATGAACATGGAAATATCTACACCACTATCGGTATGAACATGGAAATATCTACACCGCTTTCTGTATAAACATGGAAATATCTACACCGTTATCTGTATGAACATGGAAATAGCTACACCACTATCTGTATGAACATGGAAATATCTACAGCACTACCTGTATGAACATGGAAATATCTACACCTCTATCTCTATGAACATGGATATATCTACACAGCCATCTGGATGAACATGGAAATATCTACACCGCTATCTGTATAAACATGGAAATATCTACACCGCTACCTGTATAAACATGGAAATATCTACACCGCTACCTGTATAAACATGGAAATATCAGCACCGCTCTCTGTATGAACATGGAAATATCAGCACCTCTATCTGTGTGAACATGGAAATATCTACACCGCAATCTGTATGAACATGGAAATATCTACACCGCCATCCGTATGAACATGGAAATATCTTCACCGCCATCTATATGAACATGGATATATCTACACAGCCATCTGTATGAACATGGAAATATCTACACCGCTATCTGTATGAACATGGAAATATCTACACCGCTATCTGTATGAACATGGAAATATCTACACCGCTATCTGAATGAACATGGAAATAGCTACACCGCTATCTGTATGAACATGGAAATATCTACACCACTATCGGTATGAACATGGAAATATCTACACCGCTATCTGTATAAACATGGAAATATCTACACCGTTATCTGTATGAACATGGAAATAGCTACACCACTATCTGTATGAACATGGAAATATCTACAGCACTACCTGTATGAACATGGAAATATCTACACCTCTATCTCTATGAACATGGATATATCTACACAGCCATCTGGATGAACATGGAAATATCTACACCGCTATCTGTATAAACATGGAAATATCTACACCGCTACCTGTATAAACATGGAAATATCTACACCGCTACCTGTATAAACATGGAAATATCAGCACCGCTCTCTGTATGAACATGGAAATATCAGCACCTCTATCTGTGTGAACATGGAAATATCTACACCGCAATCTGTATGAACATGGAAATATCTACACCGCCATCCGTATGAACATGGAAATATCTTCACCGCCATCTATATGAACATGGATATATCTACACAGCCATCTGTATGAACATGGAAATATCTACACCGCTATCTGTATGAACATGGAAATATCTACACCGCTATCTGTATGAACATGGAAATATCTACACCGCTATCTGTTTGAACATGGAAATATCTACACCGCTATCTGCATGAAAATGGAAATATCTACACAGCAATCTGCATATACTTGGAAATGTCTACAAAGCTATCTCTTTACACATGGATATAACTACACCGCTATCTCTATAAACATGGAAATATCTACACCGCCATCTGTATGAACATGGAAATATCTGCATCGCCATCTGTATGAACATATAAATATCTACACCGCCATCTATATTAAGATGGAGATATCTACACCGCTATGTGTATAAACATGGAAATATCTACACCGCTATCTGAATAAACATGGAAATATCTACACCGCTATCTGTATGAACATGGAAATATTTACACCGCTATCTGAATGAACATGGAAATAGCTACACCGCTATCTGTATGAACATGGAAATATCTACACCGCTATCTGAATGAACATGGAAATAGCTACACCGCTATCTGTATGAACATGGAAATATCTACACCACTATCTGTATGAACATGGAAATATCTACACCGCTATCTGTATAAACATGGAAATATCTACACCGCTATCTGTATGAACATGGAAATAGCTACACCACTATCTGTATGAACATGGAAATATCTACAGCACTACCTGTATGAACATGGAAATATCTACACCTCTATCTCTATGAACATGGATATATCTACACAGCCATCTGGATGAACATGGAAATATCTACACCGCTATCTGTATAAACATGGAAATATCTACACCGCTTCCTGTATAAACATGGAAATATCTACACCGCTACCTGTATAAACATGGAAATATCAGCACCGCTCTCTGTATGAACATGGAAATATCAGCACCTCTATCTGTATGAACATGGAAATATCTACACCGCTATCTGTATGAACATGGAAATATCTACACCGCTATCCGTATGAACATGGAAATAACTTCACCGCCATCTATATGAACATGGATATATCTACACAGCCATCTGGATGAACATGGAAATACCTACACCGATATCTGTATGAACATGGAAATAGCTACACCGCTATCTGTATGAATATGGAAATATCTACACCGCTACCTGTATAAACATAGAAATATCTACACCGCTACCTGTATAAACATGGAAATATCTACTCCGCTACCTGTATAAACATGGAAATATCTGCACCGCTCACTGCATGAACATGGAAATATCAGCCCCTCTCTCAGTATGAACATGGAAATATCTACACCGCTATCTGAACATGGAAATATCTTCACCGCCATCTGTATGAACATGAATTTATCTACACAGCCATCTGGATGAACATGGAAATATCTACACCGCTATCTGTATGAACATGGAAATAGCTACACCGCTATCTGTATGAATATGGAAATATCTACACCACTATCTCTATGAACATGGAAATACCTACACGGCTATCTGTATGAGCATGGAAATATCTTCACCGCCATCTGTATGAAAATGGATATTTGTACACAGCCATCTGGATGAACATGGAAATATCTACACCAATATCTGTATGAACATGGAAATAGCTACACCGCTATCTGTATGAACATGGAAATATCTTCACCGCCATCTGTATGAACATGGATATATCTACACAGCCATCTGGATGAACATGGAAATATCTACACAGCTATCTGTATGAACATGGAAATATATACACCGCTATCTGTGTAAACATGCATACATCTTCACTGCTATCGGTATAAACATGGAAATATCTACACCGCTATCTGTATGAACATGGAAATATCTACACCACTATCTGTTTGAACATGGAAATAACTACACCGCTATCTGCATGAAAATGGAAATATCTACACAGCTATCTGCATATACATGGAAATGTCTACAAAGCTATCTCTTTACACATGGATATAACTACACCGCTATCTCTATAAACATGGAAATATCTACACCGCCATCTGTATGAACATGGAAATATCTGCATCGCCATCTGTATGAACATATAAATATCTACACCGCCATCTATATAAAGATGGAGATATCTACACCGCTATCTGTATAAACATGGAAATACCTACACCGCTATCTGTATGAACATGGAAATATCTACACCGCTATCTGTATGAACATGGAAATATCTACACCGCTATCTGAATGAACATGGAAATAGCTACACCGCTATCTGTATGAACATGGAAATATCTACACCACTATCGGTATGAACATGGAAATATCTACACCGCTATCTGTATAAACATGGAAATATCTACACCGTTATCTGTATGAACATGGAAATAGCTACACCACTATCTGTATGAACATGGAAATATCTACAGCACTACCTGTATGAACATGGAAATATCTACACCTCTATCTCTATGAACATGGATATATCTACACAGCCATCTGGATGAACATGGAAATATCTACACCGCTATCTGTATAAACATGGAAATATCTACACCGCTACCTGTATAAACATGGAAATATCTACACCGCTACCTGTATAAACATGGAAATATCAGCACCGCTCTCTGTATGAAAATGGAAATATCAGCACCTCTATCTGTATGAACATGGAAATATCTACACCGCAATCTGTATGAACATGGAAATATCTACACCGCTATCCGTATGAACATGGAAATATCTTCACCGCCATCTATATGAACATGGATATATCTACACAGCCATCTGGATGAACATGGAAATATCTACACCGCTATCTGTATGGACATGGAAATAGCTACACCGCTATCTGTATGAATATGGAAATATCTACACCACTATCTGTATGAACATGGAAATATCTACACTGCTATCTATATGAACATGGAAATATCTTCACCGCCATCTGTATGAACATGGATATAACTACACAGCCATCTGGATGAACATGGAAATATCTACACCACTATCTGTATGAACATGGAAATAGCTACACCGCTATCTGTATGTACATGGAAATATCTTCACCGCCATCTGTATGAACATGGATATATCTACACAGCCATGTGGATGAACATGGAAATATCTACACAGCTATCTGTATGAACATGGAAATATATACACCGCTATCTGTGTAAACATGCATACATCTTCACCGCTATCTGTATAAACATGGAAATATCTACACCAATATCTGTATGAACATGGAAATATCTAAACCGCTATCTGTTTGAACATGGAAATATCTACACCGCTATCTGCATGAAAATGGAAATATCTACACAGCTATCTGCATATACATGGAAATGTCTACAAAGCTATCTCTTTACACATGCATATAACTACACCGCTATCTCTATAAACATGGAAATATCTACACTGCCATCTGTATGAACATGGAAATATCTGCACCACCATCTGTATGAACATATAAATATCTACAACGCCATCTATATTAAGATGGAGATATCTACACCGCTATCTGTATAAACCTGGAAATATCTACACCGCTATCTGTATAAACATGGAAATATCTACACCGCTATCTGTATAAACATGGAAATATCTACACCGCTACCTGTATAAACATGGAAATATCAGCACCGCTATCTGTATGAACATGGAAATATCTACACCGCTATCTGTATGAACATGGAAATATCTACACCGCAATCTGTATGAACATGGAAATAGCTAAACCACTATCTGTATTAACATGGAAATATCTACACCACTATCTGTATGAACATGGAAATATCTACACCGCTATCTGTATGAACATGGATATATCTACACTGCCTTCTGGATGAATATGGAAATATCTACACTGCTATCTGTAAGAACATGGAAATATCTACACCGCAATCTGTGTAAACAAGCATACATCTTCACCGCTATCTGTATAAACATGGAAATATCTACACCGTTATCTGTATGAACATGGTAATATATACACCGCTACCTGTATAAACATGGAAATATCTACAACGCTACCTGTATAAACATGGAAATATCTACACCGCTACCTGTATAAACATGGAAATATCAGCACCGCTATCTGTATGAACATGGAAATATCTACACCACCATCTGTATGAACATGGAAATATCAGCACCGCCATCTGTATGAACATATAAATATATACACCGCCATCTGTATTAAGAAGGAGATATCTAAACCGCTATCTGTATAAACATGGAAATATCTACACCGCTATCTGTATAAACATGGAAATATCTACACAGTTATCTGTATAAACATGGAAATATCTACACCGCTACCTGCATAAACATGGAAATATCAGCACCGCTATCAGTATGAACATGGAAATATCTACACCGCTATCTGTATGTACATGGAAATATCTACACCGCTATCTGTTTGAACATGGAAATATCTACACCGCTGTCTGCATGAAAATGGAAATATCTACACAGCTATCTGCATATACATGGAAATATCTACAAAGCTATCTCTTTACACATGGAAATAACTACACCGCTATCTTTATAAACATGGAAATATATACACCACCATCTGTATGAACATGGAAATATCTGCACTGCCATCTGTATGAACATATAAATATCTACACCGCCATCTGTATTAAGATGGAGATATCTTCACTGATATCCGTATAAACTTGGAAATATCTACCCCGCTATCTGTATAAACCTGGAAATATCTACACCGCTATCTGTATATACATGGAAATAACGACACCTCTATCTGTATAAACATGGAAATATCTACACCGCTACCTGTATAAACATGGAAATATCAGCACCGCTATCTGCATGAACATGGCAATATCAGCCCCTCTATCTGTATGAACATGGAGATATCTACACCGCTATCTGTATGAACATGGAAATAGCTACACCGCTATCTGTATGAACATGGAAATATCTACAACACTATCTGTATGAACATAGAAATATCTACACCGCTATCTGTATGAACATGGAAATATCTTCACCGCCATCTGTATGAACATGGATATATCTACACAGCCATCTGGATGAACATTGAAATATCTACACCGCTATCTGTATGAACATGGAAATAGCTACACCGCTATCTCTATGAACATGGAAATATCTACACCGCTATCTGTATGAACATGGAAATATCTACACCGCTATCTGTATGAACATGGAAATAACTTCTCCGCCATCTGTATGAACATGGATATATCTACAGAGCCATCTGGGTGAACATGGAAATATCTACACCGCTATCTGTATGAACATGGAAATATATACACCGCTATCTGTGTAAACATGCATACATCTTCACCGCTATCTGTATGAACATGGAAATATCTACACCGCTATCTGTATGAACATGGAAATATCTACACCGCTATCTGCATGAAAATGGAAATATCTACACAGATATCTGCATATACATGGAAATATCTACAAAGCTATCTCTTTACATATGGAAATAACAACACCGCTATCTCTATAAACATGGAAATATCTACAGCGCCATCTGTATGAACATGGAAATATCTGCACCGCCATCTGTATGAACATATAAATATCTTCACGGCCATCTGTATTAAGATGGAGATATCTACACCGCTATCTGTATAAACCTGGAAATAACTACACCGCTATCTGTATAAACATGGAGATATCTACACCGCTATCTGTATAAACATGGAAATATCTACACCGCTACCTGAATAAACATGGAAATATCAGTACAGCTATCTGTATGAACATGGAAATATCTACACCGCTATCTGAATGAACATGGAAATATCTACACCGCTATCTGTATGAACATGGAAATATCTACAACGCTATCTGTATGAACATGGATATATCTACACAGCCATCTGGATGAACATGGAAATATCTACACCGCTATCTGTAAGAACCTGGAAATATCTACTCCGCTATCTGTGTAAACATGAATACATCTTCACCGCTATCTGTATAAACATGGAAATATCTACACAGCTATCTGTATGAACATGGAAATAGCTATACCGCTATCAGTATGAACTTGGAAATATCTACACCGCTATCTGTTTGAACATGGAAATATCTACACCGCTATCTGCATGAAAATGGAAATACCTACACTGCTATCTGCATATTCATGGAAATATCTACACAGCTGTCTCTTTACACATGGAAATAACTACTCCACTATCTCTATAAATATCGAAATATCTACACTGCCATCTGTATGAACATGGAAATATCTGCACCGCCATGTGTATGAACATATAAATATCTGCACCGCCATCTGTATTAAGAAGGAGATATCTACCCCGCTATCAGTATAAACATGGAAATATCTACACCGCTATCTGTATAAACATGGATATATCTACACAGCTACCTGTATAAACATGGAAATATCTACACCGCTACCTGTATAAACATGGAAATATCAGCACCGCTATCTGTATAAACATGGAAATATCTACACCGCTATCTGTATGAACATGGAAATATCTACACCGCTATCTGAATGAACATGGCAATATCTTCACCGCCATCTGTATGAACATGGATATATCTACACAGCCATCTGTATGAACATGGAAATATCTACTCCGCTATCTGTATGAACATCTAAATATCTACACCGTTATCTGTATGAACATGGAAATATCTTCAATACCATCTGTATGAACATGGATATGTCTACACAGCCATCTGGATGAACATGGAAACATCTACACCGCGATCTGTATGAACATGGAAATATCTACACCGCTATCTGTGTAAACATGCATACGTTTCACCGCTATCTGTATAAACATGGAAATATCTACACCGCTATCTGTATGAACATGGAAATATCTACACCGCTATCTGTTTGAACATGGAAATATCTAAACCGCTATCTGCATTAAAATAGAAATACCTACACAGCTATCTGCATATACATGGAAATATCTACAAAGCTATCTCTTTACAGATAGAAATAACTACACCGCTATCTTTATAAACATGGAAATATCTACACCGCCATCTGTATGAACATGGAAATGTCTGCACTGCCATCAGTATGAACATATAAATATCTGCACCGCCATCTGTATAAAGATGGATATATCTTCACCGCTATCTGTATAAACTTGGAAATATCTACACCGCTATCTGTATAAACCTGGAAATATCTACACCGCTATCTGTATAAACATGGAAATATCTACTCCACTACCTGTATAAACATGGAAAAATCAGCACCGCTATCTGTATGAACGTGGAAATATCTACACCGCTATCTCTATGAACATGCAAATATCTACACCACTAACTGTATGAACATGGAAATATCTGAACCGCCATCTGTATGAACATATAAATATCTACACCGCCATCTGTATTAAGATGGAGATATCTACACCGCTATCTGTATAAACATGGAAATATCTACACCGCTATCTATATAAACATGGAAATATCTACACTGCTATCTGTATAAACTTGGAAATATCTACACCGCTACATGTATAAACATGGAAATAACAGCACCGCTATCTGTATGAACATGGAAATATCAGCCCCTCTATCTGTATGAACATGGAAATATCTACACCGCTATCTGTTTGAACATGGAAATATCTAAATTGCTATCTGCATATACATGGAAATATCTACACAACTATCTCTTTACACATGGAAATAACTACCGAGCTATCTGTATGAACATGGAAATATCTTCACCGCCATCTGAATGAACATGGATATATCTAAACAGCTATCTGTGTAAACATGCATACATCTTCACCGCTATCTGTATAAACATGGAAATATCTACACTGCTATCTGCATGAACATGGAAATATCTACACCGCTATCTGTTTGAACATGGAAATATCTACACCGCTATCTGCATGAAAATGGAAATACCTACACAGCTATCTGCATATACATGGAAATATCTACAAAGCTATCTCTTTACACATGGAAATAACTACAGCGCTATCTCTATAAACAAGGAAATATCTACACCACCATCTGTATGAACATGGAAATATCTGCACCGCCATCTGTATGAACATATAAATATCTACACCGCCATCTATATTAAGATGGTGATATCTACACCGCTATCTGTATAAACTTGGAAATATCTACACCGCTATCTGTATAAACATGGAAATATCTACACCGCTATCTGTATAAACATGGAAATATCTACAACGCTACCTATATAAACATTTAAATATCAGCACCGCTATCTGTATGAACATGGAAATATCTACACCGCTATCTGTATGAACATGGAAATTTCTACACCGCTATCTGTATGAACATGGAAATAGCTACACCACTATCTGTATGAAAATGGAAATATCTACAGCACTACCTGTATGAACATGGAAATAACTACACCTCTATCTCTATGAACATGGATATATCTACACAGCCATCTGGATAAACATGGAAACATCTACACCGCTATCTGTATAAACATGGAAATATCTACACCGCTACCTGTATAAACATGGAAATATCTACACCGCTACCTGTATAAACATGGAAATATCAGCACCGCTCTCTGTATGAACATGGAAATACCAGCCCCTCTATCTGTATGAACCTGGAAATATCTACAACGCTATCTGTATGAACATGGAAATATCTTCACCGCCATCTGTATGAACATGGATACATCTACACAGCCATCTGGATGAACATGGAAATATCTACACCGCTATCTGTATGAACATGGAAATAGCTACACCGCTATGTGTAAGAACCTGGAAATATCTACTCCGCTATCTGTGTAAACATGCATACATCTTCACCGCTATCTGTATAAACATGGAAATATCTACACAGCTATCTGTATGAACATGGAAATAGCTACACCGCTATCAGTATGAACTTGGAAATATCTACACCGCTATCTGTTTGAACATGGAAATATCTACACCGCTATCTGCATGAAAATGGAAATACCTACACTGCTATCTGCATATTCATGGAAATATCTACACAGCTGTCTCTTTACACATGGAAATAACCACACCGATATCTCTATAAATATCGAAATATCTACACCGCCATCTGTATGAACATGGAAATATCTGCACCACCATGTGTATGAACATATAAATATCTGCACCGCCATCTGTATTAAGAAGGAGATATCTACACCGCTATCAGTATAAACATGGAAATATCTACACCGCTATCTGTATAAACATGGAAATATCTACACCGCTACCTGTATAAACATGGAAATATCTACACCGCTACCTGTATAAACATGGAAATATCAGCACCGCTATCTGTATAAAGATGGAAATATCTACACCGCTATCTGTAGGAACATGGAAATATCTACACCGCTATCTGAATGAACATGGAAATATCTTCACCGCCATCTGTATGAACATGGATATATCTACACAGCCATCTGTATGAACATGGAAATATCTACTCCGCTATCTGTATGAACATCTAAATATCTACACCGTTATCTGTATGAACATGGAAATATCTTCACAACCATCTGTATGAACATGGATATGTCTACACAGCCATCTGGATGAACATGGAAACATCTACACCGCGATCTGTATGAACATGGAAATAACTACACCGCTATCTGTGTAAACATGCATACGTTTCACCGCTATCTGTATAAACATGGAAATATCTACACCGCTATCTGTATGAACATGGAAATATCTACACCGCTATCTGTTTGAACATGGAAATATCTAAACCGCTATCTGCATGAAAATAGAAATACCTACACAGCTATCTGCATATACATGGAAATATCTACAAAGCTATCTCTTTACAGATAGAAATAACTACACCGCTATCTTTATAAACATGGAAATATCTACACCGCCATCTGTATGAACATGGAAATGTCTGCACTGCCATCAGTATGAACATATAAATATCTGCACCGCCATCTGTATTAAGATGGATATATCTTCACCGCTATCTGTATAAACTTGGAAATATCTACACCGCTATCTGTATAAACCTGGAAATATCTACACCGCTATCTGTATAAACATGGAAATATCTACTCCACTACCTGTATAAACATGGAAATATCAGCACCGCTATCTGTATGAACGTGGAAATATCTACACCGCTATCTCTATGAACATGCAAATATCTACACCGCTAACTGTATGAACATGGAAATATCTGCACCGCCATCTGTATGAACATATAAATATCTACACCGCCATCTGTATTAAGATGGAGATATCTACACCGCTATCTGTATAAACATGGAAATATCTACACCGCTATCTATATAAACATGGAAATATCTACACTGCTATCTGTATAAACTTGGAAATATCTACACCGCTACATGTATAAACATGGAAATAACAGCACCGCTATCTGTATGAACATGGAAATATCAGCCCCTCTATCTGTATGAACATGGAAATATCTACACCGCTATCTGTTTGAACATGGAAATATCTAAACCGCTATCTGCATATACATGGAAATATCTACACAACTATCTCTTTACACATGGAAATAACTACCGAGCTATCTGTATGAACTTGGAAATATCTTCACCGCCATCTGAATGAACATGGATATATCTAAACAGCTATCTGTGTAAACATGCATACATCTTCACCGCTATCTGTATAAACATGGAAATATCTACACTGCTATCTGCATGAACATGGAAATATCTACACCGCTATCTGTTTGAACATGGAAATATCTACACCGCTATCTGCATGAAAATGGAAATACCTACACAGCGATCTGCATATACATGGAAATATCTACAAAGCTATCTCTTTACACATGGAAATAACTACAGCGCTATCTCTATAAACAAGGAAATATCTACACCACCATCTGTATGAACATTTAAATATCTGCACCGCCATCTGTATGAACATATAAATATCTACACCGCCATCTATATTAAGATGGTGATATCTACACCGCTATCTGTATAAACTTGGAAATATCTACACCGCTATCTGTATAAACATGGAAATATCTTCACCGCTATCTGTATAAACATGGAAATATCTACACCGCTACCTATATAAACATTTAAATATCAGCACCGCTATCTGTATGAACATGGAAATATCTACACCGCTATCTCTATGAACATGGAAATATCTACACCGCTATCTGTATGAACATGGAAATAGCTACACCACTATCAGTATGAAAATGGAAATATCTACAGCACAACCTGTATGAACATGGAAATAACTACACCTCTATCTCTATGAACATGGATATATCTACACAGCCATCTGGATAAACATGGAAACATCTACACCGCTATCTGTATAAACATGGAAATATCTACACCGCTACCTGTATAAACATGGAAATATCTACACCGCTACCTGTATAAACATGGAAATATCAGCACCGCTCTCTGTATGAACATGGAAATACCAGCCCCTCTATCTGTATGAACCTGGAAATATCTACAACGCTATCTGTATGAACATGGAAATATCTTCACCGCCATCTGTATGAACATGGATACATCTACACAGCCATCTGGATGAACATGGAAATATCTACACCGCTATATGTATGAACATGGAAATAGATACACCGCTATCTGTATGAATATGGAAATATCTACACAACTATCTGTGTGAACATGGAAATATCTACAGCGCTATCTGTATGAACATGGAAATATCTTCACCGCCATCTGTATGAACATGGATATATCTACACAGTCATCTGGATGAAAATGGAAATATCTACACCGCTATCTGTATGAACATGGAAATATATACAATGCTATCTGTGTAAACATGCATACATCTTCACCGCTATCTGTATAAACATGGAAATATCTACACTGCTATCTGTATGAACACAGAAATATCTAAACCGCTATCTGTTTGAACATGGAAATATCTACACCGCTATCTGCATGAAAATGGAAATATCTACACAGCTATCTGCATATACATGGAAATGTCTACAAAGCTATCTCTTTACACATGGATATAACTACACCGCTATCTCTATAAACATGGAAATATCTACACCGCCATCTGTATGAACATGGAAATATCTGCACCGCCATCTGTATGAACATATAAATATCTACACCGCCATCTACATTAAGATGGAGATATCTACACCGCTATCTGTATAAACCTGGAAATATCTACACCTCTATCTGTATAAACATGGAGATATCTACTCCGCTATCTGTATAAACATGGAAATATCTACACCGCTAAATGTATAAACATGGAAATATCAGCACCGGTATCTGTATGAACATGGAAATATCTACACCGCTATCTGTATGACCATGGAAATATCTACACCGCTATCTGTATGAACATGGAAATAGCTACACCGCTATCTGTATTAACATGGAAATATCTACACCGCTATCTGTATGAACATGGAAATATCTACACCGCTATCTGTATGAACATGGAAATAGCTACTCCGCTATCTGTATTAACATGGAAATATCTACACCACTATCTGTATGAACGTGGAAATATCTACACCGCTATCTGTATGAACATGGATATAACTACACCACCATGTGTATGAACATGGAAATATCTGCACCGCCATCTGTATGAACATATAAATATCTACACCGCCATCTATATTAAGATGGTGATATCTACACCGCTATCTGTATAAACTTGGAAATATCTACACCGCTATCTGTATAAACATGGAAATATCTACACCGCTATCTGTTTGAACATGGAAATATCTACACCACTATCTGCATGAAAATGGAAATATCTACACAGCTATCTGCATATACATGGAAATGTCTACAAAGCTATCTCTTTAGACATGGATATAACTACACCGCTATCTCTATAAACATGGAAATATCTACACCGCCATCTGTATGAACATGGAAATATCTGCATCGCCATCTGTATGAACATATAAATATCTACACCGCCATCTATATTAAGAAGGAGATATCTACACAGCTATCTGTATGAACATGGAAATATCTACACCGCTATCTCTATGAACATGGAAATATCTACACCGCTATCTGTATGAACATGGAAATAGCTACACCACTATCTGTATGAACATGGAAATATCTACAGCACTACCTGCATGAACATGGAAATATCTACACCTCTATCTCTATGAACATAGATATATCTACACAGCCATCTGGATGAACATGGAAATATCTACACCGCTATCTGTATAAACATGGAAATATCTACACCGCTACCTGTATAAACATGGAAATATCTACACCGCTACCTGTATAAACATGGAAATATCAGCACCGCTCTCTGTATGAACATGGAAATATCAGCCCCTCTATCTGTATGAACATGGAAATATCTACACCGCTATCTGTATGAACATGGAAATATCTACACCGCTATCCGTATGAACATGGAAATATCTTCACTGCCATCTATATGAACATGGATATATCTACACAGCCATCTGGATGAACATGGAAATATCTACACCGCTATCTGTATGAACATGGAAATAGCTACACCGCTATCTGTATGAATATGGAAATATCTACACCACTATCTGTATGAACATGGAAATATCTACACCGCTATCTGTATGAACATGGAAATATCTTCACCGCCATCTGTACGAACATGGATATATCTACACAGCCATCTGGATGAACAAGGAAATATCTACACCACTATCTGTATGAACATGGAAATATCTACACCGCTATCCGTATGAACATGGAAATATCTTCACCGCCATCTATATGAACATGGATATATCTACACAGCCATCTGGATGAACATGGAAATATCTACACCGCTATCTGTATGAACATGGAAATAGCTACACCGCTATCTGTATGAATATGGAAATATCTACACCACTATCTGTATGAACATGGAAATATCTACACCGCTATCTGTATGAACATGGAAATATCTTCACCGCCATCTGTATGAACATGGATATATCTACACAGCCATCTGGATGAACATAGGAATATCTACACCGCTATTGGTATGAGCATGGAAATATATACAACGCTATCTGTGTAAACATGCATACATCTTCACCGCTATCTGTATAAACATGGAAATATCTACACCGCAATCTGTATGAACATGGAAATATCTAAACCGCTATCTGTTTGAACATGGAAATATCTACACCGCTATCTGCATGAAAATGGAAATATCTGCACAGCTATCTGCATATACATGGAAATGTTTACAAAGCTATCTCTTTACTCATGGATATAACTACACCGCTATCTCTATAAACATGGAAATATCTACACCGCCATCTGTATGAACATGGAAATATCTGCACCGCCATCTGTATGAACATGTAAATATCTACACCGCCATCTATATTAAGATGGAGATATCTACACCGCTATCTGTATAAACCTGGAAATATCTACACCGCTACCTGTATAAAGATGGAAATATCAGCACCGCTATCTGTATGAACATGGAAATATCTACACCGCTATCTGTATGAACATGGAAATATCTACACCGCTATCTGTATGAACATGGAAATAGCTACACCGCTATCTGTATTCACATGTAAATATCTACACCACTATCTGTATGAACATGGAAATATCTACACCGCTATCTGTATGAACATGGATATATCTACACAGCCATCTGGATGAACATGGAAATATCTTCACTGCTATCTGTATGAACATGGAAATATCTACACCGCTATCTGCATATACATGGAAATATCTACACAACTATCTCTTTACACATGGAAATAACTACCGAGCTATCTGTATGAACATGGAAATATCTTCACCGCCATCTGAATGAACATGGATATATCTAAACAGCTATCTGTGTAAACATGCATACATCTTCACCGCTATCTGTATAAACATGGAAATATCTACACTGCTATCTGCATGAACATGGAAATATCTACACCGCTATCTGTTTGAACATGGAAATATCTACACCGCTAACTGCATGAAAATGGAAATACCTACACAGCGATCTGCATATACATGGAAATATCTACAAAGCTATCTCTTTACACATGGAAATAACTACAGCGCTATCTCTATAAACAAGGAAATATCTACACCACCATCTGTATGAACATGGAAATATCTGCACCGCCATCTGTATGAACATATAAATATCTACACCGCCATCTATATTAAGATGGTGATATCTACACCGCTATATGTATAAACTTGGAAATATCTACACCGCTATCTGTATAAACATGGAAATATCTACACCGCTATCTGTATAAACATGGAAATATCTACACCGCTACCTATATAAACATTTAAATATCAGCACCACTATCTGTATGAACATGGAAATATCTACACCGCTATCTCTATGAACATGGAAATATCTACACCGCTATCTGTATGAACATGGAAATAGCTACACCACTATCTGTATGAAAATGGAAATATCTACAGCACTACCTGTATGAACATGGAAATAACTACACCGCTATCTCTATGAACATGGATATATCTACACAGCCATCTGGATAAACATGGAAACATCTACACCGCTATCTGTATAAACATGGAAATATCTACACCGCTACCTGTATAAACATGGAAATATCTACACCGCTACCTGTATAAACATGGAAATATCAGCACCGCTCTCTGTATGAACATGGAAATACCAGCCCCTCTATCTGTATGAACATGGAAATATCTACACCGCTATCTGTATGAACATGGAAAAATCTTCACCGCCATCTGTATGAACATGGATACATCTACACAGCCATCTGGATGAACATGGAAATATCTACACCGCTATCTGTATGAACATGGAAATAGCTACACCGCTATCTGTATGAATATGGAAATATCTACACCACTATCTGTGTGAACATGGAAATATCTACAGCGCTATCTGTATGAACATGGAAATATCTTCACCGCCATCTGTATGAACATGGATATATCTACACAGCCATCTGGATGAACATGGAAATATCTACACCGCTATCTGTATGAAAATGGAAATATATACAATGCTATCTGTGTAAACATGCATACATCTTCACCGCTATCTGTTTAAACATGGAAATATCTACACCACTATCTGTATGAACACGGAAATATCTAAACCGCTATCTGTTTGAACATGGAAATATCTACACCGCTATCTGCATGAAAATGGAAATATCTACACAGCTATCTGCATATACATGGAAATGTCTACAAAGCTATCTCTTTACACATGGATATAACTACACCGCTATCTCTATAAACATGGAAATATCTACACCGCCATCTGTATGAACATGGAAATATCTGCACCGCCATCTGTATGAACATATAAATATCTACACCGCCATCTACATTAAGATGGAGATATCTACACCGCTATCTGTATAAACCTGGAAATATCTACAACTCTATCTGTATAAACATGGAGATATCTACACCGCTATCTGTATAAACATGGAAATATCTACACCGCTAAATGTATAAACATGGAAATATCAGCACCGGTATCTGTATGAACATGGAAATATCTACACCGCTATCTGTATGAACATGGAAATATCTACACCGCTATCTGTATGAACATGGAAATATCTACACCGCTGTCTGTATTAACATGGAAATATCTACACCACTATCTGTATGAACATGGAAATATCTACACCGCTATCTGTATGAACATGGAAATAGCTACAGCGCTATCTGTATTAACATGGAAATATCTACACCACTATCTGTATGAACATGGAAATATCTACACCGCTATCTGTATGAACATGGATATATCTACACCACCATGTGTATGAACATGGAAATATCTGCACCGCCATCTGTATGAACATATAAATATCTACACCGCCATCTATATTAAGATGGTGATATCTACACCGCTATCTGTATAAACTTGGAAATATCTACACCGCTATCTGTATAAACATGGAAATATCTACACCGCTATCTGTTTGAACATGGAAATATCTACACCGCTATCTGCATGAAAATGGAAATATCTACACAGCTATCTGCATATACATGGAAATGTCTACAAAGCTATCTCTTTAGACATGGATATAACTACACCGCTATCTCTATAAACATGGAAATATCTACACCGCCATCTGTATGAACATGGAAATATCTGCATCGCCATCTGTATGAACATATAAATATCTACACCGCCATCTATATTAAGATGGAGATATCTACACCGCTATCTGTATGAACATGGAAATATCTACACCGCTATCTCTATGAACATGGAAATATCTACACCGCTATCTGTATGAACATGGAAATAGCTACACCACTATCTGTATGAACATGGAAATATCTACAGCACTACCTGCATGAATATGGAAATATCTACACCTCTATCTCTATGAACATGGATATATCTACACAGCCATCTGGATGAACATGGAAATATCTACACCGCTATCTGTATAAACATGGAAATATCTACACCGCTACCTGTATAAACATGGAAATATCTACACCGCTACCTGTATAAACATGGAAATATCAGCACCGCTCTCTGTATGAACATGGAAATATCAGCTCCTCTATCTGTATGAACATGGAAATATCTACACCGCTATCTGTATGAACATGGAAATATCTACACCGCTATCCATATGAACATGGAAATATCTTCACTGCCATCTATATGAACATGGATATATCTACACAGCCATCTGGATGAACATGGAAATATCTACACCGCTATCTGTATGAACATGGAAATAGCTACACCGCTATCTGTATGAATATGGAAATATCTACACCACTATCTGTATGAAAATGGAAATATCTACACCGCTATCTGTATGAACATGGAAATATCTTCACCGCCATCTGTACGAACATGGATATATCTACACAGCCATCTGGATGAACAAGGAAATATCTACACCACTATCTGTATGAACATGGAAATATCTACACCGCTATCCGTATGAACATGGAAATATCTTCACCGCCATCTATATGAACATGGATATATCTACACAGCCATCTGGATGAACATGGAAATATCTACACCGCTATCTGTATGAACATGGAAATAGCTACACCGCTATCTGTATGAATATGGAAATATCTACACCAGTATCTGTATGAACATGGAAATATCTACACCGCTATCTGTATGAACATGGAAATATCTTCACCGCCATCTGTATGAACATGGATATATCTACACAGCCATCTGGATGAATATAGGAATATCTACACCGCTATCTGTATGAGCATGGAAATATATACAACGCTATCTGTGTAAACATGCATACATCTTCACCGCTATCTGTATAAACATGGAAATATCTACACCGCAATCTGTATGAACATGGAAATATCTAAACCGCTATCTGTTTGAACATGGAAATATCTACACCGCTATCTGCATGAAAATGGAAATATCTGCACAGCTATCTGCATATACATGGAAATGTTTACAAAGCTATCTCTTTACACATGGATATAACTACACCGCTAACTCTATAAACATGGAAATATCTACACCGCCATCTGTATGAACATGGAAATATCTGCACCGCCATCTGTATGAACATATATATATCTACACCGCCATCTATATTAAGATGGAGATATCTACACCGCTATCTGTATAAACCTGGAAATATCTACACCGCTATCTGTATAAACATGGAGATATCTACACCGCTATCTGTATAAACATGGAAATATCTACACCGCTAACTGTATAAAGATGGAAATATCAGCACCGCTATCTGTATGAACATGGAAATATCTACACCGCTATCTTTATGAACATGGAAATATCTACACCACTATCTGTATGAACATGGAAATATCTACACCGCTATCTGTATGAACATGGATATATCTACACAGCCATCTGGATGAACATGGAAATATCTTCACTGTTATCTGTATGAACATGGAAATATCTACACCGCTATCTGTGTAAACAAGCACACATCTTCACTGCTATCTGTATAAACATGGAAATATCTACACCGTTATCTGTATGAACTTGGTAATATCTACACCGCTACCTGTATAAACATGGAAATATCTACACCGCTACCTGTATAAACATGGAAATATCTACACCGCTACCTGTATAAACATGGAAATATCAGCACCGCTCTCTGTATGAACATGGAAATATCAGCCCCTCTCTCTGTATGAACATGGAAATATCTACACCGCTATCTGTATGAACATGGAAATAGCTGCACCGCTATCTGTATGAACATGGAAATATCTTCACCGCCATCTGTATGAACTTGGATATATCTACACAGCCATCTGGATGAACATGGAAATATCTACACAGCTACCTGTATGAACATGGAAATATATACAACGCTATCTGTGTAAACATGCATACATCTTCACTGCTATCTGTATAAACATGGAAATATCTACACCGCTATCTGTATGAACATGGAAATATCTACACCGCTATCTGTTTGAACATGGAAATATCTACACCGCTATCTGCATGAAAATGGAAATATCTACACAGCTATCTGCATATACATGGAAATGTCTACAAAGCTATCTCTTTACACATGGATATAACTACACCACTATCTCTATAAACATAGAAATATCTACACAGCCATCTGTATGAACATAGAAATATCTGCATCGCCATCTGTATGAACATATAAATATCTACACCGCCATCTATATTAAGATGGAGATATCTACACCGCTATCTGTATAAACATGGAAATATCTACACCGCTATCTGTATAAACATGGAAATATCTACACCGCTATCTGTATAAACATGGAAATATCTACACCGCTACCTGTATAAACATGGAAATATCAGCACCGCTATCTGTATGAACATGGAAATATCTACACCGCTATCTGTATGAACATGGAAATATCTACACCGCTATCTGAATGAACATGGAAATAGCTACACCACTATCTGTATGAACATGGAAATATCTACAGCACTACCTGTATGAACATGGAAATATCTACACCTCTATCTCTATGAACATGGATATATCTACACAGCCATCTGGATGAACATGGAAATATCTACACCGCTATCTGCATAAACATGGAAATATCTACACTGCTACCTGAATAAACATGGAAATATCTACACCGCTACCTGTATAAACATGGAAATATCAGCACCGCTCTCTGTATGAACATGGAAATATCAGCCCCTCTATCTGTATGAACATGGATATATCTACACCGCTATCTGTATGAACATGGAAATATCTACACCGCTATCCGTATGAACATGGAAATATCTTCACCGCCATCTATATGAACATGGATATATCTACACAGCCATCTGGATGAACATGGAAATATCTACACCGCTACCTGTATGAACATGGAAATAGCTACACTGCTATCTGTATGAATATGGAAATATCTACAGCACTATCTGTATGAACATGGAAATATCTACACCGCTATCTGTATGAACATGGAAATATCTTCACCGCCATTTGTATGAACATGGATATAACTACACAGCCATCTGGATGAACATGGAAATATCTACACCACTATCTGTATGAACATGGAAATAGCTACACCGCTATCTGTATGAACTTGGAAATATCTTCACCGCCATCTGTATGAACATGGATATATCTACACAGCCATCTGGATGAACATGGAAATATCTACACAGCTATCTGTATGAACATGGAAATATATACACCGCTATCTGTGTAAACATGCATACATCTTCACTGCTATCTGTATAAACATGGAAATATCTACACCGCTATCTGTATGAAGATGGAAATATCTAAACCGCTATCTGTTTGAACATGGAAATATCTACACCACTATCTGTATGAACATGGAAATAGCTACACCGCTACCTGTATGAACATGAAAATATCTTCACCGACATCTGTATGAACATGGATATATCTACACAGCCATCTGGATGAACATGGAAATATCTACACAGCTATCTGCATATACATGGAAATGTCTACAAAGCTATCTCTTTACACATGGATTTAACTACTCTGCTATCTCTATAAACATGGAAATATCTACACCGCCATCTGTTTGAACATGGAAATATCTGCACCGCCATCTGTATGAACATATAAATATCTACACCGCCATCTATATTAAGATGGAGATATCTACACCGCTATCTGTATAAACCTGGAAATATCTACACCGCTATCTGTATAAACATGGAAATATCTACACAGCTATCTGTATAAACATGGAAATATCTACACCG
Organism: Gorilla gorilla gorilla; assembly: GCF_029281585.2. Lineage (NCBI taxonomy): Eukaryota > Metazoa > Chordata > Mammalia > Primates > Hominidae > Gorilla > Gorilla gorilla. Next base: position 7,664,930 of record NC_073247.2, read on the forward strand.
CTACCTGTATAAACATGGAAATATCAGCACCGCTATCTGTATGAACATGGAAATATCTACACCGCTATCTGTATGAGCATGGAAATATCTACACCGCTATCTGTATAAACATGGAAATATCTACACCGCTATCTGTATAAACATGGAAATATCTACACCGCTTCCTGTATCAACTTGGAAATATCAGCACCGCTATCTGTATGAACATGGAATTATCTACACCGCTATCTGTATGAACATGGAAATATCTACACCGCTATCTGTTTGAACATGGAAATATCTACACCGCTATCTGCATGAACATGGAAATATCTTCACCGCCATCTGTATGAACATGGATATGTCTACGCAGCCATCTAGATGAACATGGAATTATCTACACCGCGATCTGTATGAACGTGGAAATATCTACACCGCTATCTGTATGAACATGGATATATCTACATAGCCCTCTGGATGAACATGGATATATCCACACTTCTATCTGTGTAAACATGCATACATCTTCACCGCTAGCTGTATAAACATGGAAATATCTACACTGCTATCTGTATGAACACGGAAACATCTACACGGCTATCTGTTTGAAGATAGAAATATATACACTGCTATCTGCATGAAAATGGAAATATCTACACAGCTATCTGCATATACATGGAAATATCTACACAGCTATCTCTTTACACATGGAAATAACTACACCGCTATCTGTATGAACATGGAAATATCTACACTGCCATCTGTATGAACATGGAAATATCTGCACCGCCATCTGTATGAGCATATAAATATCTACACCGCCATCTGTATTAAGATGGAGATATCTACACCGCTATCTGAATAAACATGGAAATATCTACACCGCTATCTGTATAAACATGGAAATATCTACACAGCTATCTGTATAAACATGGAAATATCTACACCGCTACCTGCATAAACATGGAAATATCAGCAACGCTATCTGTATGAACATGGATATATCTACACAGCCATCTGTATCAACATGGAAATATCTACACCACTATCTGTATGAACATGGAAATATCTACACCGCTATCTGTATGAACATGGAAATATCTACACCGCTATGTGTTTGAACATGGAAATATCTACACAGATATCTGCATGAAAATGGAAATATCTACACTGCTATCTGCATATACATTTAAATATCTACACAGCTATCTCTTTACACATGGAAATAGCTACACCGCTATCTTTATGAACATGGAAATATATACACCGCCATCTGTATGAACATGGAAATATCTGCACCGCCGTCTGTATGAACATATAAATATCTACACCGCCATCTGTATTAAGATGGAGATATCTACACTGCTATCTGTATAAACATGGAAATATCTACACCGCTATCTGTATAAACATAGAAATATCTACACCCCTATCTGTATAAACATGGAAATATCTACACCGCTACCTGAATAAACATGAAAATATCAGCACCGCAATCTGTATGAACATGGAAATATCTACACCGCTATCTGTATGAACATGGAAATATCCACACCGCTATCTGTATGAACATGGAAATATCCACACCACTATCTGTATGACCATGGAAGTATCTACACCGCTATCTGTATGAACATGGAAATATCTACTCCGCTATCTCTTTGAACATGGAAATTTCTACACCGCTGTCTCCATGAAAATGGAAATATCTACACAGCTATCTGCATATACATGGAAATATCTACACAGCTATCTCTTTACACGTGGAAATAACTACACCGCTATCTCAATAAACATGGAAATATCTACACCGCCATCTGTATGAACATGGAAATATCTGCACCGCCATCTGTATGAACATATAAATATGTACATCGCCATCTGTATAAAGAAGGAGATATCTACCCAGCTATCTGTATAAAGACGGAAATATCTACACCGCTATATGTATAAACATGGAAATATCTACACCGCTATCTGTATAAACATGGAAATATCTTCACCGCTACCTGTATAAACATGGAAATATCAGCACCGCTATCAGTAAGAACATGGAAATATCTACACCGCTATCTGTATGAACATGGAAATATGTACACCGCTATCAGTATGAACATGGAAATATCTTCACCGTCATCTGTATGAACATGGATATACCTACACAGCCATCTGGATGAACATGGAAATATCTACACCGCAATCTGTATGAACATGGAAATATCTACACTGCTATCTGTGTAAACATGCATACATCTTCACCGCTATCTGTATAAACATGGAAATATCTACACCGCTATCTGTATGAACATGGAAATATCTACACCGCTATCTGTATGAACATGGAAATATCTACACCGCTATCTGTTGGAAAATGGAAATATTTACACCGCTATCTGCATGAAAATGGAAATATCTACACTGCTATCTGCATATACATGGAAATATCTACACAGCTGTCTCTTTACACATGGAAATAACTACTCCGCTATCTGCATGAACATGGAAATATCTACACCGCCATCTGTATGAACATGGAAATAACTGCACCGCCATCTGTATGAACACATAAATATCTACACTGCCATCTGTATTAAGATGGAGATATCTACACCGCTATATGTATAAACATGGAAACATCTACACCGCTATCTGTATAAACATGGAAATATCTAAACCGCTATCTGTATAAACATGGAAATATCTACATCGCTACCTGTATAAACATGGAAATATCAGCACCGCTATCTGTATGAACATGGAAATATCTACACCGTTATCTGTATGAACATGGAAATATCTACACCGCTATCTGTATGAACATGGAAATAGCTACACCGCTATCTGTATGAACATTGATATATCTACACAGCCCTCTGGATGAACGTGGAAATATCCACACCGCTATCTGTGTAAACATGCATACATCTTCACCGCTATCTGTATAAACATGGAAATATCTACACCGCTATCTGTATGAACATGGAAACATCTACACCGCTCTCTGTTTGAAGATGGAAATATATACACCGCTATCTGCATGAAAATGGAAATATCTACACAGCTATCTGCATATAGATGGAAATAAGTACACAGCTATCTCTTTACGCGTGGAAATAACTACACCGCCATCTGCATGACCATGGAAATATCTACACCGCCATCTGTATGAACATGGAAATATCTGCACCGCCATCTGTATGAATATATAAATATCTACACCGCCATCTGTATTAAGATGGAGATATCTACACCGCTATCTGAATAAACATGGAAATATCTACACCGTTATCTGTATAAACATGGAAATATCTACACCGCTATCTGTATAAACATGGAAATATCTATACCGCTACCTGTATAAACATGGAAATATCAGCACCACTATCTGTATGAACATGGAAATATCTACACCGCTATCTGTATGAACATGGAAATATCTGCACCGCTATCTGTATGAACATGGAAATATCTACAAAGCTATCTGAATGAACATGGAAATATCTACACCGCTATCTGTTTGAACATGGAAATATCTACACCGCTATCTGCATGAAAATGGAAATATCTACAAAGCTATCTGCATATACATGGAAATATCTACACAGCTATCTCTTTACACATGGAAATAACTACACCGCTATATCTATAAACATGGAAATATCTACACCGCCATCTGTATGATCGTGGATATATCTGCGCCGCCATCTCTATGAACATATACATATCTACACCACCATCTGTATTAAGAAGGAAATATCTAAACCGCTATCTGTATAAACATGGAAATATCTACACCACTACCTGTATAAACATGGAAATATCAGCACCGCTATCTGTATGAACATGGAAATATCTACACCGCTATCTGTATGAACATGGAATTATATACACCGCTATCTGTATAAACATGGAAATATCTACACCGCTATCTGTATGAACATGGAAATATCTACACCGCTATCTGTATGAACATGGAAATATCTACACCGCTATCTGTTTGAACATGGAAATATCTACACCGCAATCTGCATGAAAATGGAAATATCGACACTGCTATCTGCATATACATTTAAATATCTACACAGCTATCTCTTTACACATGGAAATAACTACACCGCTATCTGTATGAACATGGAAATATCTACACCGCCATGTGTATGAACATGGAAATATCTGCACCGCCATCTCTATGAACATATAAATATGTACACCGCCATCTGTATTAAGATGGAAATATCTACACTGCTATCTGTATAAACATGGAAATATCTACACCGCTATCTGTATAAACATGGAAATATCTACACCGCTATCTGTATAAACATGGAAATATCTACATCACTACCTGCATAAACATGGAAATATCAGCACTGCTACGTGTATGAACATGGAAATATCTACACCGCTATCTGAATGAACATGGAATTATCTACACCGCTATCTGTATGAACATGGATATATCTACACAGCCATCTGGATGAACATGGATATATCTACACCGCTATTTGTATGAACATGGAAATATCTACACCGCTATCTGTGTAAACATGCATACATCTTCACCGCTACCTGTATAAACATGGAAATATGTACTCCGATATCTGTATGAACATGGAAATATCTACACCGCTATCTGCGTGAAAATAGAAATATCTACACTGCTATCTGCATATACATGGAAATATCTACACCGCTATCTGTATAAACATGGAAATATCTACACCGCTATCTGTATAAACATGGAAATATCTACACCGCTACCTGTATCAACTTGGAAATATCAGCACCGCTATCTGTATGAACATGGAAATATCTACACCGCTATCTGTATGAATATGGAAATATCTACACCGCTATCTGTTTGAACATGGAAATATCTACACCGCTATCTGCATGAACATGGAAATATCTTCACCGCCATCTGTATGAACATGGATATGTCTACGCAGCCATCTAGATGAACATGGAAATATCTACACCGTGATCTGTATGAACATGGAAATATCTACACCGCTATCTGTATGAACATGTATATATCTACATAGCCCTCTGGATGAAGATGGAAATATCCACACTGCTATCTGTGTAAACATGCATACATCTTCACCGCTAGCTGTATAAACATGGAAATATCTACACCGCTACCTGTATGAACACGGAAACATCTACACCGCTATCTGTTTGAAGATAGAAATATATACACTGCTATCTGCATGAAAATGGAAATATCTACACAGCTATCTGCATATACATGGAAATATCTACACAGCTATCTCTTTACACATGGAAATAACTACACCGCTATCTGTATGAACATGGAAATATCTACAATGCCATCTGTATGAACATGGAAATATCAGCACCGCCATCTGTATGAGCATATAAATATCTACAACGCCATCTGTATTAAGATGGAGATATCTTCACCGCTATCTGAATAAATATGGAAATATCTACACCGCTACCTGCATAAACATGGAAATATCAGCACCGCTATCTGTATGAACTTGGAAATATCTACACCGCTATCTGTATGAACATGGAAATATCTACACCGCTATCTGTTTGAACATGGAAATATCTAAACCGCTATCTGCATATACATGGAAATATCTACACAACTATCTCTTTACACATGGAAATAACTACCAAGCTATCTGTATGAACATGGAAATATCTTCTCCGCCATCTGTATTAACATGGATATATCTAAACAGCTATCTGTGTAAACATGCATACATCTTCACCGCTATCTGTATAAACATGGAAATATCTACACTGCTATCTGCATGAACATGGAAATATCTACACCGCTATCTGTTTGAACATGGAAATATCTACACCGCTATCTGCATGAAAATGGAAATAACTACACAGCGATCTGCATATACATGGAAATATCTACAAAGCTATCTCTTTACACATGGAAATAACTACAGCGCTATCTCTATAAACAAGGAAACATCTACACCACCATCTGTATGAACATGGAAATATCTTCACCGCCATCTGTATGAACATATAAATATCTACACCGCCATCTATATTAAGATGGTGATATCTACACCGCTATCTGTATAAACTTGAAAATATCTACACCGCTATCTGTATAAACATGGAGATATCTAAACCGCTATCTGTATAAACATGGAAATATCTACACCGCTACCTATATAAACATTTAAATATCAGCACCGCTATCTGTATGAACATGGAAATATCTACACCGCTATCTCTATGAACATGGAAATATCTACACCGCTATCTGTATGAACATGGAAATAGCTACACCACTATCTGTATGAACATGGAAATATCTACAGCACTACCTGTATGAACATGGAAATAACTACACCTCTATCTCTATGAACATGGATATATCTACACAGCCATCTGGATGAACATGGAAACATCTACACCGCTATCTGTATAAACATGGAAATATCTACACCGCTACCTGTATAAACATGGAAATATCTACACCGCTACCTGTATAAACATGGAAATATCAGCACCGCTCTCTGTATGAGCATGGAAATACCAGCCCCTCTATCTGTATGAACATGGAAATATCTACACCGCTATCTGTATGAACATGGAAATATCCTCACCGCCATCTGTATGAACATGGATACATCTACACAGCCATCTGGATGAACATGGAAATATCTACACCGCTATCTGTATGAACATGGAAATAGCTACACCGCTATCTGTATGAATATGGAAATATCTACACCAGTATCTGTATGAACATGGAAATATCTACACCGCTATCTGTATGAACATGGAAATATCTTCACCGCCATCTGTATGAACATGGATATATCTACACAGCCATCTGGATGAACATGGAAATATCTACACCGCTATCTGTATGAACATGGAAATATATACAGCGCTATCTGTGTAAACATGCATACATCTTCACCGCTATCTGTATAAACATGGAAATATCTACACCGCTATCTGTATGAACATGGAAATATCTACTCCGCTATCTGTTTGAACATGGAAATATCTACACCGCTATCTGCATGAAAATGGAAATATCTACACAGCTATCTGCATATACATGGAAATGTCTACAAAGCTATCTCTTTACACATGGATATAACTACACCGCTATCTCTATAAACATGGAAATATCTACACCGCCATCTGTATGAACATGGAAATATCTGCACCGCCATCTGTATGAACATATAAATATCTACACCGCCATCTATATTAAGATGGAGATATCTACACCGCTATCTGTATAAACCTGGGAATATCTACACCGCTATCTGTATAAACATGGAGATATCTACACCGCTATCTGTATAAACATGGAAATATCTACACCGCTACCTGTATAAACATGGAAATATCAGCACCGGTATCTGTATGAACATGGAAATATCTACACCGCTATCTGTATGAACATGGAAATATCTACACCGCTATCTGTATGAACATGGAAATATCTACACCGCCATCTGTATGAACATGGAAATCTCTGCACCGTTATCTGTTTGAACATGGAAATATCTAAACCGCTATCTACATATACATGGAAATATCTACACAACTATCTCTTTACACATGGAAATAACTACAGAGCTATCTGTATGAACATGGAAATATCTTCACCGCCATCTGTATGAACATGGATATATCTGCACCGCCATCTGTATGAACATATAAATATCTACACCGCCATCTGAATTAAGATGGAGATATCTACACCGCTATCTGTATAAACATGGAAATATCTACACCGCTATCTGTATAAACATGGAAATATCTACACTGCTATCTGTATAAACTTGGAAATATCTACACCGCTACATGTATAAACATGGAAATATCAGCACCGCAATCTGTATGAACATGGAAATATCAGCCCCTCTATCTGTATGAACATGGAAATATCTACACCGCTAGCTGTTTGAACATGGAAATATCTAAACCGCTATCTGCATATACATGGAAATATCTACACAACTATCTCTTTACACATGGAAATAACTACAGAGCTATCTGTATGAACATGGAAATATCTTCACCGCCATCTGTATGAACATGGATATATCTACACAGCTATCTGTGTAAACATGCATACATCTTCACCGCTATCTGTATAAACATGGAAATATCTACACTGCTATCTGCATGAACATGGAAATATCTACACCGCTATCTGTTTGAACATGGAAATATCTACACAACTATCTGCATGAAAATGGAAATATCTACACAGCGATCTGCATATACATGGAAATATCTACAAAGCTATCTCTTTACACATGGAAATAACTACAGCGCTATCTCTATAAACAAGGAAATATCTACACGGCCATCTGTATAAACATGGAAATATCTGCACCGCCATCTGTATGAACATATAAATATCTACACTGCCATCTGTATTAAGATGGAGATATCTACACCGCTATCTGTATAAACATGGAAATATCTACACCGCTATCTATATAAACATGGAAATATCTACACTGCTATCTGTATAAACTTGGAAATAACTACACCGCTACATGTATAAACATGGAAATATCAGCACCGCTATCTGTATGAACATGGAAATATCAGCCCCTCTATCTGTATGAACATGGAAATATCTACACCGCTATCTGTTTGAACATGGAAATATCTAAACCGCTATCTGCATATACATGGAAATATCTACACAACTATCTCTTTACACATGGAAATAACTACCAAGCTATCTGTATGAACATGGAAATATCTTCTCCGCCATCTGTATTAACATGGATATATCTAAACAGCTATCTGTGTAAACATGCATACATCTTCACCGCTATCTGTATAAACATGGAAATATCTACACTGCTATCTGCATGAACATGGAAATATCTACACCGCTATCTGTTTGAACATGGAAATATCTACACCGCTATCTGCATGAAAATGGAAATAACTACACAGCGATCTGCATATACATGGAAATATCTACAAAGCTATCTCTTTACACATGGAAATAACTACAGCGCTATCTCTATAAACAAGGAAATATCTACACCACCATCTGTATGAACATGGAAATATCTGCACCGCCATCTGTATGAACATATAAATATCTACACCGCCATCTATATTAAGATGGTGATATCTACACCGCTATCTGTATAAACTTGGAAATATCTACACCGCTATCTGTATAAACATGGAGATATCTAAACCGCTATCTGTATAAACATGGAAATATCTACACCGCTACCTATATAAACATTTAAATATCAGCACCGCTATCTGTATGAACATGGAAATATCTACACCGCTATCTCTATGAACATGGAAATATCTACACCGCTATCTGTATGAACATGGAAATAGCTACACCACTATCTGTATGAACATGGAAATATCTACAGCACTACCTGTATGAACATGGAAATAACTACACCTCTATCTCTATGAACATGGATATATCTACACAGCCATCTGGATGAACATGGAAACATCTACACCGCTATCTGTATAAACATGGAAATATCTACACTGCTACCTGTATAAACATGGAAATATCTACACCGCTACCTGTATAAACATGGAAATATCAGCACCGCTCTCTGTATGAGCATGGAAATACCAGCCCCTCTATCTGTATGAACATGGAAATATCTACACCGCTATCTGTATGAACATGGAAATATCTTCACCGCCATCTGTATGAACATGGATACATCTACACAGCCATCTGGATGAACATGGAAATATCTATACCGCTATCTGTATGAACATGGAAATAGCTACACCGCTATCTGTATGAATATGGAAATATCTACACCAGTATCTGTATGAACATGGAAATATCTACACCGCTATCTGTATGAACATGGAAATATCTTCACCGCCATCTGTATGAACATGGATATATCTACACAGCCATCTGGATGAACATGGAAATATCTACACTGCTATCTGTATGAACTTGGAAATATATACAACGCTATCTGTGTAAACATGCATACATCTTCACCGCTATCTGTATGAACATGGAAATATCTACACCGCTATCTGTATGAACATGGAAATATCTACTCCGCTATCTGTTTGAACATGGAAATATCTACACCGCTATCTGCATGAAAATGGAAATATCTACACAGCTATCTGCATATACATGGAAATGTCTACAAAGCTATCTCTTTACACATGGATATAACTACACCGCTATCTCTATAAACATGGAAATATCTACACCGCCATCTGTATGAACATGGAAATATCTGCACCGCCATCTGTATGAACATATAAATATCTACACCGCCATCTATATTAAGATGGAGTTATCTACACCGCTATCTGTATAAACCTGGGAATATCTACACCGCTATCTGTATAAACATGGAGATATCTACACCGCTATCTGTATAAACATGGAAATATCTACACCGCTACCTGTATAAACATGGAAATATCAGCACCGGTATCTGTATGAACATGGAAATATCTACACCGCTATCTGTATGAACATGGAAATATCTACACCGCTATCTGTATGAACATGGAAATATCTACACCGCCATCTGTATGAACATGGAAATCTCTGCACCGCTATCTGTTTGAACATGGAAATATCTAAACCGCTATCTGCATATACATGGAAATATCTACACAACTATCTCTTTACACATGGAAATAACTACAGAGCTATCTGTATGAACATGGAAATATCTTCACCGCCATCTGTATGAACATGGATATATCTGCACCGCCATCTGTATGAACATATAAATATCTACACCGCCATCTGAATTAAGATGGAGATATCTACACCGCTATCTGTATAAACATGGAAATATCTACACCGCTATCTGTATAAACATGGAAATATCTACACTGCTATCTGTATAAACTTGGAAATATCTACACCGCTACATGTATAAACATGGAAATATCAGCACCGCTATCTGTATGAACATGGAAATATCAGCCCCTCTATCTGTATGAACATGGAATTATCTACACCGCTATCTGTTTGAACATGGAAATATCTAAACCGCTATCTGCATATACATGGAAATATCTACACAACTATCTCTTTACACATGGAAATAACTACAGAGCTATCTGTATGAACATGGAAATATCTTCACCGCCATCTGTATGAACATGGATATATCTACACAGCTATCTGTGTAAACACGCATACATCTTCACCGCTATCTGTATAAACATGGAAATATCTACACTGCTATCTGCATGAACATGGAAATATCTACACCGCTATCTGTTTGAACATGGAAATATCTACACAACTATCTGCATGAAAATGGAAATATCTACACAGCTATCTGCATATACATGGAAATATCTACAAAGCTATCTCTTTACACATGGAAATAACTACAGCGCTATCTCTATAAACAAGGAAATATCTACACGGCCATCTGTATGAACATGGAAATATCTGCACCGCCATCTGTATGAACATATAAATATCTACACCGCCATCTGTATTAAGATGGAGATATCTACACCGCTATCTGTATAAACATGGAAATATCTACACCGCTATCTATATAAACATGGAAATATCTACTCTGCTATCTGTATAAACTTGGAAATAACTACACCGCTACATGTATAAACATGGAAATATCAGCACCGCTATCTGTATGAACATGGAAATATCAGCCCCTCTATCTGTATGAACATGGAAATATCTACACCGCTATCTGTTTGAACATGGAAATATCTAAACCGCTATCTCCATATACATGGAAATATCTACACAACTATCTCTTTACACATGGAAATAACTACCAAGCTATCTGTATGAACATGGAAATATCTTCTCCGCCATCTGTATTAACATGGATATATCTAAACAGCTATCTGTGTAAACATGCATACATCTTCACCGCTATCTGTATAAACATGGAAATATCTACACTGCTATCTGCATGAACATGGAAATATCTACACCGCTATCTGTTTGAACATGGAAATATCTACACCGCTATCTGCATGAAAATGGAAATAACTACACAGCGATCTGCATATACATGGAAATATCTACAAAGCTATCTCTTTACACATGGAAATAACTACAGCGCTATCTCTATAAACAAGGAAATATCTACAACACCATCTGTATGAACATGGAAATATCTGCACCGCCATCTGTATGAACATATAAATATCTACACCGCCATCTATATTAAGATGGTGATATCTACACCGCTATCTGTATAAACTTGGAAATATCTACACCGCTATCTGTATAAACATGGAGATATCTAAACCGCTATCTGTATAAACATGGAAATATCTACACCGCTACCTATATAAACATTTAAATATCAGCACCGCTATCTGTATGAACATGGAAACATCTACACCGCTATCTGTATAAACATGGAAATATCTACACCGCTACCTGTATAAACATGGAAATATCTACACCGCTACCTGTATTAACATGGAAATATCAGCACCGCTCTCTGTATGAGCATGGAAATACCAGCCCCTCTATCTGTATGAACATGGAAATATCTTCACCGCCATCTGTATGAACATGGATACATCTACACAGCCATCTGGATGAACATGGAAATATCTACACTGCTATCTGTATGAACATGGAAATAGCTACACCGCTATCTGTATGAATATGGAAATATCTACACCAGTATCTGTATGAACATGGAAATATCTACACCGCTATCTGTATGAACATGGAAATATCTTCACCGCCATCTGTATGAACATGGATATATCTACACAGCCATCTGGATGAACATGGAAATATCTACACCGCTATCTGTATGAACATGGAAATATATACAACGCTATCTGTGTAAACATGCATACATCTTCACCGCTATCTGTATAAACATGGAAATATCTACACCGCTATCTGTATGAACATGGAAATATCTACACCGCTATCTGCATGAAAATGGAAATATCTACACAGCTATCTGCATATACATGGAAATGTCTACAAAGCTATCTCTTTACACATGGATATAACTACACCGCTATCTCTATAAACATGGAAATATCTACACCGCCATCTGTATGAACATGGAAATATCTGCACCGCCATCTGTATGAACATATAAATATCTACACCGCCATCTATATTAAGATGGAGATATCTACACCGCTATCTGTATAAACCTGGGAATATCTACACCGCTATCTGTATAAACATGGAGATATCTACACCGCTATCTGTATAAACATGGAAATATCTACACCGCTACCTGTATAAACATGGAAATATCAGCACCGGTATCTGTATGAACATGGAAATATCTACACCGCTATCTGTATGAACATGGAAATATCTACACCGCTATCTGTAAAACATGGAAATATCTACACCGCCATCTGTATGAACATGGAAATCTCTGCACTGCTATCTGTTTGAACATGGAAATATCTAAACCGCTATCTGCATATACATGGAAATACCTACACAACTATCTCTTTACACATGGAAATAACTACAGAGCTATCTGTATGAACATGGAAATATCTTCACCGCCATCTGTATGAACATGGATATATCTGCACCGCCATCTGTATGAACATATAAATATCTACACCGCCATCTGAATTAAGATGGAGACATCTACACCGCTATCTGTATAAACATGGAAATATCTACATCGCTATCTGTATAAACATGGAAATATCTACACTGCTATCTGTATAAACTTGGAAATATCTACACCGCTACATGTATAAACATGGAAATATCAGCACCGCAATCTGTATGAACATGGAAATATCAGCCCCTCTATCTGTATGAACATGGAAATATCTACACCGCTATCTGTTTGAACATGGAAATATCTACACAACTATCTGCATGAAAATGGAAATATCTACACAGCGATCTGCATATACATGGAAATATCTACAAAGCTCTCTCTTTACACATGGAAATAACTACAGCGCTATCTCTATAAACAAGGAAATATCTACACGTCCATCTGTATGAACATGGAAATATCTGCACCGCCATCTGTATGAACATATAAATATCTACACCGCCATCTGTATTAAGATGGAGATATCTACACCGCTGTCTGTATAAACATGGAAATATCTAAACCGCTATCTATATAAACATGGAAATATCTACACTGCTATCTGTATAAACTTGGAAATAACTACACCGCTACATGTATAAACATGGAAATATCAGCACCGCTATCTGTATGAACTGGAAATATCAGCCCCTCTATCTGTATGAACATGGAAATATCTACACCGCTATCTGTTTGAACATGGAAATATCTAAACCGCTATCTGCATATACATGGAAATATCTACACAACTATCTCTTTACACATGGAAATAACTACCAAGCTATCTGTATGAACATGGAAATATCTTCTCCGCCATCTGTATTAACATGGATATATCTAAACAGCTATCTGTGTAAACATGCATACATCTTCACCGCTATCTGTATAAACATGGAAATATCTACACTGCTATCTGCATGAACATGGAAATATCTACACCGCTATCTGTTTGAACATGGAAATATCTACACCGCTATCTGCATGAAAATGGAAATAACTACACAGCGATCTGCATATACATGGAAATATCTACAAAGCTATCTCTTTACACATGGAAATAACTACAGCGCTATCTCTATAAACAAGGAAATATCTACACCACCATCTGTATGAACATGGAAATATCTGCACCGCCATCTGTATGAACATATAAATATCTACACCGCCATCTATATTAAGATGGTGATATCTACACCGCTATCTGTATAAACTTGGAAATATCTACACCGCTATCTGTATAAACATGGAGATATCTAAACCGCTATCTGTATAAACATGGAAATATCTACACCGCTACCTATATAAACATTTAAATATCAGCACCGCTATCTGTATGAACATGGAAATATCTACACCGCTATCTCTATGAACATGGAAATATCTACACCGCTATCTGTATGAACATGGAAATAGCTACACCACTATCTGTATGAACATGGAAATATCTACAGCACTACCAGTATGAACATGGAAATAACTACACCTCTATCTCTATGAACATGGATATATCTACACAGCCATCTGGATGAACATGGAAACATCTACACCGCTATCTGTATAAACATGGAAATATCTACACCGCTACCTGTATAAACATGGAAATATCTACACCGCTACCTGTATAAACATGGAAATATCAGCACCGCTCTCTGTATGAGCATGGAAATACCAGCCCCTCTATCTGTATGAACATGGAAATATCTACACCGCTATCTGTATGAACATGGAAATATCTTCACCGCCATCTGCATGAACATGGATACATCTACACAGCCATCTGGATGAACATGGAAATATCTACACCGCTATCTGTATGAACATGGAAATAGCTACACCGCTATCTGTATGAATATGGAAATATATACACCAGTATCTGTATGAACATGGAAATATCTTCACCGCTATCTGGATGAACATGGAAATATCTTCACCGCCATCTGTATGAACATGGATATATCTACACAGCCATCTGGATGAACATGGAAATATCTACACCGCTATCTGTATGAACATGGAAATATATACAACGCTATCTGTTTAAAAATGCATACATCTTCACCGCTATCTGTATAAACATGGAAATATCTACACCGCTATCTGTATGAACATGGAAATATCTAAACCGCTATCTGTTTGAACATGGAAATATCTACACCGCTATCTGCATGAAAATGGAAATATCTACACAGCCATCTGCAAATACATGGAAATGTCTACAAGGCTATCTCTTTACACATGGATATAACTACACCGCTATCTCTATAAACATGGAAATATCTACACCGCCATCTGTATGAACAAGGAAATATCTGCACCGCCATCTGTATGAACATATAAATATCTACACCGCCATCTGTATTAAGATGGAGATATCTACACCGCTATCTGTATAAAGATGGAAATATCTACACCGCTATCTATATAAACATGGAAATATCTACACTGCTATCTGTATAAACTTGGAAATAACTACACCGCTACATGTATAAACATGGAAATATCAGCACCGCTATCTGTATGAACATGGAAATATCAGCCCCTCTATCTGTATGAACATGGAAATATCTACACCGCTATCTGTTTGAACATGGAAATATCTAAACCGCTATCTGCATATACATGGAAATATCTACACAACTATCTCTTTACACATGGAAATAACTACCAAGCTATCTGTATGAACATGGAAATATCTTCTCCGCCATCTGTATTAACATGGATATATCTAAACAGCTATCTGTGTAAACATGCATACATCTTCACCGCTATCTGTATAAACATGGAAATATCTACACTGCTATCTGCATGAACATGGAAATATCTACACCGCTATCTGTTGAACATGGAAATATCTACACCGCTATCTGCATGAAAATGGAAATAACTACACAGCGATCTGCATATACATGGAAATATCTACAAAGCTATCTCTTTACTCATGGAAATAACTACAGCGCTATCTCTATAAACAAGGAAATATCTACACCACCATCTGTATGAACATGGAAATATCTGCACCGCCATCTGTATGAACATATAAATATCTACACCGCCATCTATATTAAGAAGGTGATATCTACACCGCTATCTGTATAAACTTGGAAATATCTACACTGCTATCTGTATAAACATGGAGATATCTAAACCGCTATCTGTATAAACATGGAAATCTCTACACCGCTACCTATATAAACATTTAAATATCAGCACCGCTATCTGTATGAACATGGAAATATCTACACCGCTATCTCTATGAACATGGAAATATCTACACCGCTATCTGTATGAACATGGAAATAGCTACACCACTATCTGTATGAACATGGAAATATCTACAGCACTACCTGTATGAACCTGGAAATAACTACACCTCTATCTCTATGAACATGGATATATCTACACAGCCATCTGGATGAACATGGAAACATCTACACCGCTATCTGTATAAACATGGAAATATCTACACCGCTACCTGTAAAAACATGGAAATATCTACACCGCTACCTGTATAAACATGGAAATATCAGCACCGCTCTCTGTATGAGCATGGAAATACCAGCCCCTCTATCTGTATGAACATGGAAATATCTACACCGCTATCTGTATGAACATGGAAATATCTTCACCGCCATCTGTATGAACATGGATACATCTACACAGCCATCTGGATGAACATGGAAATATCTACACCGCTATCTGTATGAACATGGAAATAGCTACACCGCTATCTGTATGAATATGGAAATATCTACACCAGTATCTGTATGAACATGGATATATCTACACAGCCATCTGGATGAACATGGAAATATCTACACCGCTATCTGTATGAACAAGGAAATATATACAACGCTATCTGTTTAAACATGCATACACCTTCACCGCTATCTGTATAAACATGGAAATATCTACACCGCTATCTGTATGAACATGGAAATATCTACACCGCTATCTGGATGAACATGGAAATATCTTCACCGCCATCTGTATGAACATGGATATATCTACACAGCCATCTGGATGAACATGGAAATATCTACACCGCTATCTGTATGAACATGGAAATATATACAACGCTATCTGTTTAAACATGCATACACCTTCACCGCTATCTGTATAAACATGGAAATATCTACACCGCTATCTGTATGAACATGGAAATATCTAAACCACTATCTGTTTGAACATGGAAATATCTACACCGCTATCTGCATGAAAATGGAAATATCTACACAGCTATCTGCAAATACATGGAAATGTCTACAAAGCTATCTCTTTACACATGGATATAACTACACCGCTATCTCTATAAACATGGAAATATCTACACCGCCATCTGTATGAACATGGAAATATCTGCACCGCCATCTGTATGAACATATAAATATCTACACCGCCATCTATATTAAGATGGAGATAACTACACCGCTATCTGTATAAACCTGGAAATATCTACACCGCTATCTGTTGGAACATGGAAATATCTAAACCGCTATCTGCATATACATGGAAATATCTACACAACTATCTCTTTACACATGGAAATAACTACAGAGCTATCTGTATGAACATGGAAATATCTTCACCGCCATCTGTATGAACATGGATATATCTACACAGCTATCTGTGTAAACATGCATACATCTTCACCGCTATCTGTATAAACATGGAAATATCTATACTGCTATCTGCATGAACATGGAAATATCTACACCGCTATCTGTTTGAACATGGAAATATCTACACAACTATCTGCATGAAAATGGAAATATCTACACAGCGATCTGCATAGACATGGAAATATCTACAAAGCTATCTCTTTACACATGGAAATAACTACAGCGCTATCTCTATAAACAAGGAAATATCTACACGGCCATCTGTATGAACATGGAAATATCTGCACCACCATCTGTATGAACATATAAATATCTACACCGCCATCTGTATTAAGATGGAGATAACTACACCGCTATCTGTATAAACATGGAAATATCTACACCGCTATCTATATAAACATGGAAATATCTACACTGCTATCTGTATAAACTTGGAAATAACTACACCGCTACATGTATAAACATGGAAATATCAGCACCGCTATCTGTATGAACATGGAAATATCAGCCCCTCTATCTGTATGAACATGGAAATATCTACACCGCTATCTGTTTGAACATGGAAATATCTAAACCGCTATCTGCATATACATGGATATATCTACACAACTATCTCTTTACACATGGAAATAACTACCAAGCTATCTGTATGAACATGGAAATATCTTCTCCGCCATCTGTATTAACATGGATATATCTAAACAGCTATCTGTGTAAACATGCATACATCTTCACCGCTATCTGTATAAACATGGAAATATCTACACTGCTATCTGCATGAACATGGAAATATCTACACCGCTATCTGTTTGAACATGGAAATATCTACACCGCTATCTGCATGAAAATGGAAATAACTCCACAGCGATCTGCATATACATGGAAATATCTACAAAGCTATCTCTTTACACATGGAAATAACTACAGCGCTATCTCTATAAACAAGGAAATATCTACACCACCATCTGTATGAACATGGAAATAACTGCACCGCCATCTGTATGAACATATAAATATCTACACCGCCATCTATATTAAGATGGTGATATCTACACCGCTATCTGTATAAACTTGGAAATATCTACACCGCTATCTGTATAAACATGGAGATATCTAAACCGCTATCTGTATAAACATGGAAATATCTACACCGCTACCTATATAAACATTTAGATATCAGCACCGCTATCTGTATGAACATGGAAATATCTACACCGCTATCTCTATGAACATGGAAATATCTACACCGCTATCTGTATGAACATGGAAATAGCTACACCACTATCTGTATGAACATGGAAATATCTACAGCACTACCTGTATGAACATGGAAATAACTACACCTCTATCTCTATGAACATGGATATATCTACACAGCCATCTGGATGAACATGGAAACATCTACACCGCTATCTGTATAAACATGGAAATATCTACACCGCTACCTGCATAAACATGGAAATATCTAGACCGCTACCTGTATAAACATGGAAATATCAGCACCTCTATCTGTATGAGCATGGAAATACCAGCCCCTCTATCTGTATGAACATGGAAATATCTACACCGCTATCTGTATGAACATGGAAATATCTTCACCGCCATCTGTATGAACATGGATACATCTACACAGCCATCTGGATGAACATGGAAATATCTACACCGCTATCTGTATGAACATGGAAATAGCTACACCGCTATCTGTATGAATATGGAAATATCTACACTAGTATCTGTATGAACATGGAAATATCTACACCGCTATCTGTATGAACATGGAAATATCTTCACCGCCATCTGTATGAACATGGATATATCTACACAGCCATCTGGATGAACATGGAAATATCTACACCGCTATCTCTATGAACATGGAAATATCTACACCGCTATCTCTATAAACATGGAAATATCTACACCGCCATCTGTATGAACATGGAAATATCTGCACCGCCATCTGTATGAACATATAAATATCTACACCGCCATCTATATTAAGATGGAGATAACTACACCGCTATCTGTATAAACCTGGGAATATCTACACCGCTATCTGTATAAACATGGAGATATCTACACCGCTATCTGTATAAACATGGAAATATCTACACCGCTACCTGTATAAACATGGAAATATCAGCACCGGTATCTGTATGAACATGGAAATATCTACACCGCTATCTGTATGAACTTGGAAATATCTACACCGCTATCTGTATGAACATGGAAATATCTACACCGCCATCTGTATGAACATGGAAATCTCTGCACCGCTATCTGTTTGAATATGGAAATATCTAAACCGCTATCTGCATATACATGGAAATATCTACACAACTATCTCTTTACACATGGAAATAACTACAGAGCTATCTGTATGAACATGGAAATATCTTCACCGCCATCTGTATGAACATGGATATATCTGCACCGCCATCTGTATGAACATATAAATATCTACACCGCCATCTGAAGTAAGATGGAGATATCTACACCGCTATCTGTATAAACATGGAAATATCTACACCGCTATCTGTATAAACATGGAAATATCTACACTGCTATCTGTATAAACTTGGAAATATCTACACCGCTACATGTATAAACATGGAAATATCAGCACCGCAATCTGTATGAACATGGAAATATCAGCCCCTCTATCTGTATGAACATGGAAATATCTACACCGCTATCTGTTTGAACATGGAAATATCTAAACCGCTATCTGAATATACATGGAAATATCTACACAACTATCTCTTTACACATGGAAATAACTACAGAGCTATCTGTATGAACATGGAAATATCTTCACCGCCATCTGTATGAACATGGATATATCTACACAGCTATCTGTGTAAACATGCATACATCTTCACCGCTATCTGTATAAGCATGGAAATATCTACACTGCTATCTGCATGAACATGGAAATATCTACACCGCTATCTGTTTGAACATGGAAATATCTACACAACTATCTGCATGAAAATGGAAATATCTACACAGCTATCTGCATATACATGGAAATATCTACAAAGCTATCTCTTTACACATGGAAATAACTACAGCGCTATCTCTATAAACAAGGAAATATCTACACGGCCATCTGTATGAGCATGGAAATATCTGCACCGCCATCTGTATGAACATATAAATATCTACACCGCCAACTGTATTAAGATGGAGATATCTACACCGCTATCTGTATAAACATGGAAATATCTACACCGCTATCTATATAAACATGGAAATATCTACACTGCTATCTGTATAAACTTGGAAATAACTACTCCGCTACATGTATAAACATGGAAATATCAGCACCGCTATCTGTATGAACATGGAAATATCAGCCCCTCTATCTGTATGAACATGGAAATATCTACACCGCTATCTGTTTGAACATGGAAATATCTAAACCGCTATCTGCATATACATGGAAATATCTACACAACTATCTCTTTACACATGGAAATAACTACCAAGCTATCTGTATGAACATGGAAATATCTTCTCCGCCATCTGTATTAACATGGATATATCTAAACAGCTATCTGTGTAAACATGCATACATCTTCACCGCTATCTGTATAAACATGGAAATATCTACACTGCTATCTGCATGAACATGGAAATATCTACACCGCTATCTGTTTGAACATGGAAATATCTACACCGCTATGTGCATGAAAATGGAAATAACTACACAGCGATCTGCATATACATGGAAATATCTACAAAGCTATCTCTTTACACATGGAAATAACTACAGCGCTATCTATATAAACAAGGAAATATCTACACCACCATCTGTATGAACATGGAAATATCTGCACCGCCATCTGTATGAATATATAAATATCTACACCGCCATCTATATTAAGATGGTGATATCTACACCGCTATCTGTATAAACTTGGAAATATCTACACCGCTATCTGTATAAACATGGAGATATCTAAACCGCTATCTGTATGAACATGGAAATATCTACACCGCTATCTCTATGAACATGGAAATATCTACACCGCTATCTGTATGAACATGGAAATAGCTACACCACTATCTGAATGAACATGGAAATATCTACAGCACTACCTGTATGAACATGGAAATAACTACACCTCTATCTCTATGAACATGGATATATCTACACAGCCATCTGGATGAACATGGAAACATCTACACCGCTATCTGTATAAACATGGAAATATCTACACCGCTACCTGTATAAACATGGAAATATCAGCACCGCTCTCTTTATGAGCATGGAAATACCAGCCCCTCTATCTGTATGAACATGGAAATATCTACACCGCTATCTGTATGAACATGGAAATATCTTCACCGCCATCTGTATGAACATGGATACATCTACACAGCCATCTGGATGAACATGGAAATATCTACACCGCTATCTGTATGAACATGGAAATAGCTACACCGCTATCTGTATGAATATGGAAATATCTACACCAGTATCTGTATGAACATGGAAATATCTACACCGCTATCTGTATGAACATGGAAATATCTTCACCGCCATCTGTATGAACATGGATATATCTACACAGCCATCTGGATGAACATGGAAATATCTACACCGCTATCTGTATGAACATGGAAATATATACAACGCTTTCTGTTTAAACATGCATACATCTTCACCGCTATCTGTATAAACATGGAAATATCTACACCGCTATCTGTATGAACATGGAAATATCTAAACCGCTATCTGTTTGAACATGGAAATATCTACACCGCTATCTGCATGAAAATGGAAATATCTACACAGCTATCTGCAAATACATGGAAATGTCTACAAAGCTATCTCTTTACACATGGATATAACTACACCGCTATCTCTATAAACATGGAAATATCTACACCGCCATCTCTATGAACATGGAAATATCTGCACCGCCATCTGTATGAACATATAAATATCTACACCGCCATCTATATTAAGATGGAGATATCTACACCACTATCTGTATAAACTTGGAAATATCTACACCGCTATCTGTATAAACATGGAAATATCTACACCACCACCTGTATAAACATGGAAATATCAGCACCGGTATCTGCATGAACATGGAAATATCTACACCGCTATCTGTATAAACATGGAAATATCTACACCGCTATCTGTATGAACATGGAAATAGCTACACCGCTATCTGTATTAACATGGAAATATCTACACCACTATCTGTATGAACATGGAAATATCTACACCGCTATCTGTATGAACAAGGAAATAGCTACACCGCTATCTGTATTAATATGGAAATATCTACACCACTATCTGTATGAACATGGAAATATCTACACTGCTATCTGTATGAACATGGAAATATCTACACCGCTATCTGTGAAAACAAGCATACATCTTCACCGCTATCTGTATAAACATGGAAATATCTACACCGTTATCTGAATGAACATGGTAATATCTACACCACTACCTGTATAAACATGGAAATATCTACACCACTACCTGTATAAACATGGAAATATCTACACCGCTACCTGTATAAACATGGAAATATCTACACCACTACCTGTATAAACATGGAAGTATCAGCACCGCTCTCTGTATGAACATGGAAATATCAGCCCCGCTATGTGTATTAACATGGAAATATCTACACCGCTATCTGTATGAACATGGAAATATCTACACCGCTATCTGTATGAACATGGAAATAGCTACACCGCTATCTGTATGAATTTGGAAATATCTACACCGCTATCTGTATGAACATGGAAATATCTACACGGCTATCTGTATGAACATGGAAATATCTTCACCGCCATCTGTATGAACATGGATATATCTACACAGCCATCTGGATGAACATGGAAATATCTACACCACTATCTGTATGAACATGGAAATAGCTACACCGCTATCTGTATGAACATGGAAATATCTTCACCGCCATCTGTATGAACATGGATATATCTACACAGCCATCTGGATGAACATGGTAATATCTACACAGCTATCTGGATGAATATGGAAATATATACACCGCTATCTGTGTAAACATGCATACATCTTCACCGCTATCTGTATAAACATGGAAATATCTACACCGCTCTCTGTATGAACATGGAAATATCTGCATCGCCATCTGTTTGAACATGGAAATATCTACACCGCTATCTGCATGAAAATGGAAATATCTACACAGCTATCTGCATATACATGGAAATGTCTACAAAGCTATCTCTTTACACATGGATATAACTACAACGCTATCTCTATAAACATGGAAATATCTACACCGCCATCTGTATGAACATGGAAATATCTGCATCGCCATCTCTATGAACGTATAAATATCTACACCGCCATCTATATTAAGATGGAGATATCTACACCGCTATCTGCATAAACCTGGAAATATCTACACCGCTATCTGTAGAAACATGGAAATATCTACACCGCTATCTGTATAAACATGGAAATATCTACACCGCTATCTGTATGAACAAGGAAATAGCTACACCGCTATCTGTATTAATATGGAAATATCTACACCACTATCTGTATGAACATGGAAATATCTACACTGCTATCTGTATGAACATGGAAATATCTACACCGCTATCTGTGAAAACAAGCATACATCTTCACCGCTATCTGTATAAACATGGAAATATCTACACCGTTATCTGAATGAACATGGTAATATCTACACCACTACCTGTATAAACATGGAAATATCTACACCACTACCTGTATAAACATGGAAATATCTACACCGCTACCTGTATAAACATGGAAATATCTACACCACTACCTGTATAAACATGGAAGTATCAGCACCGCTCTCTGTATGAACATGGAAATATCAGCCCCGCTATGTGTATTAACATGGAAATATCTACACCGCTATCTGTATGAACATGGAAATATCTACACCGCTATCTGTATGAACATGGAAATAGCTACACCGCTATCTGTATGAATTTGGAAATATCTACACCACTATCTGTATGAACATGGAAATATCTACACGGCTATCTGTATGAACATGGAAATATCTTCACCGCCATCTGTATGAACATGGATATATCTACACAGCCATCTGGATGAACATGGAAATATCTACACCACTATCTGTATGAACATGGAAATAGCTACACCGCTATCTGTATGAACATGGAAATATCTTCACCGCCATCTGTATGAACATGGATATATCTACACAGCCATCTGGATGAACATGGTAATATCTACACAGCTATCTGTATGAATATGGAAATATATACACCGCTATCTGTGTAAACATGCATACATCTTCACCGCTATCTGTATAAACATGGAAATATCTACACCGCTATCTGTATGAACATGGAAATATCTGCACCGCTATCTGTTTGAACATGGAAATATCTACACCGCTATCTGCATGAAAATGGAAATATCTACACAGCTATCTGCATATACATGGAAATGTCTACAAAGCTATCTCTTTACACATGGATATAACTACAACGCTATCTCTATAAACATGGAAATATCTACACCGCCATCTGTATGAACATGGAAATATCTGCATCGCCATCTCTATGAACGTATAAATATCTACACCGCCATCTATATTAAGATGGAGATATCTAAACCGCTATCTGCATAAACCTGGAAATATCTACACCGCTATCTGTAGAAACATGGAAATATCTACACCGCTATCTGTATAAACATGGAAATATCTACACCGCTATCTGAACATGGAAATATCTACACCGCTATCTGCATGAAAATGGAAATATTTATACAGCTATCTGCATATACATGGAAATGTCTACAAAGCTATCTCTTTACACATGGATATAACTACACCGCTATCTCTATAAACATGGAAATATCTACACCGCCATCTGTATGAACATATAAATATCTACACCGCCATCTATATTAAGATGGAGATATCTACACCGCTATCTGTATAAACATGGAAATATCTACACCGCTATCTGTATAAACAAGGAAATATCTACACCGCTATCTGTATAAACATGGAAATATCAACACCGCTACCTGTATAAACATGGAAATATCAGCACCGCTATCTGTATGAACATGGAAATATCTACACCGCTATCTGTATGAACATGGGAATATCTACACCGCTATCTGTATGAAAATGGAAATAGCTACACCGCTATCAGTATGAACATGGAAATATCTACACCACTATCTGTAGGAACATGGAAATATCTACACCGCTATCTGTATGAACATGGATATATCTACACCACCATGTGTATGAACATGGAAATATCTGCACCGCCATCTGTATGAACATATAAGTATCTACACCGCCATCTATAATAAGATGGTGATATCTACACCGCTAACTGTATAAACTTGGAAATATCTACACCGCTACCTGTATAAACATGGAAATATCTACACCGCTACCTGTATAAACATGGAAATATCAGCACCGCTCTCTGTATGAACATGGAAATATCAGCCCCTCTATCTGTATGAACATGGAAATATCTACACCGCTATCTGTATGAACATGGAATTATCTACACCGCTATCCGTATGAACATGGAAATATCTTCACCGCCATCTATATGAACATGGATATATCTACACAGCCATCTGGATGAACATGGAAATATCTACACCGCTATCTGTATGAACATGGAAATAGCTACACCGCTATCTGTATGAATATGGAAATATCTACACCACTATCTGTATGAACATGGAAATGTCTACACCGCTATCTGTATGAACATGGAAATATCTTCACCGCCATCTGTATGAACATGGATATATCTACACAGCCATCTGGATGAACAAGGAAATATCCACACCACTATCTGTATGAACATGGAAATATCTACACTGCTATCCGTATGAACATGGAAATATCTTCACCGCCATCTATATGAACATGGATAAATCTACACAGCCATCTGGATGAACATGAAAATATCTATACCGCTATCTGTATGAACATGGAAATAGCTACACCGCTATCTGTATGAATATGGAAATATTTACACCACTATCTGTATGAACATGGAAATATCTACACCGCTATCTGTATGAACATGGAAATAACTAAACCGCTATCTGTTTGAACATGGAAATATCTACACCGCTATCTGCATGAAAATGGAAATATCTGCACAGCTATCTGCATATACATGGAAATGTCTACAAAGCTATCTCTTTACACATGGATATAACTACACCGCTATCTCTATAAACATGGAAATATCTACTCCGACATCTGTATGAACATGGAAATATCTGCACCGCCATCTGTATGAACATATAAATATCTACACCGCCATCTATATTAAGATGGAGATATCTACACCGCTATCTGTATAAACCTGGAAATATCTACACCGCTATCTGTATAAACACGGAGATATCTACACCGCTATCTGTATAAACATGGAAATATCTATACCGCTACCTGTATAAAGATGGAAATATCAGCACCGCTATCTGTATGAACATGGAAATATCTACACCGCTATCTGTAAGAACATGGAAATATCTACACCGCTATCTGTATGAACATGGAAATAGCTACACCGCTATCTGTCTTAACATGTAAATATCTACACCACTATCTGTATGAACATGGAAATATCTACACCGCTATCTGTATGAACATGGATATATCTACACAGCCATCTGGATGAACATGGAAATATCTTCACTGCTATCTGTATGAACATGGAAATATCTACACCGCTATCTGTGTAAACAAGCATACATCTCCACCGCTATCTGTATAAACATGGAAATATCTACACCGTTATCTGTATGAACATGGTAATATCTACACCGCTACCTGTATAAACACTAAAATATCTACACCGCTACCTGTATAAACATGGAAATAGCTACACCGATACCTGTATAAACATGGAAATATCAGCACCGCTCTCTGTATGAACATGGAAATATCAGCCCCTCTCTCAGTATGAACATGGAAATATCTACACCGCTATCTGTATGAACATGGAAATATCTACACCGCTATCTGAACATGGAAATATCTTCACCGCCATCTGTATGAACATGAATTTATCTACACAGCCATCTGGATGAACATGGAAATATCTACACCGCTATCTGTATGAACATGGAAATAGCTACACCGCTATCTGTATGAATATGGAAATATCTACACCACTATCTGTATGAACATGGAAATATCTACACGGCTATCTGTATGAACATGGAAATATCTTCACCGCCATCTGTATGAACATGAATTTATCTACACAGCCATCTGGATGAACATGGAAATATCTACACCGCTATCTGTATGAACATGGAAATAGCTACACCGCTATCTGTATGAATATGGAAATATCTACACCACTATCTGTATGAACAAGGAAATATCTACACGGCTATCTGTATGAACATGGAAATATCTTCACCGCCATCTGTATGAAAATGGATATATCTACACAGACATCTGGATGAACATGGAAATATCTACACCAATATCTGTAAGAACATGGAAATAGCTACACCGCTATCTGTATGAACATGGAAATATCTTCACCGCCATCTGTATGAACATGGATATATCTTCACAGCCATCTGGATGAACATGGAAATATCTACACAGCTATCTGTATGAACATGGAAATATATACACCGCTATCTGTGTAAACATGCATACATCTTCACTGCTATCGGTATAAACATGGAAATATCTACACCGCTATCTGTATGAACATGGAAATATCTACACCGCTATCTGTTTGAACATGGAAATATCTACACCGCTATCTGCATGAAAATGGAAATATCTACACAGCAATCTGCATATACATGGAAATGTCTACAAAGCAATCTCTTTACACATGGATATAACTACACCGCTATCTCTATAAACATGGAAATATCTACACCGCCATCTGTATGAACATGGAAATATCTGCATCGCCATCTGTATGAACATATAAATATCTACACCGCCATCTATATTAAGATGGAGATATCTACACCGCTATCTGTATAAACATGGATATATCTACACAGCTATCTGGATGAACATGGAAATATCTACACCGCCATCTGTATGAACATGGAAATATCTGCATCGCCCTCTCTATGAACGTATAAATATCTACACCGCCATCTATATTAAGATGGAGATATCTACACCGCTATCTGCATAAACCTGGAAATATCTACACCGCTATCTGTAGAAACATGGAAATATCTACACCGCTATCTGTATAAACATGGAAATATCTACACCGCTATCTGAACATGGAAATATCTACACCGCTATCTGCATGAAAATGGAAATATCTACACAGCTATCTGCATATACATGGAAATGTCTACAAAGCTATCTCTTTAAACATGGATATAACTACACCGCTATCTCTATAAACATGGAAATATCTACACCGCCATCTGTATGAACATATAAATATCTACACCGCCATCTATATTAAGATGGAGATATCTACACCGCTATCTGTATAAACATGGAAATATCTACAATGCTATCTGTATAAACAAGGAAATATCTACACCGCTATCTGTATAAACATGGAAATATCTACACCGCTACCTGTATAAACATGGAAATATCAGCACCGCTATCTGTATGAACATGGAAATATCTACACCGCTATCTGTATGAACATGGGAATATCTACACCGCTATCTGTATGAAAATGGAAATAGCTACACCGCTATCTGTATGAACATGGAAATATCTACACCACTATCTGTATGAACATGGAAATATCTACACCGCTATCTGTATGAACATGGATATATCTACACCACCATGTGTATGAACATGGAAATATCTGCACCGCCATCTGTATGAACATATAAATATCTACACCGCCATCTATATTAAGATGGTGATATCTACACCGCTACCTGTATGAACATGGAAATATCTACACCGCTACCTGTATAAAGATGGAAATATCAGCACCGCTCTCTGTATGAACATGGAAATATCAGCCCCTCTATCTGTATGAACATGGAAATATCTACACCGCTATCTGTATGAACATGGAAATATCTACACCGCTATCCGTATGAACATGGAAATATCTTCACCGCCATCTCTATGAACATGGATATATCTACACAGCCATCTGGATGAACATGGAAATATCTACACCGCTATCTGTATGAACATGGAAATAGCTACACCGCTATCTGTATGAATATGGAAATATCTACACCACTATCTGTATGAACATGGAAATGTCTACACCGCTATCTGTATGAACATGGAAATATCTTCACCGCCATCTGTATGAACATGGATATATCTACACAGCCATCTGGATGAACAAGGAAATATCCACACCACTATCTGTATGAACATGGAAATATCTACACCGCTATCCGTATGAACATGGAAATATCTTCACCGCCATCTATATGAACATGGATATATCTACACCGCTATCTGCATGAAAATGGAAATATCTGCACAGCTATCTGCATATACATGGAAATGTCTACAAAGCTATCTCTTTACACATGGATATAACTACACCGCTATCTCTATAAACATGGAAATATCTACATCGCCATCTGTATGAACATGGAAATATCTGCACCGCCATCTGTATGAACATATAAATATCTACACCGCCATCTATATTAAGATGGAGATATCTACACCGCTATCTGTATAAACCTGGAAATATCTACACCGCTATCTGAATAAACACGGAGATATCTACACCGCTATCTGTATAAACATGGAAATATCTATACCGCTACCTGTATAAAGATGGAAATATCAGCACCGCTATCTGTATGAACATGGAAATATCTACACCGCTATCTGTAAGAACATGGAAATATCTACACCGCTATCTGTATGAACATGGAAATAGCTACACAGCTATCTGTCTTAACATGTAAATATCTACACCACTATCTGTATGAACATGGAAATATCTACACCGCTATCTGTATGAACATGGATATATCTACACAGCCATCTGGATGAACATGATAATATCTTCACTGCTATCTGTATAAACATGGAAATATCTACACCGTTATCTGTATGAACATGGTAATATCTACACCGCTACCTGTATAAACATGGAAATATCTACACCGCTACCTGTATAAACATGGAAATATCTACACCGCTACCTGTATAAACATGGAAATATCAGCACCGCTCTCTGTATGAACATGGAAATATCAGCCCCTCTCTCAGTATGAACATGGAAATATCTACACCGCTATCTGTATGAACATGGAAATATCTACACCGCTATCTGAACATGGAAATATCTTCACCGCCATCTGTATGAACATGAATTTATCTACACAGCCATCTGGATGAACATGGAAATATCTAAACCGCTATCTGTATGAACATGGAAATAGCTACCCCGCTATCTGTATGAATATGGAAATATCTACACCACTATCTGTATGAACATGGAAATATCTACACGGCTATCTGTATGAAAATGGAAATATATACACCGCTATCTGTGTAAACATGCATACATCTTCACTGCTATCGGTATAAACATGGAAATATCTACACCGCTATCTGTATGAACATGGAAATATCTTCACCGCCATCTGTATGAAAATGGATATATCTACACTGCCATCTGGATGAACATAGAAATATCTACACCAATATCTGTATGAACATGGAAATAGCTACACCGCTATCTGTATGAACATGGAAATATCTTCACCGCCATCTGTATGAACATGGATATATCTACACAGCCATCTGGATGAACATGGAAATATCTACACAGCTATCTGTATGAACATGGAAATATATACACCGCTATCTGTGTAAACATGCATACATCTTCACTGCTATCGGTAAAAACATCGAAATATCTACACCGCTATCTGTATGAACATGGAAATATCTACACCGCTATCTGTTTGAACATGGAAATATCTACACCGCTATCTGCATGAAAATGGAAATATCTACACAGCAATCTGCATATACATGGAAATGTCTACAAAGCTATCTCTTTACACATGGATATAACTACACCGCTATCTCTATAAACATGGAAATATCTACACCGCCATCTGTATGAATATGGAAATATCTGCATCGCCATCTGTATGAACATATAAATATCTACACCGCCATCTATATTAAGATGGAGATATCTACACCGCTATCTGTATAAACATGGAAATATCTACACCGCTATCTGTATAAACATGGAAATATCTACACCGCTATCTGTATAAACATGGAAATATCTACACCGCTACCTGTATAAACATGGAAATATCAGCACCGCTATCTGTATGAACATGGAAATATCTACACCGCTATCTGTATGAACATGGAAATATCTACACCGCTATCTGTATGAACATGGAAATATCTACACCGCTATCTGAATGAACATGGAAATAGCTGCACCGCTATCTGTATGAACATGGAAATATCTACACCACTATCTGTATGAACATGGAAATATCTACACCGCTATCTGTATAAACATGGAAATATCTACACCGCTATCTGTATGAACATGGAAAAAGCTACACCACTATCTGTATGAACATGGAAATATCTACAGCACTACCTGTATGAACATGGAAATATCTACACCTCTATCTCTATGAACATGGATATATCTACACAGCCATCTGGATGAACATGGAAATATCTACACCGCTATCTGTAAAAACATGGAAATATCTACACCGCTACCTGTATAAACATGGAAATATCTACACCGCTACCTGTGTAAACATGGAAATATCAGCACCGCTCTCTGTATGAACATGGAAATATCAGCACCTCTATCTGTATGAACATGGAAATATCCACACCGCTATCTGTATGAACATGGAAATATCTTCACCGCGATCTATATGAACATGGATATATCTACACAGCTATCTGGATGAACATGGAAATATCTACACCGCTATCTGTATGAACATGGAAATAGCTACACCGCTATATGTATGAATATGGAAATATCTACACCGCTACCTGTATAAACATGGAAATATCTACACCGCTACCTGTATAAACATGGAAATATCTACACCGCTACCTGTATAAACATGGAAATATCAGCACCGCTCTCTGTATGAACATGGAAATATCAGCACCTATATCTGTATGAACATGGAAATATCTACACCGCTATCTGTATGAACATGGAAATATCTACACCGCTATCTGAACATGGAAATATCTTCACCGCCATCTGTATGAACATGAATTAATCTACACAGCCATCTGGATGAACATGGAAATCTCTACACCGCTATCTGTATGAACATGGAAATAGCTACACCGCTATCTGTATGAATATGGAAATATCTACACCACTATCTGTATGAACATGGAAATATCTACACGGCTATCTGTATGAACATGGAAATATCTTCACCGCCATCTGTATGAACATGGATATATCTACACAGCCATCTGGATGGACATGGTAATATCTACACAGCTATCTGTATGAATATGGAAATATATACACCGCTATCTGTGTAAACATGCATACATCTTCACCGCTATCTGTATAAACATGGAAATATCTACACCGCTATCTGTATGAACATGGAAATATCTACACCGCTATCTGTTTGAACATGGAAATATCTACACCGCTATCTGCATGAAAATGGAAATATCTACACAGCTATCTGCATATACATGGAAATGTCTACAAAGCTATCTCTTTACACATGGATATAACTACAACGCTATCTCTATAAACATGGAAATATCTACACCGCCATCTGTATGAACATGGAAATATCTGCATCGCCATCTCTATGAACGTATAAATATCTACACCGCCATCTATATTAAGATGGAGATATCTACACCGCTATCTGCATAAACCTGGAAATATCTACACCGCTATCTGTAGAAACATGGAAATATCTACAACGCTATCTGTATAAACATGGAAATATCTACACCGCTATCTGAACATGGAAATATCTACACCGCTATCTGCATGAAAATGGAAATATCTATACAGCTATCTGCATATACATGGAAATGTCTACAAAGCTATCTCTTTACACATGGATATAACTACACCGCTATCTCTATAAACATGGAAATATCTACACCGCCATCTGTATGAACATATAAATATCTACACCGCCATCTATATTAAGATGGAGATATCTACACCGCTATCTGTATAAACATGGAAATATCTACACCGCTATCTGTATAAACAAGGAAATATCTACACCGCTATCTGTATAAACATGGAAATATCAACACCGCTACCTGTATAAACATGGAAATATCAGCACCGCTATCTGTATGAACATGGAAATATCTACACCGCTATCTGTATGAACATGGGAATATCTACACCGCTATCTGTATGAAAATGGAAATAGCTACACCGCTATCAGTATGAACATGGAAATATCTACACCACTATCTGTAGGAACATGGAAATATCTACACCGCTATCTGTATGAACATGGATATATCTACACCACCATGTGTATGAACATGGAAATATCTGCACCGCCATCTGTATGAACATATAAGTATCTACACCGCCATCTATAATAAGATGGTGATATCTACACCGCTAACTGTATAAACTTGGAAATATCTACACCGCTACCTGTATAAACATGGAAATATCTACACCGCTACCTGTATAAACATGGAAATATCAGCACCGCTCTCTGTATGAACATGGAAATATCAGCCCCTCTATCTGTATGAACATGGAAATATCTACACCGCTATCTGTATGAACATGGAATTATCTACACC
This sequence comes from Gorilla gorilla gorilla, assembly GCF_029281585.2. Classification (NCBI taxonomy): domain Eukaryota; kingdom Metazoa; phylum Chordata; class Mammalia; order Primates; family Hominidae; genus Gorilla; species Gorilla gorilla. Next base: position 7,699,910 of record NC_073247.2, read on the forward strand.
GCTATCCGTATGAACATGGAAATATCTTCACCGCCATCTATATGAACATGGATATATCTACACAGCCATCTGGATGAACATGGAAATATCTACACCGCTATCTGTATGAACATGGAAATAGCTACACCGCTATCTGTATGAATATGGAAATATCTACACCACTATCTGTATGAACATGGAAATGTCTACACCGCTATCTGTATGAACATGGAAATATCTTCACCGCCATCTGTATGAACATGGATATATCTACACAGCCATCTGGATGAACAAGGAATTATCCACACCACTATCTGTATGAACATGGAAATATCTACACTGCTATCCGTATGAACATGGAAATATCTTCACCGCCATCTATATGAACATGGATAAATCTACACAGCCATCTGGATGAACATGAAAATATCTATACCGCTATCTGTATGAACATGGAAATAGCTACACCGCTATCTGTATGAATATGGAAATATTTACACCACTATCTGTATGAACATGGAAATATCTACACCGCTATCTGTATGAACATGGAAATAACTAAACCGCTATCTGTTTGAACATGGAAATATCTACACCGCTATCTGCATGAAAATGGAAATATCTGCACAGCTATCTGCATATACATGGAAATGTCTACAAAGCTATCTCTTTACACATGGATATAACTACACCGCTATCTCTATAAACATGGAAATATCTACTCCGACATCTGTATGAACATGGAAATATCTGCACCGCCATCTGTATGAACATATAAATATCTACACCGCCATCTATATTAAGATGGAGATATCTACACCGCTATCTGTATAAACCTGGAAATATCTACACCGCTATCTGTATAAACACGGAGATATCTACACCGCTATCTGTATAAACATGGAAATATCTATACCGCTACCTGTATAAAGATGGAAATATCAGCACCGCTATCTGTATGAACATGGAAATATCTACACCGCTATCTGTAAGAACATGGAAATATCTACACCGCTATCTGTATGAACATGGAAATAGCTACACCGCTATCTGTTTTAACATGTAAATATCTACACCACTATCTGTATGAACATGGAAATATCTACACCGCTATCTGTATGAACATGGATATATCTACACAGCCATCTGGATGAACATGGAAATATCTTCACTGCTATCTGTATGAACATGGAAATATCTACACCGCTATCTGTGTAAACAAGCATACATCTCCACCGCTATCTGTATAAACATGGAAATATCTACACCGTTATCTGTATGAACATGGTAATATCTACACCGCTACCTGTATAAACACTAAAATATCTACACCGCTACCTGTATAAACATGGAAATAGCTACACCGATACCTGTATAAACATGGAAATATCAGCACCGATCTCTGTATGAACATGGAAATATCAGCCCCTCTCTCAGTATGAACATGGAAATATCTACACCGCTATCTGTATGAACATGGAAATATCTACACCGCTATCTGAACATGGAAATATCTTCACCGCCATCTGTATGAACATGAATTTATCTACACAGCCATCTGGATGAACATGGAAATATCTACACCGCTATCTGTATGAACATGGAAATAGCTACACCGCTATCTGTATGAATATGGAAATATCTACACCACTATCTGTATGAACATGGAAATATCTACACGGCTATCTGTATGAACATGGAAATATCTTCACCGCCATCTGTATGAACATGAATTTATCTACACAGCCATCTGGATGAACATGGAAATATCTACACCGCTATCTGTATGAACATGGAAATAGCTACACCGCTATCTGTATGAATATGGAAATATCTACACCACTATCTGTATGAACAAGGAAATATCTACACGGCTATCTGTATGAACATGGAAATATCTTCACCGCCATCTGTATGAAAATGGATATATCTACACAGACATCTGGATGAACATGGAAATATCTACACCAATATCTGTAAGAACATGGAAATAGCTACACCGCTATCTGTATGAACATGGAAATATCTTCACCGCCATCTGTATGAACATGGATATATCTTCACAGCCATCTGGATGAACATGGAAATATCTACACAGCTATCTGTATGAACATGGAAATATATACACCGCTATCTGTGTAAACATGCATACATCTTCACTGCTATCGGTATAAACATGGAAATATCTACACCGCTATCTGTATGAACATGGAAATATCTACACCGCTATCTGTTTGAACATGGAAATATCTACACCGCTATCTGCATGAAAATGGAAATATCTTCACAGCAATCTGCATATACATGGAAATGTCTACAAAGCTATCTCTTTACACATGGATATAACTACACCGCTATCTCTATAAACATGGAAATATCTACACCGCCATCTGTATGAACATGGAAATATCTGCATCGCCATCTGTATGAACATATAAATATCTACACCGCCATCTATATTAAGATGGAGATATCTACACCGCTATCTGTATAAACATGGATATATCTACACAGCTATCTGGATGAACATGGAAATATCTACACCGCCATCTGTATGAACATGGAAATATCTGCATCGCCATCTCTATGAACGTATAAATATCTACACCGCCATCTATATTAAGATGGAGATATCTACACCGCTATCTGCATAAACCTGGAAATATCTACACCGCTATCTGTAGAAACATGGAAATATCTACACCGCTATCTGTATAAACATGGAAATATCTACACCGCTATCTGAACATGGAAATATCTACACCGCTATCTGCATGAAAATGGAAATATCTACACAGCTATCTGCATATACATGGAAATGTCTACAAAGCTATCTCTTTAAACATGGATATAACTACACCGCTATCTCTATAAACATGGAAATATCTACACCGCCATCTGTATGAACATATAAATATCTACACCGCCATCTATATTAAGATGGAGATATCTACACCGCTATCTGTATAAACATGGAAATATCTACAATGCTATCTGTATAAACAAGAAAATATCTACACCGCTATCTGTATAAACATGGAAATATCTACACCGCTACCTGTATAAACATGGAAATATCAGCACCGCTATCTGTATGAACATGGAAATATCTACACCGCTATCTGTATGAACATGGGAATATCTACACCGCTATCTGTATGAAAATGGAAATAGCTACACCGCTATCTGTATGAACATGGAAATATCTACACCACTATCTGTATGAACATGGAAATATCTACACCGCTATCTGTATGAACATGGATATATCTACACCACCATGTGTATGAACATGGAAATATCTGCACCGCCATCTGTATGAACATATAAATATCTACACCGCCATCTATATTAAGATGGTGATATCTACACCGCTACCTGTATGAACATGGAAATATCTACACCGCTACCTGTATAAAGATGGAAATATCAGCACCGCTCTCTGTATGAACATGGAAATATCAGCCCCTCTATCTGTATGAACATGGAAATATCTACACCGCTATCTGTATGAACATGGAAATATCTACACCGCTATCCGTATGAACATGGAAATATCTTCACCGCCATCTATATGAACATGGATATATCTACACAGCCATCTGGATGAACATGGAAATATCTACACCGCTATCTGTATGAACATGGAAATAGCTACACCGCTATCTGTATGAATATGGAAATATCTACACCACTATCTGTATGAACATGGAAATGTCCACACCGATATCTGTATGAACATGGAAATATCTTCACCGCCATCTGTATGAACATGGATATATCTACACAGCCATCTGGATGAACAAGGAAATATCCACACCACTATCTGTATGAACATGGAAATATCTACACCGCTATCCGTATGAACATGGAAATATCTTCACCGCCATCTATATGAACATGGATATATCTACACCGCTATCTGCATGAAAATGGAAATATCTGCACAGCTATCTGCATATACATGGAAATGTCTACAAAGCTATCTCTTTACACATGGATATAACTACACCGCTATCTCTATAAACATGGAAATATCTACACCGCCATCTGTATGAACATGGAAATATCTGCACCGCCATCTGTATGAACATATAAATATCTACACCGCCATCTATATTAAGATGGAGATATCTACACCGCTATCTGTATAAACCTGGAAATATCTACACCGCTATCTGAATAAACACGGAGATATCTACACCGCTATCTGTATAAACATGGAAATATCTATACCGCTACCTGTATAAAGATGGAAATATCAGCACCGCTATCTGTATGAACATGGAAATATCTACACCGCTATCTGTAAGAACATGGAAATATCTACACCGCTATCTGTATGAACATGGAAATAGCTACACAGCTATCTGTCTTAACATGTAAATATCTACACCACTATCTGTATGAACATGGAAATATCTACACCGCTATCTGTATGAACATGGATATATCTACACAGCCATCTGGATGAACATGATAATATCTTCACTGCTATCTGTATGAACATGGAAATATCTACACCGCTATCTGTGTAAACAAGCATACATCTTCACCGCTCTCTGTATAAACATGGAAATATCTACACCGTTATCTGTATGAACATGGTAATATCTACACCGCTACCTGTATAAACATGGAAATATCTACACCGCTACCTGTATAAACATGGAAATATCTACACCGCTACCTGTATAAACATGGAAATATCAGCACCGCTCTCTGTATGAACATGGAAATATCAGCCCCTCTCTCAGTATGAACATGGAAATATCTACACAGCTATCTGTATGAACATGGAAATATCTACACCGCTATCTGAACATGGAAATATCTTCACCGCCATCTGTATGAACATGAATTTATCTACACAGCCATCTGGATGAACATGGAAATATCTAAACCGCTATCTGTATGAACATGGAAATAGCTACCCCGCTATCTGTATGAATATGGAAATATCTACACCACTATCTGTATGAACATGGAAATATCTACACGGCTATCTGTATGAAAATGGAAATATATACACCGCTATCTGTGTAAACATGCATACATCTTCACTGCTATCGGTATAAACATGGAAATATCTACACCGCTATCTGTATGAACATGGAAATATCTTCACCGCCATCTGTATGAAAATGGATATATCTACACTGCCATCTGGATGAACATAGAAATATCTACACCAATATCTGTATGAACATGGAAATAGCTACACCGCTATCTGTATGAACATGGAAATATCTTCACCGCCATCTGTATGAACATGGATATATCTACACAGCCATCTGGATGAACATGGAAATATCTACACAGCTATCTGTATGAACATGGAAATATATACACCGCTATCTGTGTAAACATGCATACATCTTCACTGCTATCGGTATAAACATGGAAATATCTACACCGCTATCTGTATGAACATGGAAATATCTACACCGCTATCTGTTTGAACATGGAAATATCTACACCGCTATCTGCATGAAAATGGAAATATCTACACAGCAATCTGCATATACATGGAAATGTCTACAAAGCTATCTCTTTACACATGGATATAACTACACCGCTATCTCTATAAACATGGAAATATCTACACCGCCATCTGTATGAACATGGAAATATCTGCATCGCCATCTGTATGAACATATAAATATCTACACCGCCATCTATATTAAGATGGAGATATCTACACCGCTATCTGTATAAACATGGAAATATCTACACCGCTATCTGTATAAACATGGAAATATCTACACCGCTATCTGTATAAACATGGAAATATCTACACCGCTACCTGTATAAACATGGAAATATCAGCACCGCTATCTGTATGAACATGGAAATATCTACACCGCTATCTGTATGAACATGGAAATATCTACACCGCTATCTGTATGAACATGGAAATATCTACACCGCTATTTGAATGAACATGGAAATAGCTACACCGCTATCTGTATGAACATGGAAATATCTACACCACTATCTGTATGAACATGGAAATATCTACACCGCTATCTGTATAAACATGGAAATATCTACACCGCTATCTGTATGAACATGGAAATATCTACACCGCTATCTGTATGAACATGGAAAAAGCTACACCACTATCTGTATGAACATGGAAATATCTACAGCACTACCTGTATGAACATGGAAATATCTACACCTCTATCTCTATGAACATGGATATATCTACACAGCCATCTGGATGAACATGGAAATATCTACACCGCTATCTGTAAAAACATGGAAATATCTACACCGCTACCTGTATAAACATGGAAATATCTACACCGCTACCTGTGTAAACATGGAAATATCAGCACCGCTCTCTGTATGAACATGGAAATATCAGCACCTCTATCTGTATGAACATGGAAATATCCACACCGCTATCTGTATGAACATGGAAATATCTTCACCGCGATCTATATGAACATGGATATATCTACACAGCTATCTGGATGAACATGGAAATATCTACACCGCTATCTGTATGAACATGGAAATAGCTACACCGCTATCTGTATGAATATGGAAATATCTACACCGCTACCTGTATAAACATGGAAATATCTACACCGCTACCTGTATAAACATGGAAATATCTACACCGCTACCTGTATAAACATGGAAATATCAGCACCGCTCTCTGTATGAACATGGAAATATCAGCACCTCTATCTGTATGAACATGGAAATATCTACACCGCTATCTGTATGAACATGGAAATATCTACACCGCTATCTGAACATGGAAATATCTTCACCGCCATCTGTATGAACATGAATTAATCTACACAGCCATCTGGATGAACATGGAAATATCTACACCGCTATCTGTATGAACATGGAAATAGCTACACCGCTATCTGTATGAATATGGAAATATCTACACCACTATCTGTATGAACATGGAAATATCTACACGGCTATCTGTATGAACATGGAAATATCTTCAACGCCATCTGTATGAAAATGGATATATCTACACAGCCATCTGGAGGAACATGGAAATATCTACACCAATATCTGTATGAACATGGAAATAGCTACACCGCTATCTGAATGAACATGGAAATATCTTCACCGCCATCTGTATGAACATGGATATATCTACACAGCCATCTGGATGAACATGGAAATATCTACGCAGCTATTTGTATGAACATGGAAATATATACACCGCTATCTGTGTAAACATGCATACATCTTCACTGCTATCGGTATAAACATGGAAATATCTACACCGCTATCTGTATGAAAATGGAAATATCTACACCGCTATCTGTTTGAACATGGAAATATCTACACCGCTATCTGCATGAAAATGGAAATATCTACACAGCAATCTGCATATACATGGAAATGTCTACAAAGCTATCCCTTTACACATGGATATAACTACACCGCTATCTCTATAAACATGGAAATATCTACACCGCCATCTGTATCAACATGGAAATATCTGCATCGCCATCTGTATGAACATATAAATATCTACACCGCCATCTATATTAAGATGGAGATATCTACACCGCTACCTGTATAAACATGGAAATATCTACACCGCTACCTGTATAAACATGGAAATATCTACACCGCTACCTGTATAAACATGGAAATATCAGCACCGCTCTCTGTATGAACATGGAAATATCAGCACCTCTATCTGTATGAACATGGAAATATCTACACCGCTATCTGTATGAACATGGAAATATCTACACCGCTATCTGAACATGGAAATATCTTCACCGCCATCTGTATGAACATGAATTAATCTACACAGCCATCTGGATGAACATGGAAATATCTACACCGCTATCTGTATGAACATGGAAATAGCTACACCGCTATCTGTATGAATATGGAAATATCTACACCACTATCTGTATGAACATGGAAATATCTACACGGCTATCTGTATGAACATGGAAATATCTTCAACGCCATCTGTATGAAAATGGATATATCTACACAGCCATCTGGAGGAACATGGAAATATCTACACCAATATCTGTATGAACATGGAAATAGCTACACCGCTATCTGAATGAACATGGAAATATCTTCACCGCCATCTGTATGAACATGGATATATCTACACAGCCATCTGGATGAACATGGAAATATCTACGCAGCTATTTGTATGAACATGGAAATATATACACCGCTATCTGTGTAAACATGCATACATCTTCACTGCTATCGGTATAAACATGGAAATATCTACACCGCTATCTGTATGAAAATGGAAATATCTACACCGCTATCTGTTTGAACATGGAAATATCTACACCGCTATCTGCATGAAAATGGAAATATCTACACAGCAATCTGCATATACATGGAAATGTCTACAAAGCTATCCCTTTACACATGGATATAACTACACCGCTATCTCTATAAACATGGAAATATCTACACCGCCATCTGTATCAACATGGAAATATCTGCATCGCCATCTGTATGAACATATAAATATCTACACCGCCATCTATATTAAGATGGAGATATCTACACCGCTATCTGTATAAACATGGAAATATCTACACCGCTATCTGTATAAACATGGAAATATCTACACCGCTATCTGTATAAACATGGAAATATCTACACCGCTACCTGTATAAACATGGAAATATCAGCACCGCTATCTGTATGAACATGGAAATATCTACACCGCTATCTGTATGAACATGGAAATATCTACACCGCTATCTGAATGAACATGGAAATAGCTACACCGCTATCTGTATGAACATGGAAATATCTACACCGCTATCTGTATGAACATGGAAATATCTACACCGCTATCTGTATAAACATGGAAATATCTAAACCGCTATCTGTATGAACATGGAAATAGCTACACCACTATCTGTATGAACATGGAAATATCTACAGCACTACCTGTATGAACATGGAAATATCTACACCTCTATCTCTATGAACATGGATATATCTACACAGCCATCTGGATGAACATGGAAATATCTACACCGCTATCTGTAAAAACATGGAAATATCTACACCGCTACCTGTATAAACATGGAAATATCTACACCGCTACCTGTATAAACATGGAAATATCAGCACCGCTCTCTGTAAGAACATGGAAATATCAGCACCTCTATCTGTATGAACATGGAAATATCCACACCGCTATCTGTATGAACATGGAAATATCTACACCGCTATCCGTATGAACATGGAAATATCTTCACCGCGATCTATATGAACATGGATATATCTACACAGCTATCTGGATGAACATGGAAATATCTACACCGCTATCTGTATGAACATGGAAATAGCTACACCGCTATCTGTATGAATATGGAAATATCTACACCGCTACCTGTATAAACATGGAAATATCTACACCGCTACCTGTATAAACATGGAAATATCTACACCGCTACCTGTATAAACATGGAAATATCAGCACCGCTCTCTGTATGAACATGGAAATATCAGCACCTCTATCTGTATGAACATGGAAATATCTACACCGCTATCTGTATGAACATGCAAATATCTACACCGCTATCCGTATGAACATGGAAATATCTTCACCGCCATCTATATGAACATGGATATATCTACACAGCCATCTGGATGAACATGGAAATATCTACTCCTCTATCTGTACGAACATGGAAATAGCTACACCGCTATCTGTATGAATATGGAAATATCTACACCACTATCTGTATGAACATGGAAATATCTACACCGCTATCTGTATGAACATGGAAATATCTTCACCGCCATCTGTATGAACATGGATATAACTACACAGCCATCTGGATGAACATGGAAATATCTACACCACTATCTGTATGAACATGGAAATAGCTACACCGCTATCTGTATGAACATGGAAATATCTTCACCGCCATCTGTATGAACATGGATATATCTACACAGCCATCTGGATGAACATGGAAATATCTACACAGCTATCTGTATGAACATGGAAATATATACACCGCTATCTGTGTAAACATGCATACATCTTCACCGCTATCTGTATAAAAATGGAAATATCTACACCGCTATCTGTTTGAACATGGAAATATCTAAACCGCTATCTGTTTGAACATGGAAATATCTACACCGCTATCTGCATGAAAATGGAAATATCTACACAGCTATCTGCATATACATGGAAATGTTTACAAAGCTATCTCTTTACACATGGATATAACTACACCGCTATCTCTATAAACATGGAAATATCTACACCGCCATCTGTATGAACATGGAAATATCTGCACCGCCATCTGTATGAACTTATAAATATCTACACCGCCATCTATATTAAGATGGAGATATCTACACCGCTATCTGTATAAACCTGGAAATATCTATACCGCTATCTGTATAAACATGGAAATATCTACACCGCTATCTGTATAAACATGGAAATATCTACACCGCTACCTGTATAAACATGGAAATATCAGCACCGCTATCTGTATGAACATGGAAATATCTACACCGCTATCTGTATGAACATGGAAATAGCTACACCGCTATCTGTATTAACATGGAAATATCTACACCACTATCTGCATGAACATGGAAATATCTACACCGCAATCTGTATGAACATGGATATATCTACACAGCCTTCTGGATGAACATGGAAATATCTACACTGCTATCTGTATGAACATGGAAATATCTACAACGCAATCTGTGTAAACAAGCATACATCTTCACCGCTATCTGTATAAACATGGAAATATCTACACCGCTATCTGTATGAACATGGTAATATCTACACCGCTACCTGTATAAACATGGAAATATCTACAACGCTACCTGTATAAACATGGAAATATCTACACCGCTACCTGTTTAAACAAGGAAATATCAGCACCGCTCTCTGTATGAACATGGAAATATCAGCCCCTCTATCTGTATGAACATGAAAATATCTACACCGCTATCTGTATGAACATGGAAATATCTACACCGCTATCCGTATGAACATGGAAATATCTTCACCGCCATCTGTATGAACATGGATATATTAACACAGCCATCTGGATGAACATGGAAATATCTACACCGCTATATGTATGAACATGGAAATAGCTACACCGCTATCTGTATGAATATGGAAATATCTACACCACTATCTGTATGAACATGGAAATATCTACACGGCTATCTGTATGAACATGGAAATATCTTCACCGCCATCGGTATGAACATGGATATATCTACACAGCCATCTGGATGAACATGGAAATATCTACACCACTATCTGTATGAACATGGAAATAGCTACACCGCTATCTGTATGAACATGGAAATATCTTCACCGACATCTGTATGAACATGGATATATCTACACAGCCATCTGGATGAACATGGAAATATCTACACAGCTATCTGCATATACATGGAAATGTCTACAAAGCTATCTCTTACACATGGATATAACTACACCGCTATCTCTATGAACATGGAAATATCTACACCGCCATCTGTATGAACATGGAAATATCTGCACCGCCATCTGTATGAACTTATAAATATCTACACCGCCATCTATATTAAGATGGAGATATCTACACCGCTATCTGTATAAACCTGGAAATATCTACACCGCTATCTGTATAAACATGGAAATATCTTCACCGCTATCTGTATAAACATGGAAATATCTACACCGCTACCTGTATAAACATGGAAATATCAGCACCGCTATCTGTATGAACATGGAAATATCTACACCGCTATCTGTATGAACATGGAAATATCTACACCGCTATCCGTATGAACATGGAAATAGCTACTCCGCTATCTGAATTAACATGGAAATATCTACACCACTATCTGCATGAACATGGAAATATCTACACCGCTATCTGTATGAACATGGATATATCTACACAGCCTTCTGGATGAACATGGAAATATCTACACTGCTATCTGTATGAACATGGAAATATCTACACCGCAATCTGTGTAAACAAGCATACATCTTCACCGCTATCTGTATAAACATGGAAATATCTACACCGCTATCTGTATGAACATGGTAATATCTACACCGCTACCTGTATAAACATGGAAATATCTACACCGCTACCTGTATAAACATGGAAATATCTACACCGCTACCTGTATAAACAAGGAAATATCAGCACCGCTCTCTGTATGAACATGGAAATATCAGCCCCTCTATCTGTATGAACATGAAAATATCTACACCGCTATCTGTATGAACATGGAAATATCTACACCTCTATCCGTATGAACATGGAAATATCTTCACCGCCATCTGCATGAACATGGATATATCTACACAGCCATCTGGATGAACATGGAAATATCTACACCGCTACCTGTATAAACATGGAAATATCTACACCGCTACCTGTATAAACATGAAAATATCAGCACCGCTCTCTGTATGAACATGGAAATATCAGCACCTCTATCTGTATGAACATGGAAATCTCTACACCGCTATCTGTATGAACATGGAAATATCTACACCGCTATCCGTATGAACATGGAAATATCTTCACCGCCATCTATATGAACATGGATATATCTACACAGCCATCTGGATGAACATGGAAATATCTACTCCGCTATCTGTATGAACATGGAAATAGCTACACCGCTATCTGTATGAATATGGAAATATCTACACCACTATCTGTATGAACATGGAAATATCTACACCGCTATCTGTATGAACATGGAAATATCTACACCGCTATCTGTATGAACATGGAAATATCTTCACCGCCATCTGTATGAACATGGATATATCTACACAGCCATCTGGATGAACATGGAAATATCTACACAGCTATCTGTATGAACATGGAAATATATACACCGCTATCTGTGTAAACATGCATACATCTTCACCGCTATCTGTATAAAAATGGAAATATCTACACCGCTATCTGTTTGAACATGGAAATATCTAAACCGCTATCTGTTTGAACATGGAAATATCTACACCGCTATCTGCATGAAAATGGAAATATCTACACAGCTATCTGCATATACATGGAAATGTTTACAAAGCTATCTCTTTACACATGGATATAACTACACCGCTATCTCTATAAACATGGAAATATCTACACCGCCATCAGTATTAACATGGAAATATCTGCACCGCCATCTGTATGAACATATAAATATCTACACCGCCATCTATATTAAGATGGAGATATCTACACCGCTATCTGTATAAACCAGGAAATATCTATACCGCTATCTGTATAAACATGGAAATATCTACACCGCTATCTGTATAAACATGGAAATATCTACACCGCTACCTGTATAAACATGGAAATATCAGCACCGCTATCTGTATGAACATGGAAATATCTACACCGCTATCTGTATGAACATGGAAATATCTACACCGCTATCTGTATGAACATGGCAATAGCTACACCGCTATCTGTATTAACATGGAAATATCTACACCACTATCTGCATGAACATGGAAATACCTACACCGCTATCTGTATGAACATGGATATATCTACACAGCCTTCTGGATGAACATGGAAATATCTACACTGCTATCTGTATGAACATGGAAATATCTACACCGCAATCTGTGTAAACAAGCATACATCTTCACCGCTATCTCTATAAACATGGAAATATCTACACCGCTATCTGTATGAACATGGTAATATCTACACCGCTACCTGTATAAACATGGAAAATCTACACCGCTACCTGTATTAACATGGAAATATCTACACCGCTATCTGGACGAACATGGAAATATCTACACCGCTATCTGTATGAACATGGAAATAGCTACACCACTATCTGTATGAAAATGGAAATTTCTACAGCACTACCTGTATGAACATGGAAATAACTACACCTCTATCTCTGTGAACATGGATATATCTACACAGCCAACTGGATGAACATGGAAACATCTACACCGCTATCTGTATAAACATGGAAATATCTACACCGCTACCTGTATAAACATGGAAATATCTACACCGCTACCTGTATAAACATGGAAATATCTACACCGCTACCTGTATAAACATGGAAATATCAGCACCGTTCTCTGTATGAACATGGAAATACCAGCCCCTCTATCTGTATGAACATGGAAATATCTACACCGCTATCTGTATGAACATGGAAATAGCTTCACCGCCATCTGTATGAACATGGATACATCTACACAGCCATCTGGATGAACTTGGAAATATCTACACCGCTATCTATATGAACATGGAAATAGCTACACCGCTATCTGTATGAATATGGAAATATCTACAGCACTATCTGTATGAACATGGAAATATCTACACCGCTATCTGTATGAACATGGAAATATCTTCACCGCCATCTGTATGAACATGGATATATCTAAACAGCCATCTGGATGAACATGGAAATATCTACACCGCTATCTGTATGAACATGGAAATATATACAACGCTATCTGTGTAAACATGCATACATCTTCACCGCTATCTGTATAAACATGGAAATATCTACACCGCTATCTGTATGAACATGGAAATATCTAAACCGCTATCTGTTTGAACATGGAAATATCTGCACCGCTATCTGCATGAAAATGGAAATATCTACACAGCTATCTGCATATACATTTAAATGTCTACAAAGCTATCTCTTTACACATGGATATAACTACACCGCTATCTATATAAACATGGAAATATCTACACCGCCATCTGTATGAACATGGAAATATCTGCACCGCAATCTGTATGAACATATAAATATCTACACCGCCATCTATATTAAGATGGAGATATCTACACCGCTATCTGTATAAACCTGGAAATATCTACACCGCTATCTGTATAAACATGGAGATATCTACACCGCTATCTGTATAAACATGGAAATATCTACACCGCTAAATGTATAAACATGGAAATATCAGCACCGGTATCTGTATGAACATGGAAATATCTACCCCGCTATCTGTATGAACATGGAAATATCTACACCACTGTCTGTATGAACATGGAAATAGCTACACCGCTATCTGCATTAACATGGAAATATCTACACCACTATCTGTATGAACATGGAAATATCTACACCGCTATCTGTATGAACATGGAAATAGCTACACCGCTATCTGTATTAACATGGAAATATCTACACCACTATCTGTATGAACATGGAAATATCTACACCGCTATCTGTATGAACATGGATATATCTACACCACCATGTGTATGAACATGGAAATATCTGCACCGCCATCTGTATGAACATATAAATATCTACACCGCCTTCTACATTAAGATGGTGATATCTACACCGCTATCTGTATAAACTTGGAAATATCTACACCGCTATCTGTATAAACATGGAAATATCTACACCGCTATCTGTTTGAACATGGAAATATCTACACCGCTATCTGCATGAAAATGGAAATATCTACACAGCTATCTGCATATACATGGAAATGTCTACAAAGATATCTCTTTAGACATGGATATAACTACACCGCTATCTCTATAAACATGGAAATATCTACACCGCCATCTGTGTGAACATGGAAATATCTGCATCGCCATCTGTATGAACATATAAATATCTACACCGCCATCTATATAAAGATGGAGATATCTACACCGCTATCTGTATAAACATGGAAATATCTACACCGCTATCTGTATGAACATGGAAATATCTACAACGCTATCTGTATAAACACGGAAATATCTACACCGCTACCTGTATAAACATGGAAATATCAGCACCGCTATCTGTATGAACATGGAAATATCTACACCGCTATCTGTAGGAACTTGGAAATATCTACACCGCTATCTGTATGAACATGGAAATAGCTACACCGCTATCTGTATGAACATGGATATGTCTACACCACCATGTGTATGAACATGGAAATATCTGCACCGCCATCTGTATGAACATATAAATATCTACACCGCCATCTATATTAAGATGGTGATATCTACACAGCTATCTGTATAAACTTGGAAATATCTACACCGCTATCTGTATAAACATGGAAATATCTACACCGCTATCTGTATAAACTTGGAAATATCTACACCGCTGCCTGTATAAACATTTAAATAACAGCACCGCTATCTGTATGAACATGGAAATATCTACACCGCTATCTCTATGAACATGGAAATATCTACACCGCTATCTGTATGAACATGGAAATAGCTACACCACTATCTGTATGAACATGGAAATATCTACAGCACTACCTGTATGAACATGGAAATATCTACACCTCTATCTCTATGAACATGGATATATCTACACAGCCATCTGGATGAACATGGAAATATCTACACCGCTATCTGTATAAACATGGAAATATCTACACCGCTACCTGTATAAACATGGAAATATCTACACCGCTACCTGTATAAACATGGAAATATCAGCACCGCTCTCTGTATGAACATGGAAATATCAGCCCCTCTATCTGTATGAACATGGAAATATCTACACCGCTATCTGTATGAACATGGAAATATCTACACCACTATCCGTATGAACATGGAAATATCTTCACTGCTATCTATATGAACATGGATATATCT
Source organism: Gorilla gorilla gorilla (assembly GCF_029281585.2). NCBI lineage: Eukaryota > Metazoa > Chordata > Mammalia > Primates > Hominidae > Gorilla > Gorilla gorilla. The sequence goes on from NC_073247.2 coordinate 7,716,523, forward strand.
ACACAGCCATCTGGATGAACATGGAAATATCTACACCGCTATCTGTATGAACATGGAAATAGCTACACCGCTATCTGTATGAATATGGAAATATCTACACCACTATCTGTATGAACATGAAAATATCTACACCGCTATCTGTGTAAACAAGCATACATCTTCACCGCTATCTGTATAAACATGGAAATATCTACAACGTTATCTGTATGAACATGGTAATATCTACACCGCTACCTGTATAAACATGGAAATATCTACACCGCTACCTGTATAAACATGGAAATATCTACACCGCTACCTGTATAAACATGGAAATATCAGCACCGCTCACTGTATGAACATGGAAATATCAGCCACTCTCTCTGTATTAACATGGAAATATCTACACCGCTATCTGTATGAACATGGAAATATCTTCACCACCATCTGTATGAACATGAATATATCTACACAGCCATCTGGATGAACATGGAAATATCTACACCGCTATCTGTATGAACATGGAAATAGCTACACCGCTATCTGTATGAATATGGAAATATCTACACCACTATCTGTATGAACCTGGAAATATCTACACGGGTATCTGTATGAACATGGAAATATCTTCACCGCCATCTGTATGAAAATGGATATATCTACACAGCCATCTGGATGAACATGGAAATATCTACACCAATATCTGTATGAACATGGAAATAGCTGCACCGCTATCTGTATGAACATGGAAATATCTACACCGCCATCTGTATGAACTTGGATATATCTACACAGCCATCTGGATGAACATGGAAATATCTACACAGCTATCTGTATGAACATGGAAATATATATACCGCTATCTGTGTAAACATGCATACATCTTCACTGCTATCTGTATAAACATGGAAATATCTACACCGCTATCTGTATGAACATGGAAATATCTACTCCGCTATCTGTTTGAACATGGAAATATGTACACCGCTATCTGCATGAAAATGGAAATATCTACACAGCTATCTGCATATACATGGAAATGTCTACAAAGCTATCCCTTTACACATGGATATAACTACACCACTATCTCTATAAACATGGAAAATCTACACCGCCATCTGTATGAACATGGAAATATCTGCATCGCCATCTGTATGAACATATAAATATCTACACCGCCATCTATATTAAGATGGAGATATCTACAACGCTATCTGTATAAACATGGAAATATCTACACCGCTATCTGTATAAACATGGAAATATCTACACCGCTATCTGTATAAACATGGAAATATCTACACCGCTACCTGTATAAACATGGAAATATCAGCACCGCTATCTGTATGAACATGGAAATATATACACCGCTATCTGTATGAACATGGAAATATCTACACCGCTATCTGAATGAACATGGAAATAGCTACACCGCTATCTGTATGAACATGGAAATATCTACACCACTATCTGTATGAACATGGAAATATCTACACCGCTATCTGTATAAACATGGAAATATCTACACCGCTATCTGTATGAACATGGAAATAGCTACACCACTATCTGTATGAACATGGAAATATCTACAGCACTACCTGTATGAACATGGAAATATCTACACCTCTATCTCTATGAACATGGATATATCTACACAGCCATCTGGATGAACATGGAAATATCTACACCGCTATCGGTATAAACATGGAAATATCTACACCGCTACCTGTATAAACATGGAAATATCTACACCGCTACCTGTATAAACATGGAAATATCAGCACCGCTCTCTGTATGAACATGGAAATATCAGCCCCTCTATCTGTATGAACATGGATATATCTACACCGCTATCTGTATGAACATGGAAATATCTACACCGCTATCCGTATGAACATGGAAATATCTTCACCGCCATCTATATGAACATGGATATATCTACACAGCCATCTGGATGAACATGGAAATATCTACACCGCTATCTGTATGAACATGGAAATAGCTACACTGCTATCTGTATGAATATGGAAATATCTACACCGCTATCTGTATGAACATGGAAATACCTACACCGCTATCTGTATGAACATGGAAATATCTTCACCGCCATCTCTATGAAGATGGATATAACTACACAGCCATCTGGATGAACATGGAAATATCTACACCACTATCTGTATGAACATGGAAATAGCTACACCGCTATCTGGTTGAACTTGGAAATATCTTCACCGCCATCTGTATGAACATGGATATATCTACACAGCCATCTGGATGAACATGGAAATATCTACACAGCTATCTGTATGAACATGGAAATATATACACCGCTATCTGTGTAAACATGCATACATCTTCACCGCTATCGGTATAAACATGGAAATATATACACCGCTATCAGTATGAACATGGAAATATCTAAACCGCTATCTGTTTGAACATGGAAATATCTACACCGCTATCTGCATGAAAATGGAAATATCTACACAGCTATCTGCATATACATGGAAATGTCTACAAAGCTATCTCTTTACACATGGATATAACTACACCGCTATCTCTATAAACATGGAAATATCTACACCGCCATCTGTATGAACATGGAAATATCTGCACCGCCATCTGTATGAACATATAAATATCTACACCGCCATCTATATTAAGATGGAGATATCTACACCGCTATCTGTATGAACATGGATATATCTACACAGCCATCTGGATGAACATGGAAATATCTACACTGCTATCTGTATGAACATGGAAATATCTACACCGCAATCTGTGTAAACAAGCATACATCTTCACCGCTATCTGTATAAACATGGAAATATCTACACCGTTATCTGTATGAACATGGTAATATCTACACCGCTACCTGTATAAACATGGAAATATCTACACCGCTATCTGTATAAACATGGAAATATCTACACCGCTACCTGTATAAACATGGAAATATCAGCACCGCTATCTGTATAAACATGGAAATATCAACACCACTATCTGTATGAACATGGAAATATCTACACCGCTATCTGTATGAACATGGAAATATCTTCACCGCCATCTGTATGAACATGGATACATCTACACAACCATCTGTATGAACATGGAAATATCTACTCCGCTATCTGTATGAACATGGAAATATCTACACCGTTATCTGTATGAACATGGAAATATCTTCTCCACCATCTGTATGAACATGGATATGTCTACACAGCCATCTGGATGAACATGGAAATATCTACACCGCGATCTGTTTGAACATGGAAATATCTACACCTCTATCTGTGTAATCATGCATACGTTTCCCCGCTATCTGTATAAACATGGAAATATCTACACCGCTATCTGTATGAACATGGAAATATCTACACCGCTATCTGTTTGAACATGGAAATATCTAAACAGCTATCTGCATGAAAATAGAAATACCTACACAGCTATCTGCATATACATGGAAATATCTACAAAGCTATCTCTTTACAGATAGAAATAACTACACCGCTATCTTTATAAACATTGAAATATCTACACCGCCATCTGTATGAACATGGAAATGTCTGCACTGCCATCAGTATGAACATATAAATATCTGCACCGCCATCTGTATTAAGATGGAGATATCTTCACCGCTATCTGTATAAACTTGGAAATATCTACACCGCTATCTGTATAAACCTTTAAATATCTACACCGCTATCTGTATAAACATGGAAATATCTACTCCATTACCTGTATAAACATGGAAATATCAGCACCGCTATCTGTATGAACGTGGAAATATCTACACCGCTATCTCTATGAACATGCAAATATCTACACCGCTAACTGTATGAACATGGAAATATCTGCACCGCCATCTGTATGAACATATAAATATCTACACCACCATCTGTATTAAGATGGAGATATCTACACCGCTATCTGTATAAACATGGAAATATCTACACCGCTATCTATATAAACATGGAAATATCTACACTGCTATCTGTATAAACTTGGAAATATCTACACCGCTACATGTATAAACATGGAAATAACAGCACCGCTATCTGTATGAACATGGAAATATCAGCCCCTCTATCTGTATGAACATGGAAATATCTACACCGCTATCTGTTTGAACATGGAAGTATCTAAACCGCTATCTGCATATACATGGAAATATCTACACAACTATCTCTTTACACATGGAAATAACTACCGAGCTATCTGTATGAACATGGAAATATCTTCACCGCCATCTGAATGAACATGGATATATCTAAACAGCTATCTGTGTAAACATGCATACATCTTCACCGCTATCTGTATAAACATGGAAATATCTACACTGCTATCTGCATGAACATGGAAATATCTACACCGCTATCTGTTTGAACATGGAAATATCTACACCGATATCTGCATGAAAATGGAAATACCTACACAGCTATCTGCATATACATGGAAATATCTACAAAGCTATCTGTTTACACATGGAAATAACTACAGCGCTATCTCTATAAACAAGGAAATATCTACACCACCATCTGTATGAACATGGAAATATCTGCACCGCCATCTGTATGAACATATAAATATCTACACCGCCATCTATATTAAGATGGTGATATCTACACCACTATCTGTATAAACTTGGAAATATCTACATCGCTATCTGTATAAACATGGAAATATCTACACCGCTATCTGTATAAACATGGAAATATCTACACCGCTACCTATATAAACATTTAAATATCAGCACCGCTATCTGTATGAACATGGAAATATCTACACCGCTATCTCTATGAACATTGAAATATCTACACCGCTATCTGTATGAACTTGGAAATAGCTACACCACTATCTGTATGAAAATGGAAATATCTACAGCACTACCTGTATGAACATGGAGATAACTACACCTCTATCTCTATGAACATGGATATATCTACACAGCCATCTGGATGAACATGGAAACATCTACACCGCTATCTGTATAAACATGGAAATATCTACACCGCTACCTGTATAAACATGGAAATATCTACACCGCTACCTGTATAAACATGGAAATATCAGCACCGCTCTCTGTATGAACATGGAAATACCAGCCCCTCAATCTGTATGAACATGGAAATATCTACACCGCTATTTGTATGAACATGGAAATATCTTCACCGCCATCTGTATGAACATGGATACACCTACACAGCCATCTGGATGAACATGGAAATATCTACACCGCTATCTGTATGAACATGGAAATATCTTCACCGCCATCTGTATGAACATGGATATATCTACACAGCCATCTGGATGAACATGGAAATATCTACACCGCTATCTGTATGAACATGGAAATATATACAACGCTATCTGTGTAAACATGCATACAACTTCACCGCTATCTGTATAAACATGGAAATATCTACACCGCTATCTGTATGAACATGGAAATATCTAAACCGCTATCTGTTTGAACATGGAAATATCTACACCGCTATCTGCATGAAAATGGAAATATCTACACAGCTATCTGCATATACATGGAAATGTCTACAAAGCTATCTCTTTACACATGGGTATAACTTCACCGCTATCTCTATAAACATGGAAATATCTACACCGCCATGTGTATGAACATGGAAATATCTGCACCGCCATCTGTATGAACATATAAATATCTACACCGCCATCTATATTAAGATGGAGATATCTACACCGCTATCTGTATAAACCTGGAAATATCTACACCGCTATCTGTATAAACATGGAGATATCTACACCGCTATCTGTATAAACATGGAAATATCTACACCGCTAAATGTGTAAACATGGAAATATCAGCACCGTTATCTGTATGAACATGGAAATATCTACACCGCTATCTGCATGAACATGGAAATATCTACACCGCTGTCTGTATGAACATGGAAATAGCTACACCGCTATCTGTATTAACATGGAAATATCTACACCACTATCTGTATGAACATGGAAATATCTACACCGCTATCTGTATGAACATGGAAATAGCTACACCGCTATCTGTATTAACATGGAAATATCTACACCACTATCTGTATGAACATGGAAATATCTACACCGCTACCTGTATAAACATGGAAATATCAGCACCGCTATCTGTATGAACATGGAAATATCTACACCGCAATCTGTATGAACGTGGAAATATCTACACCGCTATCTGTATGAACATGGAAATAGCTACACCGCTATCTGTATGAACATGGATATACCTACACCACCATGTGTATGAACATGGAAACATCTGCACCGCCATCTGTATGAACATATAAATATCTACACCGCCATCTATATTAAGATGGTGATATCTACACAGCTATCTGTATAAACTTGGAAATATCTACACCGCTATCTGTATAAACATGGAAATATCTACACCGCTATCTGTATAAACTTGGAAATATCTACACCACTGCCTGTATAAACATTTAAATAACAGCAGCGCTATCTGTATCAACATGGAAATATCTACACCGCTATCTCTATGAACATGGAAATATCTACACCGCTATCTGTATGAACATGGAAATAGCTACACCACTATCTGTATGAACATGGAAATATCTACAGCACTACCTGTATTAACATGGAAATATCTACACCTCTATCTCTATGAACATGGATATATCTACACAGCCATCTGGATGAACATGGAAATATCTACACCGCTATCTGTATAAACATGGAAATATCTACACCGCTACCTGTATAAACATGGAAATATCTACACCGCTACCTGTATAAACATGGAAATATCAGCACCGCTCTCTGTATGAACATGGAAATATCAGCCCCTCTATCTGTATGAACATGGAAATATCTACACCGCTATCTGTATGAACATGGAAATATCTACACCGCTATCCGTATGAACATGGAAATATCTTCACTGCCATCTATATGAACATGGATATATCTACACAGCCATCTGGATGAACATGGAAATATCTACACCGCTATCTGTATGAACATGGAAATAGCTACACCGCTATCTGTATGAATATGGAAATATCTACACCATTATCTGTATGAACATGGAAATATCTACACCGCTATCTGTGTAAACAAGCATACATCTTCACCGCTATCTGTATAAACATGGAAATATCTACAACGTTATCTGTATGAACATGGTAATATCTACACCGCTACCTGTATAAACATGGAAATATCTACACCGCTACCTGTATAAACATGGAAATATCTACACCGCCATCTGTATGAAGGTGGATATAACTACACAGCCATCTGGATGAACATGGAAATATCTACACCGCTATCTGTATGAACATGGAAATATCTTCACCGCCATCTGTATGAACATGAATATATCTACACAGCCATCTGGATGAACATGGAAATATCTACACCGCTATCTGTATGAACATGGAAATAGCTACACCGCTATCTGTATGAATATGGAAATATCTACACCACTATCTGTATGAACATGGAAATATCTACACGGCTATCTGTATGAACATGGAAATATCTTCACCGCCATCTGTATGAAAATGGATATATCTACACAGCCATCTGGATGAACATGGAAATATCTACACCAATATCTGTTTGAACATGGAAATATCTACACCGCTACCTGTATAAACATGGAAATATCTACACCGCTACCTGTATAAACATGGAAATATCAGCACCGCTCTCTGTATGAACATGGAAATATCTTCACCGCCATCTGTATGAAAATGGATATATCTACACAGCCATATGGATGAACATGGAAATATCTACACCATTATCTGTATGAACATGGATATATCTACACCGCTATCTGTATGAACATGGAAATATCTACACCGCTATCCGTATGAACATGGAAATATCTTCACCGCCATCTATATGAACATGGATATATCTACACAGCCATCTGGATGAACATGGAAATATCTACACCGCTATCTGTATGAACATGGAAATAGCTACACTGCTATCTGTATGAATATGGAAATATCTACACCACTATCTGTATGAACATGGAAATATCTACACCGCTATCTGTATGAACATGGAAATATCTTCACCGCCATCTGAATGAAGATGGATATAACTACACAGCCATCTGGATGAACATGGAAACATCTACACCACTATCTGTATGAACATGGAAATAGCTACACCGCTATCTGTATGAACTTGGAAATATCTTCACAGCCATCTGTATGAACATGGATATATCTACACAGCCATCTGGATGAACATGGAAATATCTACACAGCTATCTGTATGAACATGGAAATATATACACCGCTATCTGTGTAAACATGCATACATCTTCACCGCTATCTGTATAAACATGGAAATATCTACACCGCTATCTGTATGAACATGGAAATATCTAAACCGCTATCTGTTTGAACATGGAAATATCTACACCGCTATCTGCATGAAAATGGAAATATCTACACAGCTATCTGCATATACATGGAAATGTCTACAAAGCTATCTCTTTACACATGGATATAACTACACCGCTATCTCTATAAACATGGAAATATCTACACCGCCATCTGTATGAACATGGAAATATCTGCACCGCCATCTGTATGAACATATACATATCTACACCGCCATCTATATTAAGATGGAGATATCTACACCGATATCTGTATAAACCTGGAAATATCTACACCGCTATCTGTATAAACATGGAAATATCTACACCGCTATCTGTATAAACATGGAAATATCTACACCGCTACCTGTATAAACATGGAAATATCAGCACCGCTATCTGTATGAACATGGAAATATCTACACCGCTATCTGTATGAACATGGAAATATCTACACCGCTATCTGTATGAACATGGAAATAGCTACACCGCTATCTGTATTAACATGGAAATATCTACACCAATATCTGTATGAACATGGAAATATCTACACCGCTATCTGTATGAACATGGATATATCTACACAGCCATCTGGATGAACATGGAAATATCTACACTGCTATCTGTATGAACATGGAAATATCTACACCGCAATCTGTGTAAACAAGCATACATCTTCACCGCTATCTGTATAAACATGGAAATATCTACACCGTTATCTGTATGAACATGGTAATATCTACACCGCTACCTGTATAAACATGGAAATATCTACACCGCTACCTGTATAAACATGGAAATATCTACACGGCTACCTGTATAAACATGGAAATATCAGCACCGCTCTCTGTATGAACATGGAAATATCAGCCCCTCTATCTGTATGAACATGGAAATATCTACACCGCTATCAGTATGAACATGGAAATATCTACACCGCTATCCGTATGAACATGGAAATATCTTCACCGCCATCTGTATGAACATGGATATATCTACACAACCATCTGGATGAACATGGAAATATCTACACCGCTATCTGTATGAACACGGAAATAGCTACACCGCTATCTGTATGAATGTGGAAATATCTACACCACTATCTGTATGAACATGGAAATATCTACACGGCTATCTGTATGAACATGGAAATATCTTCACCGCCATCTGTATGAACATGGATATATCTACACAGCCATCTGGATGAACATGGAAATATCTACACCACTATCTGTATGAAGATGGAAATAGCTACACCGCTACCTGTATGAACATGGAAATATCTTCACCGACATCTGTATGAACATGGATATATCTACACAGCCATCTGGATGAACATGGAAATATCTACACAGCTATCTGCATATACATGGAAATGTCTACAAAGCTATCTCTTTACACATGGATTTAACTACTCTGCTATCTCTATAAACATGGAAATAACTACGCCACCATCTGTTTGAACATGGAAATATCTGCACCGCCATCTGTATGAACATATAAATATCTACACCGCAATCTATATTAAGATGGAGATATCTACACCGCTATCTGTATAAACCTTGAAATATCTACACCGCTATCTGTATAAACATGGAGATATCTACACCGCTATCTGTATAAAAATGGAAATATCTACACCGCTAAATGTATAAACATGGAAATATCAGCACCGTTATCTGTATGAACATGGAAATATCTACACCGCTATCTGTATGAACATGGAAATATCTACACCGCTGTCTGTATGAACATGGAAATAGCTACACCGCTATCTGTATTAACATGGAAATATCTACACCACTATCTGTATGAACATGGAAATATCTACACCACTATCTGTATGAACATGGAAATAGCTACACCGCTATCTGTATTAACATGGAAATATCTACAACACTATCTGTATGAACATGGAAATATCTACACCGCTACCTGTATAAACATGGAAATATCAGCACCGCTATCTGTATGAACATGGAAATATCTACACCGCTATCTGTATGAACTTGGAAATATCTACACCGCTATCTGTATGAACATGGAAATAGCTACACCGCTATCTGTATGAACATGGATATATCTACACCACCATGTGTATGAACATGGAAATATCTGCACCGCCATCTGTATGAACATATAAATATCTACACCGCCATCTATATTAAGATGGTGATATCTACACAGCTATCTGTATAAACTTGGAAATATCTACACCGCTATCTGTATAAACATGGAAATATCTACACCGCTATCTGTATAAACTTGGAAATATCTACACCGCTGCCTGTATAAACATTTAAATAACAGCAGCGCTATCTGTATGAACATGGAAATATCTACACCGCTATCTCTATGAACATGGAAATATCTACACCGCTATCAGTATGAACATGGAAATAGCTACACCACTATCTGTATGAACATGGAAATATCTACAGCACTACCTGTATGAACATGGAAATATCTACACCTCTATCTCTATGAACATGGATATATCTACACAGCCATCTGGATGAACATGGAAATATCTACACCGCTATCTGTATAAACATGGAAATATCTACACCGCTACCTGTATAAACATGGAAATATCTACACCGCTACCTGTATAAACATGGAAATATCAGCACCGCTCTCTGTATGAACATGGAAATATCAGCCCCTCTATCTGTATGAACATGGAAATATCTACACCGCTATCTGTATGAACATGGAAATATCTACACCGCTATCCGTATGAACATGGAAATATCTTCACTGCCATCTATATGAACATGGATATATCTACACAGCCATCTGGATGAACATGGAAATATCTACACCGCTATCTGTATGAACATGGAAATAGCTACACCGCTATCTGTATGAATATTTAAATATCTACACCATTATCTGTATGAACATGGAAATATCTACACCGCTATCTGTGTAAACAAGCATACATCTTCACCGCTATCTGTATAAACATGGAAATATCTACAACGTTATCTGTATGAACATGGTAATATCTACACCGCTACCTGTATAAACATGGAAATATCTACACCGCTACCTGTATAAACATGGATATATCTACACCGCCATCTGTATGAAGATGGATATAACTACACAGCCATCTGGATGAACATGGAAATATCTACACCGCTATCTGTATGAACATGGAAATATCTTCACCGCCATCTGTATGAACATGAATATATCTACACAGCCATCTGGATGAACATGGAAATATCTACACCGCTATCTGTATGAACATGGAAATAGCTACACCGCTATCTGTATGAATATGGAAATATCTACACCACTATCTGTATGAACATGGAAATATCTACACCGCTATCCGTATGAACATGGAAATATCTTCACTGCCATCTATATGAACATGGATATATCTACACAGCCATCTGGATGAACATGGAAATATCTACACCGCTATCTGTATGAACATGGAAATAGCTACACCGCTATCTGTATGAATATGGAAATATCTACACCATTATCTGTATGAACATGGAAATATCTACACCGCTATCTGTGTAAACAAGCATACATCTTCACCGCTATCTGTATAAACATGGAAATATCTACAACGTTATCTGTATGAACATGGTAATATCTACACCGCTACCTGTATAAACATGGAAATATCTACACCGCTACCTGTATAAACATGGAAATATCTACACCGCCATCTGTATGAAGATGGATATAACTACACAGCCATCTGGATGAACATGGAAATATCTACACCGCTATCTGTATGAACATGGAAATATCTTCACCGCCATCTGTATGAACATGAATATATCTACACAGCCATCTGGATGAACATGGAAATATCTACACCGCTATCTGTATGAACATGGAAATAGCTACACCGCTATCTGTATGAATATGGAAATATCTACACCACTATCTGTATGAACATGGAAATATCTACACGGCTATCTGTATGAACATGGAAATATCTTCACCGCCATCTGTATGAAAATGGATATATCTACACAACCATCTGGATGAACATGGAAATATCTACACCAATATCTGTATGAACATGGAAATATCTACACCGCTACCTGTATAAACATGGAAATATCTACACCGCTACCTGTATAAACATGGAAATATCAGCACCGCTCTCTGTATGAACATGGAAATATCAGCCCCTCTATCTGTATGAACATGGATATATCTACACCGCTATCTGTATGAACATGGAAATATCTACACCGCTATCCGTATGAACATGGAAATATCTTCACCGCCATCTATATGAACATGGATATATCTACACAGCCATCTGGATGAACATGGAAATATCTACACCGCTATCTGTATGAACATGGAAATAGCTACACTGCTATCTGTATGAATATGGAAATATCTACACCACTATCTGTATGAACATGGAAATATCTACACCGCTATCTGTATGAACATGGAAATATCTTCACCGCCATCTGAATGAAGATGGATATAACTACACAGCCATCTGGATGAACATGGAAACATCTACACCACTATCTGTATGAACATGGAAATAGCTACACCGCTATCTGTATGAACTTGGAAATATCTTCACAGCCATCTGTATGAACATGGATATATCTACACAGCCATCTGGATGAACATGGAAATATCTACACAGCTATCTGTATGAACATGGAAATATATACACCGCTATCTGTGTAAACATGCATACATCTTCACCGCTATCTGTATAAACATGGAAATATCTACACCGCTATCTGTATGAACATGGAAATATCTAAACCGCTATCTGTTTGAACATGGAAATATCTACACCGCTATCTGCATGAAAATGGAAATATCTACACAGCTATCTGCATATACATGGAAATGTCTACAAAGCTATCTCTTTACACATGGATATAACTACACCGCTATCTCTATAAACATGGAAATATCTACACCGCCATCTGTATGAACATGGAAATATCTGCACCGCCATCTGTATGAACATATACATATCTACACCGCCATCTATATTAAGATGGAGATATCTACACCGATATCTGTATAAACCTGGAAATATCTACACCGCTATCTGTATAAACATGGAAATATCTACACCGCTATCTGTATAAACATGGAAATATCTACACCGCTACCTGTATAAACATGGAAATATCAGCACCGCTATCTGTATGAACATGGAAATATCTACACCGCTATCTGTATGAACATGGAAATATCTACACCGCTATCTGTATGAACATGGAAATAGCTACACCGCTATCTGTATTAACATGGAAATATCTACACCAATATCTGTATGAACATGGAAATATCTACACCGCTATCTGTATGAACATGGATATATCTACACAGCCATCTGGATGAACATGGAAATATCTACACTGCTATCTGTATGAACATGGAAATATCTACACCGCAATCTGTGTAAACAAGCATACATCTTCACCGCTATCTGTATAAACATGGAAATATCTACACCGTTATCTGTATGAACATGGTAATATCTACACCGCTACCTGTATAAACATGGAAATATCTACACCGCTACCTGTATAAACATGGAAATATCTACACGGCTACCTGTATAAACATGGAAATATCAGCACCGCTCTCTGTATGAACATGGAAATATCAGCCCCTCTATCTGTATGAACATGGAAATATCTACACCGCTATCAGTATGAACATGGAAATATCTACACCGCTATCCGTATGAACATGGAAATATCTTCACCGCCATCTGTATGAACATGGATATATCTACACAACCATCTGGATGAACATGGAAATATCTACACCGCTATCTGTATGAACACGGAAATAGCTACACCGCTATCTGTATGAATGTGGAAATATCTACACCACTATCTGTATGAACATGGAAATATCTACACGGCTATCTGTATGAACATGGAAATATCTTCACCGCCATCTGTATGAACATGGATATATCTACACAGCCATCTGGATGAACATGGAAATATCTACACCACTATCTGTATGAAGATGGAAATAGCTACACCGCTACCTGTATGAACATGGAAATATCTTCACCGACATCTGTATGAACATGGATATATCTACACAGCCATCTGGATGAACATGGAAATATCTACACAGCTATCTGCATATACATGGAAATGTCTACAAAGCTATCTCTTTACACATGGATTTAACTACTCTGCTATCTCTATAAACATGGAAATAACTACGCCACCATCTGTTTGAACATGGAAATATCTGCACCGCCATCTGTATGAACATAAGTATCTACACCGCAATCTATATTAAGATGGAGATATCTACACCGCTATCTGTATAAACCTTGAAATATCTACACCGCTATCTGTATAAACATGGAGATATCTACACCGCTATCTGTATAAAAATGGAAATATCTACACCGCTAAATGTATAAACATGGAAATATCAGCACCGTTATCTGTATGAACATGGAAATATCTACACCGCTATCTGTATGAACATGGAAATATCTACACCGCTGTCTGTATGAACATGGAAATAGCTACACCGCTATCTGTATTAACATGGAAATATCTACACCACTATCTGTATGAACATGGAAATATCTACACCGCTATCTGTATGAACATGGAAATAGCTACACCGCTATCTGTATTAACATGGAAATATCTACAACACTATCTGTATGAACATGGAAATATCTACACCGCTACCTGTATAAACATGGAAATATCAGCACCGCTATCTGTATGAACATGGAAATATCTACACCGCTATCTGTATGAACTTGGAAATATCTACACCGCTATCTGTATGAACATGGAAATAGCTACACCGCTATCTGTATGAACATGGATATATCTACACCACCATGTGTATGAACATGGAAATATCTGCACCGCCATCTGTATGAACATATAAATATCTACACCGCCATCTATATTAAGATGGTGATATCTACACAGCTATCTGTATAAACTTGGAAATATCTACACCGCTATCTGTATAAACATGGAAATATCTACACCGCTATCTGTATAAACTTGGAAATATCTACACCGCTGCCTGTATAAACATTTAAATAACAGCAGCGCTATCTGTATGAACATGGAAATATCTACACCGCTATCTCTATGAACATGGAAATATCTACACCGCTATCTGTATGAACATGGAAATAGCTACACCACTATCTGTATGAACATGGAAATATCTACAGCACTACCTGTATGAACATGGAAATATCTACACCTCTATCTCTATGAACATGGATATATCTACACAGCCATCTGGATGAACATGGAAATATCTACACCGCTATCTGTATAAACATGGAAATATCTACACCGCTACCTGTATAAACATGGAAATATCTACACCGCTACCTGTATAAACATGGAAATATCAGCACCGCTCTCTGTATGAACATGGAAATATCAGCCCCTCTATCTGTATGAACATGGAAATATCTACACCGCTATCTGTATAAACATGGAAATATCTACACCGCTACCTGTATAAACATGGAAATATCAGCACCGCTCTCTGTATGAACATGGAAATATCTTCACCGCCATCTGTATGAAAATGGATATATCTACACAGCCATATGGATGAACATGGAAATATCTACACCATTATCTGTATGAACATGGATATATCTACACCGCTATCTGTATGAACATGGAAATATCTACACCGCTATCCGTATGAACATGGAAATATCTTCACCGCCATCTATATGAACATGGATATATCTACACAGCCATCTGGATGAACATGGAAATATCTACACCGCTATCTGTATGAACATGGAAATAGCTACACTGCTATCTGTATGAATATGGAAATATCTACACCACTATCTGTATGAACATGGAAATATCTACACCGCTATCTGTATGAACATGGAAATATCTTCACCGCCATCTGAATGAAGATGGATATAACTACACAGCCATCTGGATGAACATGGAAACATCTACACCACTATCTGTATGAACATGGAAATAGCTACATCGCTATCTGTATGAACTTGGAAATATCTTCACAGCCATCTGTATGAACATGGATATATCTACACAGCCATCTGGATGAACATGGAAATATCTACACAGCTATCTGTATGAACATGGAAATATATACACCGCTATCTGTGTAAACATGCATACATCTTCACCGCTATCTGTATAAACATGGAAATATCTACACCGCTATCTGTATGAACATGGAAATATCTAAACCGCTATCTGTTTGAACATGGAAATATCTACACCGCTATCTGCATGAAAATGGAAATATCTACACAGCTATCTGCATATACATGGAAATGTCTACAAAGCTATCTCTTTACACATGGATATAACTACACCGCTATCTCTATAAACATGGAAATATCTACACCGCCATCTGTATGAACATGGAAATATCTGCACCGCCATCTGTATGAACATATACATATCTACACCGCCATCTATATTAAGATGGAGATATCTACACCGATATCTGTATAAACCTGGAAATATCTACACCGCTATCTGTATAAACATGGAAATATCTACACCGCTATCTGTATAAACATGGAAATATCTACACCGCTACCTGTATAAACATGGAAATATCAGCACCGCTATCTGTATGAACATGGAAATATCTACACCGCTATCTGTATGAACATGGAAATATCTACACCGCTATCTGTATGAACATGGAAATAGCTACACCGCTATCTGTATTAACATGGAAATATCTACACCAATATCTGTATGAACATGGAAATATCTACACCGCTATCTGTATGAACATGGATATATCTACACAGCCATCTGGATGAACATGGAAATATCTACACTGCTATCTGTATGAACATGGAAATATCTACACCGCAATCTGTGTAAACAAGCATACATCTTCACCGCTATCTGTATAAACATGGAAATATCTACACCGTTATCTGTATGAACATGGTAATATCTACACCGCTACCTGTATAAACATGGAAATATCTACACCGCTACCTGTATAAACATGGAAATATCTACACGGCTACCTGTATAAACATGGAAATATCAGCACCGCTCTCTGTATGAACATGGAAATATCAGCCCCTCTATCTGTATGAACATGGAAATATCTACACCGCTATCAGTATGAACATGGAAATATCTACACCGCTATCCGTATGAACATGGAAATATCTTCACCGCCATCTGTATGAACATGGATATATCTACACAACCATCTGGATGAACATGGAAATATCTACACCGCTATCTGTATGAACACGGAAATAGCTACACCGCTATCTGTATGAATGTGGAAATATCTACACCACTATCTGTATGAACATGGAAATATCTACACGGCTATCTGTATGAACATGGAAATATCTTCACCGCCATCTGTATGAACATGGATATATCTACACAGCCATCTGGATGAACATGGAAATATCTACACCACTATCTGTATGAAGATGGAAATAGCTACACCGCTACCTGTATGAACATGGAAATATCTTCACCGACATCTGTATGAACATGGATATATCTACACAGCCATCTGGATGAACATGGAAATATCTACACAGCTATCTGCATATACATGGAAATGTCTACAAAGCTATCTCTTTACACATGGATTTAACTACTCTGCTATCTCTATAAACATGGAAATAACTACGCCACCATCTGTTTGAACATGGAAATATCTGCACCGCCATCTGTATGAACATATAAATATCTACACCGCAATCTATATTAAGATGGAGATATCTACACCGCTATCTGTATAAACCTTGAAATATCTACACCGCTATCTGTATAAACATGGAGATATCTACACCGCTATCTGTATAAAAATGGAAATATCTACACCGCTAAATGTATAAACATGGAAATATCAGCACCGTTATCTGTATGAACATGGAAATATCTACACCGCTATCTGTATGAACATGGAAATATCTACACCGCTGTCTGTATGAACATGGAAATAGCTACACCGCTATCTGTATTAACATGGAAATATCTACACCACTATCTGTATGAACATGGAAATATCTACACCACTATCTGTATGAACATGGAAATAGCTACACCGCTATCTGTATTAACATGGAAATATCTACAACACTATCTGTATGAACATGGAAATATCTACACCGCTACCTGTATAAACATGGAAATATCAGCACCGCTATCTGTATGAACATGGAAATATCTACACCGCTATCTGTATGAACTTGGAAATATCTACACCGCTATCTGTATGAACATGGAAATAGCTACACCGCTATCTGTATGAACATGGATATATCTACACCACCATGTGTATGAACATGGAAATATCTGCACCGCCATCTGTATGAACATATAAATATCTACACCGCCATCTATATTAAGATGGTGATATCTACACAGCTATCTGTATAAACTTGGAAATATCTACACCGCTATCTGTATAAACATGGAAATATCTACACCGCTATCTGTATAAACTTGGAAATATCTACACCGCTGCCTGTATAAACATTTAAATAACAGCAGCGCTATCTGTATGAACATGGAAATATCTACACCGCTATCTCTATGAACATGGAAATATCTACACCGCTATCAGTATGAACATGGAAATAGCTACACCACTATCTGTATGAACATGGAAATATCTACAGCACTACCTGTATGAACATGGAAATATCTACACCTCTATCTCTATGAACATGGATATATCTACACAGCCATCTGGATGAACATGGAAATATCTACACCGCTATCTGTATAAACATGGAAATATCTACACCGCTACCTGTATAAACATGGAAATATCTACACCGCTACCTGTATAAACATGGAAATATCAGCACCGCTCTCTGTATGAACATGGAAATATCAGCCCCTCTATCTGTATGAACATGGAAATATCTACACCGCTATCTGTATGAACATGGAAATATCTACACCGCTATCCGTATGAACATGGAAATATCTTCACTGCCATCTATATGAACATGGATATATCTACACAGCCATCTGGATGAACATGGAAATATCTACACCGCTATCTGTATGAACATGGAAATAGCTACACCGCTATCTGTATGAATATTTAAATATCTACACCATTATCTGTATGAACATGGAAATATCTACACCGCTATCTGTGTAAACAAGCATACATCTTCACCGCTATCTGTATAAACATGGAAATATCTACAACGTTATCTGTATGAACATGGTAATATCTACACCGCTACCTGTATAAACATGGAAATATCTACACCGCTACCTGTATAAACATGGATATATCTACACCGCCATCTGTATGAAGATGGATATAACTACACAGCCATCTGGATGAACATGGAAATATCTACACCGCTATCTGTATGAACATGGAAATATCTTCACCGCCATCTGTATGAACATGAATATATCTACACAGCCATCTGGATGAACATGGAAATATCTACACCGCTATCTGTATGAACATGGAAATAGCTACACCGCTATCTGTATGAATATGGAAATATCTACACCACTATCTGTATGAACATGGAAATATCTACACCGCTATCCGTATGAACATGGAAATATCTTCACTGCCATCTATATGAACATGGATATATCTACACAGCCATCTGGATGAACATGGAAATATCTACACCGCTATCTGTATGAACATGGAAATAGCTACACCGCTATCTGTATGAATATGGAAATATCTACACCATTATCTGTATGAACATGGAAATATCTACACCGCTATCTGTGTAAACAAGCATACATCTTCACCGCTATCTGTATAAACATGGAAATATCTACAACGTTATCTGTATGAACATGGTAATATCTACACCGCTACCTGTATAAACATGGAAATATCTACACCGCTACCTGTATAAACATGGAAATATCTACACCGCCATCTGTATGAAGATGGATATAACTACACAGCCATCTGGATGAACATGGAAATATCTACACCGCTATCTGTATGAACATGGAAATATCTTCACCGCCATCTGTATGAACATGAATATATCTACACAGCCATCTGGATGAACATGGAAATATCTACACCGCTATCTGTATGAACATGGAAATAGCTACACCGCTATCTGTATGAATATGGAAATATCTACACCACTATCTGTATGAACATGGAAATATCTACACGGCTATCTGTATGAACATGGAAATATCTTCACCGCCATCTGTATGAAAATGGATATATCTACACAACCATCTGGATGAACATGGAAATATCTACACCAATATCTGTATGAACATGGAAATATCTACACCGCTACCTGTATAAACATGGAAATATCTACACCGCTACCTGTATAAACATGGAAATATCAGCACCGCTCTCTGTATGAACATGGAAATATCAGCCCCTCTATCTGTATGAACATGGATATATCTACACCGCTATCTGTATGAACATGGAAATATCTACACCGCTATCCGTATGAACATGGAAATATCTTCACCGCCATCTATATGAACATGGATATATCTACACAGCCATCTGGATGAACATGGAAATATCTACACCGCTATCTGTATGAACATGGAAATAGCTACACTGCTATCTGTATGAATATGGAAATATCTACACCACTATCTGTATGAACATGGAAATATCTACACCGCTATCTGTATGAACATGGAAATATCTTCACCGCCATCTGAATGAAGATGGATATAACTACACAGCCATCTGGATGAACATGGAAACATCTACACCACTATCTGTATGAACATGGAAATAGCTACACCGCTATCTGTATGAACTTGGAAATATCTTCACAGCCATCTGTATGAACATGGATATATCTACACAGCCATCTGGATGAACATGGAAATATCTACACAGCTATCTGTATGAACATGGAAATATATACACCGCTATCTGTGTAAACATGCATACATCTTCACCGCTATCTGTATAAACATGGAAATATCTACACCGCTATCTGTATGAACATGGAAATATCTAAACCGCTATCTGTTTGAACATGGAAATATCTACACCGCTATCTGCATGAAAATGGAAATATCTACACAGCTATCTGCATATACATGGAAATGTCTACAAAGCTATCTCTTTACACATGGATATAACTACACCGCTATCTCTATAAACATGGAAATATCTACACCGCCATCTGTATGAACATGGAAATATCTGCACCGCCATCTGTATGAACATATACATATCTACACCGCCATCTATATTAAGATGGAGATATCTACACCGATATCTGTATAAACCTGGAAATATCTACACCGCTATCTGTATAAACATGGAAATATCTACACCGCTATCTGTATAAACATGGAAATATCTACACCGCTACCTGTATAAACATGGAAATATCAGCACCGCTATCTGTATGAACATGGAAATATCTACACCGCTATCTGTATGAACATGGAAATATCTACACCGCTATCTGTATGAACATGGAAATAGCTACACCGCTATCTGTATTAACATGGAAATATCTACACCAATATCTGTATGAACATGGAAATATCTACACCGCTATCTGTATGAACATGGATATATCTACACAGCCATCTGGATGAACATGGAAATATCTACACTGCTATCTGTATGAACATGGAAATATCTACACCGCAATCTGTGTAAACAAGCATACATCTTCACCGCTATCTGTATAAACATGGAAATATCTACACCGTTATCTGTATGAACATGGTAATATCTACACCGC
Source organism: Gorilla gorilla gorilla (assembly GCF_029281585.2). Classification (NCBI taxonomy): domain Eukaryota; kingdom Metazoa; phylum Chordata; class Mammalia; order Primates; family Hominidae; genus Gorilla; species Gorilla gorilla. The sequence goes on from NC_073247.2 coordinate 7,738,638, forward strand.
TACCTGTATAAACATGGAAATATCTACACCGCTACCTGTATAAACATGGAAATATCTACACGGCTACCTGTATAAACATGGAAATATCAGCACCGCTCTCTGTATGAACATGGAAATATCAGCCCCTCTATCTGTATGAACATGGAAATATCTACACCGCTATCAGTATGAACATGGAAATATCTACACCGCTATCCGTATGAACATGGAAATATCTTCACCGCCATCTGTATGAACATGGATATATCTACACAACCATCTGGATGAACATGGAAATATCTACACCGCTATCTGTATGAACACGGAAATAGCTACACCGCTATCTGTATGAATGTGGAAATATCTACACCACTATCTGTATGAACATGGAAATATCTACACGGCTATCTGTATGAACATGGAAATATCTTCACCGCCATCTGTATGAACATGGATATATCTACACAGCCATCTGGATGAACATGGAAATATCTACACCACTATCTGTATGAAGATGGAAATAGCTACACCGCTACCTGTATGAACATGGAAATATCTTCACCGACATCTGTATGAACATGGATATATCTACACAGCCATCTGGATGAACATGGAAATATCTACACAGCTATCTGCATATACATGGAAATGTCTACAAAGCTATCTCTTTACACATGGATTTAACTACTCTGCTATCTCTATAAACATGGAAATAACTACGCCACCATCTGTTTGAACATGGAAATATCTGCACCGCCATCTGTATGAACATATAAATATCTACACCGCAATCTATATTAAGATGGAGATATCTACACCGCTATCTGTATAAACCTTGAAATATCTACACCGCTATCTGTATAAACATGGAGATATCTACACCGCTATCTGTATAAAAATGGAAATATCTACACCGCTAAATGTATAAACATGGAAATATCAGCACCGTTATCTGTATGAACATGGAAATATCTACACCGCTATCTGTATGAACATGGAAATATCTACACCGCTGTCTGTATGAACATGGAAATAGCTACACCGCTATCTGTATTAACATGGAAATATCTACACCACTATCTGTATGAACATGGAAATATCTACACCGCTATCTGTATGAACATGGAAATAGCTACACCGCTATCTGTATTAACATGGAAATATCTACAACACTATCTGTATGAACATGGAAATATCTACACCGCTACCTGTATAAACATGGAAATATCAGCACCGCTATCTGTATGAACATGGAAATATCTACACCGCTATCTGTATGAACTTGGAAATATCTACACCGCTATCTGTATGAACATGGAAATAGCTACACCGCTATCTGTATGAACATGGATATATCTACACCACCATGTGTATGAACATGGAAATATCTGCACCGCCATCTGTATGAACATATAAATATCTACACCGCCATCTATATTAAGATGGTGATATCTACACAGCTATCTGTATAAACTTGGAAATATCTACACCGCTATCTGTATAAACATGGAAATATCTACACCGCTATCTGTATAAACTTGGAAATATCTACACCGCTGCCTGTATAAACATTTAAATAACAGCAGCGCTATCTGTATGAACATGGAAATATCTACACCGCTATCTCTATGAACATGGAAATATCTACACCGCTATCTGTATGAACATGGAAATAGCTACACCACTATCTGTATGAACATGGAAATATCTACAGCACTACCTGTATGAACATGGAAATATCTACACCTCTATCTCTATGAACATGGATATATCTACACAGCCATCTGGATGAACATGGAAATATCTACACCGCTATCTGTATAAACATGGAAATATCTACACCGCTACCTGTATAAACATGGAAATATCTACACCGCTACCTGTATAAACATGGAAATATCAGCACCGCTCTCTGTATGAACATGGAAATATCAGCCCCTCTATCTGTATGAACATGGAAATATCTACACCGCTATCTGTATGAACATGGAAATATCTACACCGCTATCCGTATGAACATGGAAATATCTTCACTGCCATCTATATGAACATGGATATATCTACACAGCCATCTGGATGAACATGGAAATATCTACACCGCTATCTGTATGAACATGGAAATAGCTACACCGCTATCTGTATGAATATTTAAATATCTACACCATTATCTGTATGAACATGGAAATATCTACACCGCTATCTGTGTAAACAAGCATACATCTTCACCGCTATCTGTATAAACATGGAAATATCTACAACGTTATCTGTATGAACATGGTAATATCTACACCGCTACCTGTATAAACATGGAAATATCTACACCGCTACCTGTATAAACATGGATATATCTACACCGCCATCTGTATGAAGATGGATATAACTACACAGCCATCTGGATGAACATGGAAATATCTACACCGCTATCTGTATGAACATGGAAATATCTTCACCGCCATCTGTATGAACATGAATATATCTACACAGCCATCTGGATGAACATGGAAATATCTACACCGCTATCTGTATGAACATGGAAATAGCTACACCGCTATCTGTATGAATATGGAAATATCTACACCACTATCTGTATGAACATGGAAATATCTACACCGCTATCCGTATGAACATGGAAATATCTTCACTGCCATCTATATGAACATGGATATATCTACACAGCCATCTGGATGAACATGGAAATATCTACACCGCTATCTGTATGAACATGGAAATAGCTACACCGCTATCTGTATGAATATGGAAATATCTACACCATTATCTGTATGAACATGGAAATATCTACACCGCTATCTGTGTAAACAAGCATACATCTTCACCGCTATCTGTATAAACATGGAAATATCTACAACGTTATCTGTATGAACATGGTAATATCTACACCGCTACCTGTATAAACATGGAAATATCTACACCGCTACCTGTATAAACATGGAAATATCTACACCGCCATCTGTATGAAGATGGATATAACTACACAGCCATCTGGATGAACATGGAAATATCTACACCGCTATCTGTATGAACATGGAAATATCTTCACCGCCATCTGTATGAACATGAATATATCTACACAGCCATCTGGATGAACATGGAAATATCTACACCGCTATCTGTATGAACATGGAAATAGCTACACCGCTATCTGTATGAATATGGAAATATCTACACCACTATCTGTATGAACATGGAAATATCTACACGGCTATCTGTATGAACATGGAAATATCTTCACCGCCATCTGTATGAAAATGGATATATCTACACAGCCATCTGGATGAATATGGAAATATCTACACCAATATCTGTATGAACATGGAAATATCTAAACCGCTACCTGTATAAACATGGAAATATCTACACCGCTACCTGTATAAACATGGAAATATCAGCACCGCTCTCTGTATGAACATGGAAATATCAGCCCCTCTATCTGTATGAACATGGATATATCTACACCGCTATCTGTATGAACATGGAAATATCTACACCGCTATCCGTATGAACATGGAAATATCTTCACCGCCATCTATATGAACATGGATATATCTACACAGCCATCTGGATGAACATGGAAATATCTACACCGCTATCTTTATGAACATGGAAATAGCTACACTGCTATCTGTATGAATATGGAAATATCTACACCACTATCTGTATGAACATGGAAATATCTACACCGCTATCTGTATGAACATGGAAATATCTTCACCGCCATCTGAATGACGATGGATATAACTACACAGCCATCTGGATGAACATGGAAATATCTACACCACTATCTGTATGAACATGGAAATAGCTACACCGCTATCTGTATGAACTTGGAAATATCTTCACCGCCATCTGTATGAACATGGATATATCTACACAGCCATCTGGATGAACATGGAAATATCTACACAGCTATCTGTATGAACGTGGAAATATATACACCGCTATCTGTGTAAACATGCATACATCTTCACCGCTATCTGTATAAACATGGAAATATCTACACCGCTATCTGTATGAACATGGAAATATCTAAACCGCTATCTGTTTGAACATGGAAATATCTACACCGCTATCTGCATGAAAATGGAAATATCTACACAGCTATCTGCATATACATGGAAATGTCTACAAAGCTATCTCTTTACACATGGATATAACTACACCGCTATCTCTATAAACATGGAAATATCTACACCGCCATCTGTATGAACATGGAAATATCTGCACCGCCATCTGTATGAACATATACATATCTACACCGCCATCTATATTAAGATGGAGATATCTACACCGATATCTGTATAAACCTGGAAATATCTACACCGCTATCTGTATAAACATGGAAATATCTACACCGCTATCTGTATAAACATGGAAATATCTACACCGCTACCTGTATAAACATGGAAATATCAGCACCGCTATCTGTATGAACATGGAAATATCTACACCGCTATCTGTATGAACATGGAAATATCTACACCGCTATCTGTATGAACATGGAAATAGCTACACCGCTATCTGTATTAACATGGAAATATCTACACCAATATCTGTATGAACATGGAAATATCTACACCGCTATCTGTATGAACATGGATATATCTACACAGCCATCTGGATGAACATGGAAATATCTACACTGCTATCTGTATGAACATGGAAATATCTACACCGCAATCTGTGTAAACAAGCATACATCTTCACCGCTATCTGTATAAACATGGAAATATCTACACCGTTATCTGTATGAACATGGTAATATCTACACCGCTACCTGTATAAACATGGAAATATCTACACCGCTACCTGTATAAACATGGAAATATCTACACGGCTACCTGTATAAACATGGAAATATCAGCACCGCTCTCTGTATGAACATGGAAATATCAGCCCCTCTATCTGTATGAACATGGAAATATCTACACCGCTATCAGTATGAACATGGAAATATCTACACCGCTATCCGTATGAACATGGAAATATCTTCACCGCCATCTGTATGAACATGGATATATCTACACAGCCATCTGGATGAACATGGAAATATCTACACTGCTATCTTTATGAACACGGAAATAGCTACACCGGTATCTGTATGAATATGGAAATATCTACACCACTATCTGTATGAACATGGAAATATCTACACGGCTATCTGTATGAACATGGAAATATCTTCACCGCCATCTGTATGAACATGGATATATCTACACAGCCATCTGGATGAACATGGAAATATCTACACCACTATCTGTATGAAGATGGAAATAGCTACACCGCTACCTGTATGAACATGGAAATATCTTCACCGACATCTGTATGAACATGGATATATCTACACAGCCATCTGGATGAACATGGAAATATCTACACAGCTATCTGCATATACACGGAAATGTCTACAAAGCTATCTCTTTACACATGGATTTAACTACTCTGCTATCTCTATAAACATGGAAATAACTACGCCGCCATCTGTTTGAACATGGAAATATCTGCACCGCCATCTGTATGAACATATAAATATCTACACCGCAATCTATATTAAGATGGAGATATCTACACCGCTATCTGTATAAACCTGGAAATATCTACACCGCTAAATGTATAAACATGGAAATATCAGCACCGTTATCTGTATGAACATGGAAATATCTACACCGCTATCTGTATGAACATGGAAATATCTACACCGCTGTCTGTATGAACATGGAAATAGCTACACCGCTATCTGTATTAACATGGAAATATCTACACCACTATCTGTATGAACATGGAAATATCTACACCGCTATCTGTATGAACATGGAAATAGCTACACCGCTATCTGTATTAACATGGAAATATCTACACCACTATCTGTATGAACATGGAAATATCTACACCGCTACCTGTATAAACATGGAAATAACAGCACCGCTATCTGTATGAACATGGAAATATCTACACCGCTATCTGTATGAACTTGGAAATATCTACACCGCTATCTGTATGAACATGGAAATAGCTACACCGCTATCAGTATGAACATGGATATATCTACACCACCATGTGTATGAACATGGAAATATCTGCACCGCCATCTGTATGAACATATAAATATCTACACCGCCATCTATATTAAGATGGTGATATCTACACAGCTTTCTGTATAAACTTGGAAATATCTACACCGCTATCTGTATAAACATGGAAATATCTACACAGCTATCTGTATAAACTTGGAAATATCTACACCGCTGCCTGTATAAACATTTAAATAACAGCAGCGCTATCTGTATGAACATGGAAATATCTACACCGCTATCTCTATGAACATGGAAATATCTACACCGCTATCTGTATGAACATGGAAATAGCTACACCACTATCTGTATGAACATGGAAATATCTACAGCACTACCTGTATGAACATGGAAATATCTACACCTAGATCTCTATGAACATGGATATACCTACACAGCCATCTGGATGAACATGGAAATATCTACACCGCTATCTGTATAAACATGGAAATATCTACACCGCTACCTGTATAAACATGGAAATATCTACACCGCTACCTGTATAAACATGGAAATATCAGCACCGCTCTCTGTATGAACATGGAAATATCACCCCTCTATCTGTATGAACATGGAAATATCTACACCGCTATCTGTATGAACATGGAAATATCTACACCGCTATCCATATGAACATGGAAATATCTTCACTGCCATCTATATGAACATGGATATATCTACACAGCCATCTGGATGAACATGGAAATATCTTCACTGCTATCTGTATGAACATGGAAATAGCTACACCGCTATCTGTATGAATATTTAAATATCTACACCATTATCTGTATGAACATGGAAATATCTACACCGCCATCTGTGTAAACAAGCATACATCTTCACCGCTATCTGAATAAACATGGAAATATCTACAACGTTATCTGTATGAACATGGTAATATCTACACCGCTACCTGTATAAACATGGAAATATCTACACCGCTACCTGTATAAACATGGATATATCTACACCGCCATCTGTATGAAGATGGATATAACTACACAGCCATCTGGATGAACATGGAAATATCTACACCGCTATCTGTATGAACATGGAAATATCTTCACCGCCATCTGTATGAACATGAATATATCTACACAGCCATCTGGATGAACATGGAAATATCTACACCGCTATCTGTATGAACATGGAAATAGCTACACCGCTATCTGTATGAATATGGAAATATCTACACCACTATCTGTATGAACATGGAAATATCTACACCGCTATCCGTATGAACATGGAAATATCTTCACTGCCATCTATATGAACATGGATATATCTACACAGCCATCTGGATGAACATGGAAATATCTACACCGCTATCTGTATGAACATGGAAATAGCTACACCGCTATCTGTATGAATATGGAAATATCTACACCATTATCTGTATGAACATGGAAATATCTACACCGCTATCTGTGTAAACAAGCATACATCTTCACCGCTATCTGTATAAACATGGAAATATCTACAACGTTATCTGTATGAACATGGTAATATCTACACCGCTACCTGTATAAACATGGAAATATCTACACCGCTACCTGTATAAACATGGAAATATCTACACCGCCATCAGTATGAAGATGGATATAACTACGCAGCCATCTGGATGAACATGGAAATATCTACACCGCTATCTGTATGAACATGGAAATATCTTCACCGCCATCTGTATGAACATGAATATATCTACACAGCCATCTGGATGAACATGGAAATATCTACACCGCTATCTGTATGAACATGGAAATAGCTACACCGCTATCTGTATGAATATGGAAATATCTACACCACTATCTGTATGAACATGGAAATATCTACTCGGCTATCTGTATGAACATGGAAATATCTTCACCGCCATCTGTATGAAAATGGATATATCTACACAGCCATCTGGATGAACATGGAAATATCTACACCAATATCTGTATGAACATGAAAATATCTACACCGCTACCTGTATAAACATGGAAATATCTACACCGCTACCTGTATAAACATGGAAATATCAGCACCGCTCTCTGTATGAACATGGAAATATCAGCCCCTCTATCTGTATGAACATGGATATATCTACACCGCTATCTGTATGAACATGGAAATATCTACACCGCTATCCGTATGAACATGGAAACATCTTCACCGCCATCTATATGAACATGGATATATCTACACAGCCATCTGGATGAACATGGAAATATCTACACCGCTATCTGTATGAACATGGAAATAGCTACACTGCTATCTGTATGAATATGGAAATATCTACACCACTATCTGTATGAACATGGAAATATCTACACCGCTATCTGTATGAACATGGAAATATCTTCACCGCCATCTGAATGAAGATGGATATAACTACACAGCCATCTGGATGAACATGGAAATATCTACACCACTATCTGTATGAACATGGAAATAGCTACACCGCTATCTGTATGAACTTGGAAATATCTTCACCGCCATCTGTATGAACATGGATATATCTACACAGCCATCTGGATGAACATGGAAATATCTACACAGCTATCTGTATGAACGTGGAAATATATACACCGCTATCTGTGTAAACATGCATACATCTTCACCGCTATCTGTATAAACATGGAAATATCTACACCGCTATCTGTATGAACATGGAAATATCTAAACCGCTATCTGTTTGAACATGGAAATATCTACACCGCTATCTGCATGAAAATGGAAATATCTACACAGCTATCTGCATATACATGGAAATGTCTACAAAGCTATCTCTTTACACATGGATATAACTACACCGCTATCTCTATAAACATGGAAATATCTACACCGCCATCTGTATGAACATGGAAATATCTGCACCGCCATCTGTATGAACATATACATATCTACACCGCCATCTATATTAAGATGGAGATATCTACACCGATATCTGTATAAACCAGGAAATATCTACACCGCTATCTGTATAAACATGGAAATATCTACACCGCTATCTGTATAAACATGGAAATATCTACACCGCTAGCTGTATAAACATGGAAATATCAGCACCGCTATCTGTATGAACATGGAAATATCTACACCGCTGTCTGTATGAACATGGAAATATCTACACCGCTATCTGTATGAACATGGAAATAGCTACACCGCTATCTGTATTAACATGGAAATATCTACACCAATATCTGTATGAACATGGAAATATCTACACCGCTATCTGTATGAACATGGATATATCTACACAGCCATCTGGATGAACATGGAAATATCTACACTGCTATCTGTATGAACATGGAAATATCTACACCGCAATCTGTGTAAACAAGCATACATCTTCACCGCTATCTGTATAAACATGGAAATATCTACACCGTTATCTGTATGAACATGGTAATATCTACACCGCTACCTGTATAAACATTGAAATATCTACACCACTACCTGTATAAACATGGAAATATCTACACGGCTACCTGTATAAACATGGAAATATCAGCACCGCTCTCTGTATGAACATGGAAATATCAGCCCCTCTATCTGTATGAACATGGAAATATCTACACCGCTATCAGTATGAACATGGAAATATCTACACCGCTATCCGTATGAACATGGAAATATCTTCACCGCCATCTGTATGAACATGGATATATCTACACAGCCATCTGGATGAACATGGAAATATCTACACTGCTATCTGTATGAACACGGAAATAGCAACACCGGTATCTGTATGAATATGGAAATATCTACACCACTATCTGTATGAACATGGAAATATCTACACGGCTATCTGTATGAACATGGAAATATCTTCACCGCCATCTGTATGAACATGGATATATCTACACAGCCATCTGGATGAACATGGAAATATCTACACCGCTATCTGTATGAACATGGAAATAGCTACACCGCTATCTGTATGAATATTTAAATATCTACACCATTATCTGTATGAACATGGAAATATCTACACCGCTATCTGTGTAAACAAGCATACATCTTCACCGCTATCTGTATAAACATGGAAATATCTACAACGTTATCTGTATGAACATGGTAATATCTACACCGCTACCTGTATAAACATGGAAATATCTACACCGCTACCTGTATAAACATGGATATATCTACACCGCCATCTGTATGAAGATGGATATAACTACACAGCCATCTGGATGAACATGGAAATATCTACACCGCTATCTGTATGAACATGGAAATATCTTCACCGCCATCTGTATGAACATGAATATATCTACACAGCCATCTGGATGAACATGGAAATATCTACACCGCTATCTGTATGAACATGGAAATAGCTACACCGCTATCTGTATGAATATGGAAATATCTACACCACTATCTGTATGAACATGGAAATATCTACACCGCTATCCGTATGAACATGGAAATATCTTCACTGCCATCTATATGAACATGGATATATCTACACAGCCATCTGGATGAACATGGAAATATCTACACCGCTATCTGTATGAACATGGAAATAGCTACACCGCTATCTGTATGAATATGGAAATATCTACACCATTATCTGTATGAACATGGAAATATCTACACCGCTATCTGTGTAAACAAGCATACATCTTCACCGCTATCTGTATAAACATGGAAATATCTACAACGTTATCTGTATGAACATGGTAATATCTACACCGCTACCTGTATAAACATGGAAATATCTACACCGCTACCTGTATAAACATGGAAATATCTACACCGCCATCTGTATGAAGATGGATATAACTACACAGCCATCTGGATGAACATGGAAATATCTACACCGCTATCTGTATGAACATGGAAATAACTTCACCGCCATCTGTATGAACATGAATATATCTACACAGCCATCTGGATGAACATGGAAATATCTACACCGCTATCTGTATGAACATGGAAATAGCTACACCGCTATCTGTATGAATATGGAAATATCTACACCACTATCTGTATGAACATGGAAATATCTACACGGCTATCTGTATGAACATGGAAATATCTTCACCGCCATCTGTATGAAAATGGATATATCTACACAGCCATCTGGATGAACATGGAAATATCTACACCAATATCTGTATGAACATGGAAATATCTAAACCGCTACCTGTATAAACATGGAAATATCTACACCGCTACCTGTATAAACATGGAAATATCAGCACCGCTCTCTGTATGAACATGGAAATATCAGCCCCTCTATCTGTATGAACATGGATATATCTACACCGCTATCTGTATGAACATGGAAATATCTACACCGCTATCCGTATGAACATGGAAATATCTTCACCGCCATCTATATGAACATGGATATATCTACACAGCCATCTGGATGAACATGGAAATATCTACACCGCTATCTTTATGAACATGGAAATAGCTACACTGCTATCTGTATGAATATGGAAATATCTACACCACTATCTGTATGAACATGGAAATATCTACACCGCTATCTGTATGAACATGGAAATATCTTCACCGCCATCTGAATGACGATGGATATAACTACACAGCCATCTGGATGAACATGGAAATATCTACACCACTATCTGTATGAACATGGAAATAGCTACACCGCTATCTGTATGAACTTGGAAATATCTTCACCGCCATCTGTATGAACATGGATATATCTACACAGCCATCTGGATGAACATGGAAATATCTACACAGCTATCTGTATGAACGTGGAAATATATACACCGCTATCTGTGTAAACATGCATACATCTTCACCGCTATCTGTATAAACATGGAAATATCTACACCGCTATCTGTATGAACATGGAAATATCTAAACCGCTATCTGTTTGAACATGGAAATATCTACACCGCTATCTGCATGAAAATGGAAATATCTACACAGCTATCTGCATATACATGGAAATGTCTACAAAGCTATCTCTTTACACATGGATATAACTACACCGCTATCTCTATAAACATGGAAATATCTACACCGCCATCTGTATGAACATGGAAATATCTGCACCGCCATCTGTATGAACATATACATATCTACACCGCCATCTATATTAAGATGGAGATATCTACACCGATATCTGTATAAACCTGGAAATATCTACACCGCTATCTGTATAAACATGGAAATATCTACACCGCTATCTGTATAAACATGGAAATATCTACACCGCTACCTGTATAAACATGGAAATATCAGCACCGCTATCTGTATGAACATGGAAATATCTACACCGCTATCTGTATGAACATGGAAATATCTACACCGCTATCTGTATGAACATGGAAATAGCTACACCGCTATCTGTATTAACATGGAAATATCTACACCAATATCTGTATGAACATGGAAATATCTACACCGCTATCTGTATGAACATGGATATATCTACACAGCCATCTGGATGAACATGGAAATATCTACACTGCTATCTGTATGAACATGGAAATATCTACACCGCAATCTGTGTAAACAAGCATACATCTTCACCGCTATCTGTATAAACATGGAAATATCTACACCGTTATCTGTATGAACATGGTAATATCTACACCGCTACCTGTATAAACATGGAAATATCTACACCGCTACCTGTATAAACATGGAAATATCTACACGGCTACCTGTATAAACATGGAAATATCAGCACCGCTCTCTGTATGAACATGGAAATATCAGCCCCTCTATCTGTATGAACATGGAAATATCTACACCGCTATCAGTATGAACATGGAAATATCTACACCGCTATCCGTATGAACATGGAAATATCTTCACCGCCATCTGTATGAACATGGATATATCTACACAGCCATCTGGATGAACATGGAAATATCTACACCACTATCTGTATGAAGATGGAAATAGCTACACCGCTACCTGTATGAACATGGAAATATCTTCACCGACATCTGTATGAACATGGATATATCTACACAGCCATCTGGATGAACATGGAAATATCTACACAGCTATCTGCATATACATGGAAATGTCTACAAAGCTATCTCTTTACACATGGATTTAACTACTCTGCTATCTCTATAAACATGGAAATAACTACGCCGCCATCTGTTTGAACATGGAAATATCTGCACCGCCATCTGTATGAACATATAAATATCTACACCGCAATCTATATTAAGATGGAGATATCTACACCGCTATCTGTATAAACCTGGAAATATCTACACCGCTAAATGTATAAACATGGAAATATCAGCACCGTTATCTGTATGAACATGGAAATATCTACACCGCTATCTGTATGAACATGGAAATATCTACACCGCTGTCTGTATGAACATGGAAATAGCTACACCGCTATCTGTATTAACATGGAAATATCTACACCACTATCTGTATGAACATGGAAATATCTACACCGCTATCTGTATGAACATGGAAATAGCTACACCGCTATCTGTATTAACATGGAAATATCTACACCACTATCTGTATGAACATGGAAATATCTACACCGCTACCTGTATAAACATGGAAATAACAGCACCGCTATCTGTATGAACATGGAAATATCTACACCGCTATCTGTATGAACTTGGAAATATCTACACCGCTATCTGTATGAACATGGAAATAGCTACACCGCTATCAGTATGAACATGGATATATCTACACCACCATGTGTATGAACATGGAAATATCTGCACCGCCATCTGTATGAACATATAAATATCTACACCGCCATCTATATTAAGATGGTGATATCTACACAGCTTTCTGTATAAACTTGGAAATATCTACACCGCTATCTGTATAAACATGGAAATATCTACACAGCTATCTGTATAAACTTGGAAATATCTACACCGCTGCCTGTATAAACATTTAAATAACAGCAGCGCTATCTGTATGAACATGGAAATATCTACACCGCTATCTCTATGAACATGGAAATATCTACACCGCTATCTGTATGAACATGGAAATAGCTACACCACTATCTGTATGAACATGGAAATATCTACAGCACTACCTGTATGAACATGGAAATATCTACACCTAGATCTCTATGAACATGGATATACCTACACAGCCATCTGGATGAACATGGAAATATCTACACCGCTATCTGTATAAACATGGAAATATCTACACCGCTACCTGTATAAACATGGAAATATCTACACCGCTACCTGTATAAACATGGAAATATCAGCACCGCTCTCTGTATGAACATGGAAATATCACCCCTCTATCTGTATGAACATGGAAATATCTACACCGCTATCTGTATGAACATGGAAATATCTACACCGCTATCTGTGTAAACAAGCATACATCTTCACCGCTATCTGTATAAACATGGAAATATCTACAACGTTATCTGTATGAACATGGTAATATCTACACCGCTACCTGTATAAACATGGAAATATCTACACCGCTACCTGTATAAACATGGAAATATCTACACCGCCATCAGTATGAAGATGGATATAACTACACAGCCATCTGGATGAACATGGAAATATCTACACCGCTATCTGTATGAACATGGAAATATCTTCACCGCCATCTGTATGAACATGAATATATCTACACAGCCATCTGGATGAACATGGAAATATCTACACCGCTATCTGTATGAACATGGAAATAGCTACACCGCTATCTGTATGAATATGGAAATATCTACACCACTATCTGTATGAACATGGAAATATCTACTCGGCTATCTGTATGAACATGGAAATATCTTCACCGCCATCTGTATGAAAATGGATATATCTACACAGCCATCTGGATGAACATGGAAATATCTACACCAATATCTGTATGAACATGAAAATATCTACACCGCTACCTGTATAAACATGGAAATATCTACACCGCTACCTGTATAAACATGGAAATATCAGCACCGCTCTCTGTATGAACATGGAAATATCAGCCCCTCTATCTGTATGAACATGGATATATCTACACCGCTATCTGTATGAACATGGAAATATCTACACCGCTATCCGTATGAACATGGAAACATCTTCACCGCCATCTATATGAACATGGATATATCTACACAGCCATCTGGATGAACATGGAAATATCTACACCGCTATCTGTATGAACATGGAAATAGCTACACTGCTATCTGTATGAATATGGAAATATCTACACCACTATCTGTATGAACATGGAAATATCTACACCGCTATCTGTATGAACATGGAAATATCTTCACCGCCATCTGAATGAAGATGGATATAACTACACAGCCATCTGGATGAACATGGAAATATCTACACCACTATCTGTATGAACATGGAAATAGCTACACCGCTATCTGTATGAACTTGGAAATATCTTCACCGCCATCTGTATGAACATGGATATATCTACACAGCCATCTGGATGAACATGGAAATATCTACACAGCTATCTGTATGAACGTGGAAATATATACACCGCTATCTGTGTAAACATGCATACATCTTCACCGCTATCTGTATAAACATGGAAATATCTACACCGCTATCTGTATGAACATGGAAATATCTAAACCGCTATCTGTTTGAACATGGAAATATCTACACCGCTATCTGCATGAAAATGGAAATATCTACACAGCTATCTGCATATACATGGAAATGTCTACAAAGCTATCTCTTTACACATGGATATAACTACACCGCTATCTCTATAAACATGGAAATATCTACACCGCCATCTGTATGAAGATGGAAATATCTGCACCGCCATCTGTATGAACATATACATATCTACACCGCCATCTATATTAAGATGGAGATATCTACACCGATATCTGTATAAACCAGGAAATATCTACACCGCTATCTGTATAAACATGGAAATATCTACACCGCTATCTGTATAAACATGGAAATATCTACACCGCTATCTGTATTAACATGGAAATATCTACACCAATATCTGTATGAACATGGAAATATCTACACCGCTATCTGTATGAACATGGATATATCTACACAGCCATCTGGATGAACATGGAAATATCTACACTGCTATCTGTATGAACATGGAAATATCTACACCGCAATCTGTGTAAACAAGCATACATCTTCACCGCTATCTGTATAAACATGGAAATATCTACACCGTTATCTGTATGAACATGGTAATATCTACACCGCTACCTGTATAAACATTGAAATATCTACACCACTACCTGTATAAACATGGAAATATCTACACGGCTACCTGTATAAACATGGAAATATCAGCACCGCTCTCTGTATGAACATGGAAATATCAGCCCCTCTATCTGTATGAACATGGAAATATCTACACCGCTATCAGTATGAACATGGAAATATCTACACCGCTATCCGTATGAACATGGAAATATCTTCACCGCCATCTGTATGAACATGGATATATCTACACAGCCATCTGGATGAACATGGAAATATCTACACTGCTATCTGTATGAACACGGAAATAGCAACACCGGTATCTGTATGAATATGGAAATATCTACACCACTATCTGTATGAACATGGAAATATCTACACGGCTATCTGTATGAACATGGAAATATCTTCACCGCCATCTGTATGAACATGGATATATCTACACAGCCATCTGGATGAACATGGAAATATCTACACCACTATCTGTATGAAGATGGAAATAGCTACACCGCTACCTGTATGAACATGGAAATATCTTCACCGACATCTGTATGAACATGGATATATCTACACAGCCACCTGGATGAACATGGAAATATCTACACAGCTATCTGCATATACATGGAAATGTCTACAAAGCTATCTCTTTACACATGGATTTAACTACTCTGCTATCTCTATAAACATGGAAATAACTACGCCGCCATCTGTTTGAACATGGAAATATCTGCACCGCCATCTGTATGAACATATAAATATCTACACCGCCATCTATATTAAGATGGAGATATCTACACCGCTATCTGTATAAACCTGGAAATATCTACACCGCTAAATGTATAAACATGGAAATATCAGCACCGTTATCTGTATGAACATGGAAATATCTACACCGCTATCTGTATGAACATGGAAATATCTACACCGCTGTCTGTATGAACATGGAAATAGCTACACCGCTATCTGTATGAACATGGAAATACCAGCACCGCTATCTGTATGAACATGGAAATATCTACACCGCTATCTGTATGAACTTGGAAATATCTACACCGCTATCTGTATAAACATGGAAATAGCTACACCGCTATCTGTATGAACATGGATATATCTACACCACCATGTGTATGAACATGGAAATATCTGCACCGCCATCTGTATGAACATACAAATATCTACACCGCCATCTATATTAAGATGGTGATATCTACACAGCTATCTGTATAAACTTGGAAATATCTACACCGCTATCTGTATAAACATGGAAATATCTACACCGCTATCTGTATAAACTTGGAAATATCTACACCGCTGCCTGTATAAACATTTAAATAACAGCAGCGCTATCTCTATGAACATGGAAATATCTACACCGCTATCTGTATGAACATGGAAATAGCTACACCACTATCTGTATGAACATGGAAATATCTACAGCACTACCTGTATGAACATGGAAATATCTAAACCTCTATCTCTATGAACATGGATATATCTACACAGCCATCTGGATGAACATGGAAATATCTACACCGCTATCTGTATAAACATGGAAATATCTACACCGCTACCTGTATAAACATGGAAATATCTACACCGCTACCTGTATAAACATGGAAATATCAGCACCGCTCTCTGTATGAACATGGAAATATCAGCCCCTCTATCTGTATGAACATGGAAATATCTACACCGCTATCTGTATGAACATGGAAATATCTACACCGCTATCCGTATGAACATGGAAATATCTTCACTGCCATCTATATGAACATGGATATATCTACACAGCCATCTGGATGAACATGGAAATATCTACACCGCTATCTGTATGAACATGGAAATAGCTACACCGCTATCTGTATGAATATGGAAATATCTACACCATTATCTGTATGAACATGGAAATATCTACACCGCTATCTGTGTAAACAAGCATACATCTTCACCGCTATCTGTATAAACATGGAAATATCTACAACGTTATCTGTATGAACATGGTAATATCTACACCGCTACCTGTATAAACATGGAAATATCTACACCGCCACCTGTATAAACATGGAAATATCTACACCGCCATCTGTATGAAGATGGATATAACTACACAGCCATCTGGATGAACATGGAAATATCTACACCGCTATCTGTATGAACATGGAAATATCTTCACCGCCATCTGTATGAACATGAATATATCTACACAGCCATCTGGATGAACATGGAAATATCTACACCGCTATCTGTATGAACATGGAAATAGCTACACCGCTATCTGTATGAATATGGAAATATCTACACCACTATCTGTATGAACATGGAAATATCTACACGGCTATCTGTATGAACATGGAAATATCTTCACCGCCATCTGTATGAAAATGGATATATCTACACAGCCATCTGGATGAACATGGAAATATCTACACCAATATCTGTATGAACATGGAAATATCTACACCGCTACCTGTATAAACATGGAAATATCTACACCGCTACCTGTATAAACATGGAAATATCAGCACCGCTCTCTGTATGAACATGGAATTATCAGCCCCTCTATCTGTATGAACATGGATATATCTACACCGCTATCTGTATGAACATGGAAATATCTACACCGCTATCCGTATGAACATGGAAATATCTTCACCGCCATCTATATGAACATGGATATATCTACACAGCCATCTGGATGAACATGGAAATATCTACACCGCTATCTGTATGAACATGGAAATAGCTACACTGCTATCTGTATGAATATGGAAATATCTACACCACTATCTGTATGAACATGGAAATATCTACACCGCTATCTGTATGAACATGGAAATATCTTCACCGCCATCTGAATGAAGATGGATATAACTACAAAGCCATCTGGATGAACATGGAAATATCTACACCGCTATCTGTATGAACATGGAAATATATACACCGCTATCTGTGTAAACATGCATACATCTTCACCGCTGTCTGTATAAACATGGAAATATCTACACCGCTATCTGTATGAACATGGAAATATCTAAACCGCTATCTGTTTGAACATGGAAATATCTACACCGCTATCTGCATGAAAATGGAAATATCTACACAGCTATCTGCATATACATGGAAATGTCTACAAAGCTATCTCTTTACACATGGATATAACTACACCGCTATCTCTATAAACATGGAAATATCTACACCGCCATCTGTATGAACATGGAAATATCTACACCGCTATCTGTATGAACATGGATATATCTACACAGCCATCTGGATGAACATGGAAATATCTACACTGCTATCTGTATGAACATGGAAATATCTACACCGCAATCTGTGTAAACAAGCATACATCTTCACCGCTATCTGTATAAACATGGAAATATCTACACCGTTATCTGTATGAACATGGTAATATCTACACCGCTACCTGTATAAACATGGAAATATCTACACCGCAACCTGTATAAACATGGAAATATCTACACCGCTACCTGTATAAACATGGAAATATCAGCACCGCTCTCTGTATGAACATGGAAATATCAGCCCCTCTATCTGTATGAACATGGAAATATCTACACCGCTATCAGTATGAACATGGAAATATCTACACCGCTATCCGTATGAACATGGAAATATCTTCACCGCCATCTGTATGAACATGGATATATCTAAACAGCCATCTGGATGAACATGGAAATATCTACACCGCTATCTGTATGAACATGGAAATAGCTACACCGCTATCTGTATGAATATGGAAATATCTACACCACTATCTGTATGAACATGGAAATATCTACACGGCTATCTGTATGAACATGGAAATATCTTCACCGCCATCTGTATGAACATGGATATATCTACACAGCCATCTGGATGAACATGGAAATATCTACACCACTATCTGTATGAACATGGAAATAGCTACACCGCTCCCTGTATGAACATGGAAATATCTTCACCACCATCTGTATGAACATGGATATATCTACACAGCCATCTGTATGAACATGGAAATATCTACACCGCTATCTGTGTGAACATGGATATATCTACACCGCTATCTGTATGAACATGGAAATATTTTCACCGCCATCTGTATGAACATGGATATGTCTACACAGCCATCTGGATGAACATGGAAATATCTACACCGCGATCTGTATGAACATGGAAATATCTACACCGCTATCTGTGTAAACATGCATACATCTTCACCGCTCTCTGTATAAACATGGAAACATCTACACCGCTATCTGTATGAACATGTAAATATCTACACCGCTATCTGTTTGAACATGGAAATAGCTAAACCGCTATCTCTATAAACATGGAAATATCTACACCGCCATCTGTATGAACATGGAAATATCTGCACCGCCATCTGTATGAACATATAAATATCTACACTGCCATCTGTATTAAGATGGAGATATCTACACCGCTATCTGTATAAGCCTGGAAATATCTACACCGCTATCTGTATAAACATGGCAAGATCTACACCGCTATCTGTATAAACATGGAAATATCTACACCGCTACCTGTATAAACATGGAAATATCAGCACCTCTATCTGTATGAACATGGAAATATCTACACCGCTATCTGTATGAACATGGAAATATCTAAACCGCTATCTGTTTGAACATGGAAATATCTACACCGCTGTCTGCATGAAAATGGAAATATCTACACAGCTATCTGCATATACATGGAAATATCTACAAAGCTTTCTCTTTACACATGGAAATAACCACACCGCTATCTTTATAAACATGGAAATATATACACCGCCATCTGTATGAACATGGAAATCTCTGCACTGCCATCTGTATGAACATATAAATATCTACACCGCCATCTGTATTAAGATGGAGATATCTTCACTGATATCTGTATAAACTTGGAAATATCTACACCGCTATCTGTATAAACCTGGAAATATCTACACCGCTATCTGTATATACATGGAAATAACTACACCTCTATCTGTATAAACATGGAAATATCTACACCGCTACCTGTATAAACTTGGAAATATCAGCACCGCAATCTGCATGAACATGTCAATATCAGCCCCTCTATCTGTGTGAACATGGAGATATCTACACCGCTATCTGTAAGAACATGGAAATATCTACACCGCTATCTGTCTGAACATGGAAATATCTTCACCGCCATCTGTATGAACATGGATATATCTACACAGCCATCTGGATGAACATGGAAATATCTACACCGCTATCTGTATGAACATGGAAATAGCTACACCGCTATCTGTATGAACATGGAAATATCTACAACACTATCTGTATGAACATGGAAATATCTACACCGCTATCTGTATGAACATGGAAATATCTTCACCGCCATCTGTATGAACATGGATATATCTACACAGCCATCTGGATGAACATGGAAATATCTACACCGCTATCTGTATGAACATGGAAATAGCTACACCGCTATCTGTATGAACATGGAAATATGTACACCGCTATCTGTATGAACATGGAAATATCTACACCGCTATGTGTATGAACATGGAAATATCTTCTCCGCCATCTGTATGAACATGGATATATCTACAGAGCCATCTGGATGAACATGGAAATATCTACACCGCTATCTGTATGAACATGGAAATATATACACCGCTATCTGTGTAAACATGCATATATCTTCACCGCTATCTGTATGAACATGGAAATATCTACACTGCTATCTGTATGAACATGGAAATATCTACATCGCTATCTGTTTGAACATGGAAATATCTACACCGCTATCTGCATGAAAATGGAAATATCTACACAGATATCTGCACATACATGGAAACATCTACAAAGCTATCTCTTTACACATGGAAATATCTACACCGCTATCTCTATAAACATGGAAATATCTACAGCGCCATCTGTATGAACATCGATATATCTACACAGCCATCTGGATGAACATGGAAATATCTAAACCGCTATCTGCATGAAAATGGAAATATCTACACAGCTATCTGCATTAACTTGGAAATGTCTACACAGCTATCTCTTTAAACATGGAAATAACTACACCGCTATCTGTATGAACATGGAAATATCTTCAACGCCATCTGTATGAACATGGATATATCTACACAGCCATCTGGATGAACATGGAAATATTTACACCGCTATCTGTATGAACATGGAAATATCTACACCGCTATCTGTGTAAACATGCATACATCTTCACCGCTATCTGTATAAACATGGAAATATCTAAACTGCTATCTGCTTGAATATGGAAATATCTACACCGCTATCTGTTAGAACATGGAAATATCTACACCGCTATCTGTATAAACATGGAAATATCTACACCGCTATCTGCATAAACATGGAAATATCTACCCCGCTACCTGTATAAACATTGAAATATCAGCACCGCTATCTGTATGAACATGGAAATATCAGCCCCTCTATCTGTATGAACATGGAAATATCTACACCGCTATCTGTATGAACATGGAAATATCTACACCGCTGTCCGTATGAACATGGAAATATCTGCAATGCTTCTGTATGAACATGTATATATCTACACAGCCATCTGGATTAACATGGAAACATCTACACCGCTATCTGTATGAACATGGAAATAGCTACACTGCTATCCGTATGAACATGGAAATATCTACACCACTATCTGTATGAAAATGGAAATATCTACACCGCT
The DNA here is from genome assembly GCF_029281585.2 of Gorilla gorilla gorilla. NCBI lineage: Eukaryota > Metazoa > Chordata > Mammalia > Primates > Hominidae > Gorilla > Gorilla gorilla. The sequence goes on from NC_073247.2 coordinate 7,761,580, forward strand.
ATGTGTATGAACATGGAATTATCTTCACCGCCATCTGTATGAACATCGATATATCTACACAGCCATCTGGATGAACATGGAAATATCTACACCGCTATCTGTATGAACATGGAAAAAGCTACACATCTATCTGTATGAACATGGAAATATCTACACCGCTATCTGTATGAACATGGAAATAACTACAATGCTATCTGTATGAACATGGAAATATCTTCACCGCCATCTGTATGAACATGGATATATCTACACAGCCATCTTGATGAACATGGAAATATCTACAGAGCTTTCTGTATGAACATGGAAATATATACACTGCTATCTGTCTAAACATGCATACATCTTTACCGCTATCTGTATAAACATGGAAATATCTACAACGCTATCTGTATGAACATGGAAATATCTACACCGCTATCTGTTTGAACATGGAAATATCTACACCGCTATCTGCATGAAAATGGAAATATCTACACAGCGATCTGCATATACATGGAATTGTCTACAAAGCTATCTCTTTACACATGGAAATAACTACACCGCTATCTGTATAAACATGGAAATATCTACACCGCGATATGTATGAAAATGGAAATATCTGCAACGCCTTCTATATGAACATATAAATATCTACACCGCCATCTGTATTAAGATGGAGATATCTACACCGCCATCTGTATAAACCTGGAAATATCGACACCGCTATCTGTATAAACATGGATATATCGACACCGCTATCTGTATAAACATGGAAATATCTACACCGCTATCTGTATAAACATGGAAATATCTACACAGCTACCTGTATAAACATGGAAATATCAGCACAGCTATCAGTATGAACATGGAAATATCTACACCGCTATCTGTACGAACATGGAAATATCTACTCCGCTTTCTGTATGAACATGGAAATAGCTACACCGCTATCTGTATGAACGTGGAAATATCTACACCACTATCTGTATGAACATGGAAATATCTACACCGCTATCTGTATGAACATGGATATATCTACACAGCCATCTGGAAGAACATGGAAATATCTACACCGCTATCTGTATGAACATGGAAATATCTACACCACTATATGTGTAAACATGCATACATCTTCACCGCTATCTGTATAAACATGGAAATATCTACACCGCTATCTGTATGAACATGGAAATATCTACACTGCTATCTGTTTGAACATGGAAATATCTAAACCGCTATCTGCATGAAAATGGAAATATCTACACAGCTAACTGCATATACATGGAAAAATCTACACAGCTATCTCTTTACACATGGAAATAACTACACCGCTATCTGTAAGAACATGGAAATATCTGCACGGCCATCTGTATGAACATATAAATATCTACACCGCCTTCTGTATTAAGATGGAGATATCTACACCGCTATCTGTATAAACATGGAAATATCTACACCGCTATCTGTATAAACATGGAAATATCTACACCGCTATCTGTATAAACATGGAAATATCTACACCTCTACCTGTATAAACGTGGAAATATCAGCACCGCTATCTGTATGAACATGGAAATATCAGCCCCTCTATGTGTATGAACATGGAAATATCTACACCACTATCTGTATGAACATGGAAATATCTACACCGCTAGATGTATGAACATGGAAATATCTACACCGCTATCTGTATGAACATGGAAATATCTACACCGCTATCTGTTTGAACATGCAAATATCTACACCGCTATCTGCATGTAAATGGAAATAACTACAAAGCTATCTGCACATACATGAATATATCTACACAGCTATCTCTTCACACATGGAAATAACTACACCGCTATATCTATAAACATGGAAAAATCTACACCACCATCTGTATGAACATGGAAATATCTGCACCGCCATCTGTATGAACATACAAATATATACACCGCCATCTGTATTAAGAAGGAGATATCTACACCGCTATTTGAATAAACATGGAAATATCTACACTGCTGCCTGTATAAACATCGAAAAATCAGCACCGCAATCTGTATGAACATGGAAATATCTACACCGCTACCTGTATGAACATAGAAATATCTACATCGCTATCTGAATGAACATGGAAATATCTACACCGCCATCTGTATGAACATGGAAATATCTACACCGCCATCTGTATGAACATGGAAATATCTACACCGCCATCTGTATGAACATGGAAATATCTGCACCGCCATCTGTATGAACATATAAATATCTACACCGCCATCTGTATTAAGATGGAGATATCTACACCGCTATCTGAATAAACATGGAAATATCTACACCGCTATCTGTATAAACATGGAAATTTCTACACCGCTATCTGCATGAACATGGAAATATCAGCACCGCTATCTGTATGAACATGGAAATATCTACACCGCTATCTGTATGAACATGGAAATATCTACACCGCTATCTGTATGAACATGGAAATATCTACAAAGCTATCTGAATGAACATGGAAATATCTACACCGCTATCTGTTTGAACATGTAAATATCTACACCGCTATCTGCATGAAAATGGAAATATCTACAAAGCTATCTGCCTATACATGGAAATATCTGCACAGCTATCTCTTTACACATGGAAATAACTACACCGCTATATCTATAAACATGGAAATATCTACACCGCCATCTGTATGAACATGGAAATATCTGCACCGCCATCAGTATAAACATATAAATATCTACACCGCCATCTGTATTAAGAAGGATATATCTACACTGCTATCTGTATAAACATGGAAATATCTACACCGCTGCCTGTATAAACATGGAAATATCAGCACCGCTATCTGTATGAACATGGAAATATCTACACCGCTAACTGTATGAACATGGAAATATCTACACCGCTATCTGTATGAACATGGAAATATCTTCAACGCCATCTGTATGAACATGGATATATCTACACAGCCATCTGGATGAACATGGAAATATCTACACCGCTATCTGTATGAACATGGAAATATCTGCACCGCCATCTGTATGAACATACAAATATCTACACCGCCATCTGTATTAAGATGGAGATATCTACACCGCTATCTGAATAAACATGGAAATATCTACACCGCTATCTGTATAAACATGGAAATATCTACACCGCTATCTGAATAAACATGGAAATATCTACACCGCTACATGTATAAACATGGAAATATCAGCACCGCTACCTGTATGAACATGGAAATATCTACACCGCTATCTGTATGAACATGGAAATATCTACACTGCTATCTGTATGAACATGGAAATATCTACAAAGCTATCTGAATCCACATGGAAATATCTACACCGCTATCTGTATGAACATGGAAATATCTACACCGCTATCTGTATGAACATGGAAATATCTTCACCGCCATCTGTATGAACATGGATATGTCTACACAGCCATCTGGATGAACATGGAAATATCTACACCGCTATCTGTATGAACATGGAAATATCTACACCGCTATCTGTGTAAACATGCATACATCTTCACCGCTATCTGTATAAACATGGAAATATCTACACCGCCATCTGTATGAACATGGAAATAGCTACACCGCTATCTGTATGAACATGGAAATATCTACACCGCTATCTGTATGAACATGATATATCTACACAGCCATCTGGATGAACATGGAAATATCTACACCGCTATCTGTGCAAACATGCATACATCTTCAACGCTATCTGTATGAACATGGAAATATCTACACCGCTATCTGTATGAACATGGAAATATCTACACCGCTATCTGTATGAACATGGAAATATCTACACCGCTATCTGTATAAACCTGGAAATATCTACACCGCTATCTGTATAAACATGGAAAGATCTACACCGCTATCTGTATGAACATGGAAATATCTACACCGCTACCTGAATAAACATGGAAGTATCTGCACAGCTATCTGTATGAACATGGAAATATCTTCACCGCTATCTGTATGAACATGGAAATATCTACACCGCTATCTGTATCAACATGGAAATATCTACACCACTATCTGTATAAACATGGAAATATCTACACCGCTATCTGTATGAACATGGATATATCTACACAGCCATCTGGATGAATATGGAAATATCTACACCGCTATCTGTATGAACCTGGAAATATCTACTCCGCTATCTGTGTAAACATGCATACATCTTCACCGCTATCTGTATAAACATGGAAATATCTACACCGCCATCTGTATGAACATGGAAATAGCTACACTGCTATCTGTATGAACATGGAAATATCTACACCGCTATCTGTATGAACATGGAAATATCTTCAACGCCATCTGTATGAACATGGATATATCTACACAGCCATCTGGATGAACATGGAAATATCTACACCGCTATCTGTATGAACATGGAAATATCTGCACCGCCATCTGTATGAACACAAAAATATCTACACCGCCATCTGTATTAAGATGGAGATATCTACAACGCTATCTGAATAAACATGGAAAGATCTACACCGCTATCTGTATAAACATGGAAATATCTACACCGCTACCTGAATAAACATGGAAGTATCTGCACAGCTATCTGTATGAACATGGAAATATCTTCACCGCTATCTGTACGAACATGGAAATATCTACACCGCTATCTGTATGAACATGGAAATAGCTACACCGCTGTCGGTATCAACATGGAAATATCTACACCACTATCTGTATAAACATGGAAATATCTACACCGCTATCTGTATGAACATGGATATATCTACACAGCCATCTGGATGAACATGGAAATATCTACACGGCTATCTGTATGAACCTGGAAATATCTACTCCGCTATCTGTGTAAACATGCATACATCTTCACCGCTATCTGTATAAACATGGAAATATCTACACCGCCATCTGTATGAACATGGAAATATCTACACCGCTATCTGTATGAACATGGAAATATCTTCAACGCCATCTGTATGAACATGGATATATCTACACAGCCATCTGGATGAACATACAAATATCTACACCGCCATCTGTATTAAGATGGAGATATCTACACCGCTATCTGAATAAACATGGAAATACCTACACCGCTATCTCTATAAACATGGAAATATCTACACCGCTATCTGTATAAACATGGAAATATCTACACCGCTACATGTATAAACATGGAAATATCAGCACCGCTACCTGTATGAACATGGAAATATCTACACCGCTATCTGTATGAACATGGAAATATCTACACTGCTATCTGTATGAACATGGAAATATCTACAAAGCTATCTGAATGAACATGGAAATATCTACACCGCTATCTGTTTGAACATGGAAATATCTAAACCGCTATCAGCATGAAAATGGAAATATCTACACAGCTATCTGCACATACATGGAAATATCTACAAAGCTATCTCTTTACACATGGAAATAACTACACCACTATCTCTATAAACATGGAAATATCTACACCGCCATCTGTATGAACATGGAAATATCTGCACCGCCATCTGTATGAACATATAAATATCTACACCACCATCTGTATTAAGATGGAGATATCTACACCGCTATCTGTATAAACCTGGAAATATCTACACCGCTATCTGTATAAACATGGAAAGATCTACACCGCTATCTGTATAAACATGGAAATATCTACACCGCTACCTGAATAAACATGGAAGTATCTGCACAGCTATCTGTATGAACATGGAAATATCTTCACCGCTATCTGTACGAACATGGAAATATCTACACCGCTATCTGTATGAACATGGAAATAGCTACACCGCTGTCGGTATCAACATGGAAATATCTACACCACTATCTGTATAAACATGGAAATATCTACACCGCTATCTGTATGAACATGGATATATCTACACAGCCATCTGGATGAACATGGAAATATCTACACCGCTATCTGTATGAACCTGGAAATATCTACTCTGCTATCTGTGTAAACATGCATACATCTTCACCGCTATCTGTATAAACATGGAAATATCTACACCGCCATCTGTATGAACATGGAAATAGCTACACCGCTATCTGTATGAACATGGAAATATCTACACCGCTATCTGTATGAACATGGAAATATCTTCAACGCCATCTGTATGAACATGGATATATCTAAACAGCCATCTGGATGAACATGCAAATATCTACACCGCTATCTGTTTGAACATGGAAATATCTAAACCGCTATCAGCATGAAAATGGAAATATCTACACAGCTATCTGCACATACATGGAAATATCTACAAAGCTATCTCTTTACACATGGAAATAACTACACCACTATCTCTATAAACATGGAAATATCTACACCGCCTTCTGTATGAACATGGAAATATCTGCACCGCCATCTGTATGAACATATAAATATCTACACCACCATCTGTATTAAGATGGAGATATCTACACCGCTATCTGTATAAACCTGGAAATATCTACACCGCTATCTGTATAAACATGGAAAGATCTACACCGCTATCTGTATAAACATGGAAATATCTACACCGCTACCTGAATAAACATGGAAGTATCTGCACAGCTATCTGTATGAACATGGAAATATCTTCACCGCTATCTGTTCGAACATGGAAATATCTACACCGCTATCTGTATGAACATGGAAATAGCTACACCGCTGTCGGTATCAACATGGAAATATCTACACCACTATCTGTATAAACATGGAAATATCTACACCGCTATCTGTATGAACATGGATATATCTACACAGCCATCTGGATGAACATGGAAATATCTACACCGCTATCTGTATGAACCTGGAAATATCAACTCCGCTATCTGTGTAAACATGCATACATCTTCACCGCTATCTGTATAAACATGGAAATATCTACACCGCCATCTGTATGAACATGGAAATAGCTACACCGCTATCTGTATGAACATGGAAATATCTACACCGCTATCTGTATGAACATGGAAATATCTTCAACGCCATCTGTATGAACATGGATATATCTACACAGCCATCTGGATGAACATGTAAATATCTACACCGCTATCTGTATGAACATGGAAATATCTGCACCGCCATCTGTATGAACATACAAATATCTACACCGCCATCTGTATTAAGATGGAGATATCTACACCGCTATCTGAATAAACATGGAAATATCTACACCGCTATCTGTATAAACATGGAAATATCTACACCGCTATCTGTATAAACATGGAAATATCTACACCGCTACATGTATAAACATGGAAATATCAGCACCGCTACCTGTATGAACATGGAAATATCTACACCGCTATCTGTATGAACATGGAAATATCTACACTGCTATCTGTATGAACATGGAAATATCTACAAAGCTATCTGAATGAACATGGAAATATCTACACCGCTATCTGTTTGAACATGTAAATATCTACACCGCTATCTGCATGAAAATGGAAATATCTACACCGCTGTCCGTATGAACATGGAAATATCTGCAATGCCATCTGTATGAACATGGATATATCTACACAGCCATCTGGATGAACATGGAAATATCTACACCGCTATCTGTATGAACATGGAAAAAGCTACACAGCTATCTGTATGAACATGGAAATATCTACACTGCTATCTGTATGAACATGGAAATAACTACAATGCTATCTGTATGAACATGGAAATATCTTCACCGCCAACTGTATGAACATGGATATATCTACACAGCCATTTGGATGAACATGGAAATATCTACAGAGCTTTCTGTATGAACATGGAAATATATACACTGCTATCTGTCTAAACATGCATACATCTTCACCGCTATCTGTATAAACATGGAAATATCTACACCGCTATCTGTATGAACATGGAAATATCTACACCGCTATCTGTTAGAACATGTAAATATCTGAACCGCTATCTGCATGAAACTAGAAATATCTACACAGCTATCTGCATATACATGGAAATATCTACAAAGCTATCTCTTTACACATGGAAATAACTACACCGCTATCTTTATGAACATGGAAATATCTACACCGCCATCTGTATGAACATGGAAATGTCTGCACTGCCATCTGTATGAGCATATAAATATCTGCACCGCCATCTGTATTAAGATGGAGATATCTTCACCGCTATCTGTATAAACTTGGAAATATCTACACCGCTATCTGTATAAACCTGGAAATATCTACACCGCTATCTGTATAAACATGGAAATATCTACACCACAACCTGAATAAACATGGAAATATCAGCACCGCTATATGTATGAACATGGAAATATCTACACCACTATCTCTATGAACATGGAAATATCTACACCGCTATCTGTATGAACATGGAAATAGCTACACCGCTATCTGTATGAACATGGAAATATCTACACCACTATCTGTATGAACATGGAAATATCTATACCGCTATCAGTATGAACATGGATATATCTCCACAGCCATCTGGATGAACATGGAAATATCTACACCGCTATCTGCATGAACATGGAAATATCTACACCGCTATTTGTGTAAACATGCATACATCTTCACTGCAACCTGCATAAGCATGGAAATATCTACACCGCTATCTGTATGAACATGGAGATATCTACACCGCTATCTGTTTGAACATGGAAATATCTAAACCGCTATCAGCATGAAAATGGAAATATCTACACAGCTATCTGCATATACATGGAAATATCTACACAGCGATCTCTTTACACATGGAAATAACTACACCGCTATCTGTATGAACATGGAAATATCTACACCGCCATCTCTATGAACATGGAAATATCTGCACCGCCATCTGTATGAACATATAAATATCTACACCGCCATCTGTATTAAGAAGGAGATATCTACACCGCTATCTGTATAAACACGGAAATATCTGCACCGCTATCTGTATAAACATGGAAATATCTACACTGCTACCTGTATAAACATGGAAATATCTACACAACTACCTGTATAAACATGGAAATATCAGCACCGCTATCTGTATGAACATGGAAATACCAGGCCCTCTATCTGTAAGAACATGGAAATATCTACACCGCTATCTCTATGAACATGGAAATATCTACACCGCTATCTGTGTGAACATGGAAATATCTATACCGCTATCTGCATGAAAATGGAAATATCTACACAGCTATCTGCATATACATGGAAATATCTACACTGCTATCTCTTTACACATGGAAATAACTACACCGCTATCTGTATGAACATGGAAATATCTTCACAGCCATCTGTATGAACATGGATATATCTACACAGCCCTCTGCATGAACATGGAAATATCCACACCGCTATCTGTGTAAACATGCATACATCTTCACCGCTATCTGTATAAACATGGAAATATCTACACCGCTATCTGTATGAACATGGAAATATCTACACCGTTATCAGTTTGAAGATGGAAATATATACACCGCTATCTGCATGAAAATGGAAATATCTACACAGATATCTGCATATACATGGAAATATCTGCTCAGCCATCTCTTTACACATGGAAATAACTACACAGCTATCTGTATGAACATGGAAATATCTAAACCACCATCAGTATGAACATGGAAATATCTGCACCCCCATCTGTATGAACATATAAATATCTATACCGCCATCTGTATTAAGGAGATATCTACACCGCTATCTGAATAAACATGGAAATATCTACACCGCTATCTGTATAAACATGGAAATATCTACACCGCTACCTGTATAAACATTTAAATATCATCACCGCCATCTGTATGAATATGGAAATATCTACACCGCTAACTCTATGAACATGGAAATATTTGCACCGCCATGTGTATGAACATATAAATATCTGCACCGCCATCTGTATTAAGAAGGAGATATCTACACCGCTATCAGTATAAACATGGAAATATCTACACCGCTATCTGTATAAACATGGAAATATCTACACCGCTATCTGTAAAAACATGGAAATATCTTCTCCAGTACCTGTGTAAACATGCAAATATCAGCACCGCTATCTGTATAAACATGGAAATATCTACACCGCTATCTGTATGAACATGGAAATATCTACACCGCTATCTGTATGAACATGGAAATATCTTCAACGCCATCTGTATGAACATGGATATATCTAAACAGCCATCTGGATGAACATGCAAATATCTACACCGCTATCTGTTTGAACATGGAAATATCTAAACCGCTATCAGCATGAAAATGGAAATATCTACACAGCTATCTGCACATACATGGAAATATCTACAAAGCTATCTCTTTACACATGGAAATAACTACACCACTATCTCTATAAACATGGAAATATCTACACCGCCATCTGTATGAACATGGAAATATCTGCACCGCCATCTGTATGAACATATAAATATCTACACCACCATCTGTATTAAGATGGAGATATCTACACCGCTATCTGTATAAACCTGGAAATATCTACACCGCTATCTGTATAAACATGGAAAGATCTACACCGCTATCTGTATAAACATGGAAATATCTACACCGCTACCTGAATAAACATGGAAGTATCTGCACAGCTATCTGTATGAACATGGAAATATCTTCACCGCTATCTGTTCGAACATGGAAATATCTACACCGCTATCTGTATGAAGATGGAAATAGCTACACCGCTGTCGGTATCAACATGGAAATATCTACACCACTATCTGTATAAACATGGAAATATCTACACCGCTATCTGTATGAACATGGATATATCTACACAGCCATCTGGATGAACATGGAAATATCTACACCGCTATCTGTATGAACCTGGAAATATCTACTCCGCTATCTGTGTAAACATGCATACATCTTCACCGCTATCTGATTAAACATGGAAATATCTACACCGCCATCTGTATGAACATGGAAATAGCTACACCGCTATCTGTATGAACATGGAAATATCTACACCGCTATCTGTATGAACATGGAAATATCTTCAACGCCATCTGTATGAACATGGATATATCTACACAGCCATCTGGATGAACATGTAAATATCTACACCGCTATCTGTATGAACATGGAAATATCTGCACCGCCATCTGTATGAACATACAAATATCTACACCGCCATCTGTATTAAGATGGAGATATCTACACCGCTATCTGAATAAACATGGAAATATCTACACCGCTATCTGTATAAACATGGAAATATCTACACCGCTATCTGTATAAACATGGAAATATCTACACCGCTTCATGTATAAACATGGAAATATCAGCACCGCTACCTGTATGAACATGGAAATATCTACACCGCTATCTGTATGAACATGGAAATAACTACACTGCTATCTGTATGAACATGGAAATATCTACAAAGCTATCTGAATGAACATGGAAATATCTACACCGCTATCTGTTTGAACATGTAAATATCTACACCGCTATCTGCATGAAAATGGAAATATCTACACCGCTGTCCGTATGAACATGGAAATATCTGCAATGCCATCTGTATGAACATGGATATATCTACACAGCCATCTGGATGAACATGGAAATATCTACACCGCTATCTGTATGAACATGGAAAAAGCTACACAGCTATCTGTATGAACATGGAAATATCTACACCGCTATCTGTATGAACATGGAAATAACTACAATGCTATCTGTATGAACATGGAAATATCTTCACCGCCAACTGTATGAACATGGATATATCTACACAGCCATCTGGATGAACATGGAAATATCTACAGAGCTTTCTGTATGAACATGGAAATATATACACTGCTATCTGTCTAAACATGCATACATCTTCACCGCTATCTGTATAAACATGGAAATATCTACACCGCTATCTGTATGAACATGGAAATATCTACACCGCTATCTGTTAGAACATGGAAATATCTGCACCGCTATCTGCATGAAACTAGAAATATCTACACAGCTATCTGCATATACATGGAAATATCTACAAAGCTATCTCTTTACACATGGAAATAACTACACCGCTATCTTTATGAACATGGAAATATCTACACCGCCATCTGTATGAACATGGAAATGTCTGCACTGCCATCTGTATGAGCATATAAATATCTGCACCGCCATCTGTATTAAGATGGAGATATCTTCACCGCTATCTGTATAAACTTGGAAATATCTACACCGCTATCTGTATAAACCTGGAAATATCTACACCGCTATCTGTATGAACATGGAAATATCTACACCGCTATCTGTTAGAACATGGAAATATCTGAACCGCTATCTGCATGAAACTAGAAATATCTACACAGCTATCTGCATATACATGGAAATATCTACAAAGCTATCTCTTTACACATGGAAATAACTACACCGCTATCTTTATGAACATGGAAATATCTACACCGCCATCTGTATGAACATGGAAATATCTGCACCGCCATCTGTATGAACATATAAATATCTACACCACCATCTGTATTAAGATGGAGATATCTACACCGCTATCTGTATAAACCTGGAAATATCTACACCGCTATCTGTATAAACATGGAAAGATCTACACCGCTATCTGTATAAACATGGAAATATCTACACCGCTACCTGAATAAACATGGAAGTATCTGCACAGCTATCTGTATGAACATGGAAATATCTTCACCGCTATCTGTTCGAACATGGAAATATCTACACCGCTATCTGTATGAAGATGGAAATAGCTACACCGCTGTCGGTATCAACATGGAAATATCTACACCACTATCTGTATAAACATGGAAATATCTACACCGCTATCTGTATGAACATGGATATATCTACACAGCCATCTGGATGAACATGGAAATATCTACACCGCTATCTGTATGAACCTGGAAATATCTACTCCGCTATCTGTGTAAACATGCATACATCTTCACCGCTATCTGATTAAACATGGAAATATCTACACCGCCATCTGTATGAACATGGAAATAGCTACACCGCTATCTGTATGAACATGGAAATATCTACACCGCTATCTGTATGAACATGGAAATAACTACAATGCTATCTGTATGAACATGGAAATATCTTCACCGCCAACTGTATGAACATGGATATATCTACACAGCCATCTGGATGAACATGGAAATATCTACAGAGCTTTCTGTATGAACATGGAAATATATACACTGCTATCTGTCTAAACATGCATACATCTTCACCGCTATCTGTATGAACATGGAAATATCTACACCGCTATCTGTTAGAACATGGAAATATCTGCACCGCTATCTGCATGAAACTAGAAATATCTACACAGCTATCTGCATATACATGGAAATATCTACAAAGCTATCTCTTTACACATGGAAATAACTACACCGCTATCTTTATGAACATGGAAATATCTACACCGCCATCTGTATGAACATGGAAATGTCTGCACTGCCATCTGTATGAGCATATAAATATCTGCACCGCCATCTGTATTAAGATGGAGATATCTTCACCGCTATCTGTATAAACTTGGAAATATCTACACCGCTATCTGTATAAACCTGGAAATATCTACACCGCTATCTGTATGAACATGGAAATATCTACACCGCTATCTGTATGAACACGGATATATCTACACAGCCATCTGGATGAACATGGAAATATCTACACCGCTATCTGCATGAACATGGAAATATCTACACCGCTATTTTTGTAAACATGCATACATCTTCACCGCAATCTGCATAAGCAAGGAAATATCTACACCGCTATCTGAATGAACATGGAAATATCTACACCGCTATCTGTTTGAACATGGAAATATCTAAACCGCTATCAGCATGAAAATGGAAATATCTACACAGCTATCTGTATGAACATGGATATATCTACACAGCCATCTGGATGAACATGGAAATATCTACACCGCTATCTGCATGAACATGGAAATATCTACACCGCTATTTGTGTAAACATGCATACATCTTCACCGCAATCTGCATAAGCAAGGAAATATCTACACCGCTATCTATATGAACATGGAAATATCTACACCGCTATCTGTTTGAACATGGAAATATCTAAACCGCTATCAGCATGAAAATGGAAATATCTACACAGCTATCTGCACATACATGGAAATATCTACAAAGCTATCTCTTTACACATGGAAATAACTACACCACTATCTCTATAAACATGGAAATATCTACACCGCCATCTGTATGAACATGGAAATATCTGCACCGCCATCTGTATGAACATATAAATATCTACACCACCATCAGTATTAAGATGGAGATATCTACACCGCAATCTGTATAAACCTGGAAATATCTACACCGCTATCTGTATAAACATGGAAAGATCTACACCGCTATCTGTATAAACATGGAAATATCTACACGGCTACCTGAATAAACATGGAAGTATCTGCACAGCTATCTGTATGAACATGGAAATGTCTTCACCGCTATCTGTACGAACATGGAAATATCTACACCGCTATCTGTATGAACATGGAAATAGCTACACCGCTGTCGGTATCAACATGGAAATATCTACACCACTATCTGTATAAACATGGAAATATCTACACCGCTATCTGTATGAACATGGATATATCTACACAGCCATCTGGATGAACATGGAAATATCTACACCGCTATCTGTATGAACCTGGAAATATCTACTCCGCTATCTGTGTAAACATGCATACATCTTCACCGCTATCTGTATAAACATGGAAATATCTACACCGCCATCTGTATGAACATGGAAATAGCTACACCGCTATGTGTATGAACATGGAAATAGCTACACCGCTATCTGTATGAACATGGAAATATCTTCAACGCCATCTGTATGAACATGGATATAGCTACACAGCCATCTGGATAAACATGGAAATATCTACACCGCTATCTGTATGAACATGGAAATATCTGCACCGCCATCTGTATGAACATACAAATATCTACACCGCCATCTGTATTAAGATGGAGATATCTACACCGCTATCTGAATAAACATGGAAATATCTACACCGCTATCTGTATAAACATGGAAATATCTACACCGCTATCTGTATAAACATGGAAATATCTACACCGCTACATGTATAAACATGGAAATATCAGAACCGCTACCTGTATGAACATGGAAATATCTACACCGCTATCTGTATGAACATGGAAATATCTACACTGCTATCTGTATGAACATGGAAATATCTACAAAGCTATCTGAATGAACATGGAAATATCTACACCGCTATCTGTTTGAACATGTAAATATCTACACCGCTATCTGCATGAAAATGGAAATATCTACACCGCTGTCCGTATGAACATGGAAATATCTGCAATGCCATCTGTATGAACATGGATATATCTACACAGCCATCTGGATGAACATGGAAATATCTACACCGCTATCTGTATGAACATGGAAAAAGCTACACAGCTATCTGTATGAACATGGAAATATCTACACCGCTATCTGTATGAACATGGAAATAACTACAATGCTATCTGTATGAACATGGAAATATCTTCACCGCCATCTGTATGAACATGGATATATCTACACAGCCATCTGGATGAACATGGAAATATCTACAGAGCTTTCTGTATGAACATGGAAATATATACACTGCTATCTGTCTAAACATGCATACATCTTCACCGCTATCTGTATAAACATGGAAATATCTACACCGCTATCTGTATGAACATGGAAATATCTACACCGCTATCTGTTTGAACATGGAAATATCTACACCGCTATCTGCATGAAAATGGAAATATCTACACAGCGATCTGCATATACATGGAATTGTCTACAAAGCTATCTCTTTACACATGGAAATAACTACACCGCTATCTCTATAAACATGGAAATATCTACACCGCCATGTGTATGAAAATGGAAATATCTGCAACGCCTTCTATATGAACATATAAATATCTACACCACCATCTGTATTAAGATGGAGATATCTACACCGCCATCTGTATAAACCTGGAAATATCGACACCGCTATCTGTATAAACATGGATATATCGACACCGCTATCTGTATAAACATGGAAATATCTACACCGCTATCTGTATAAACATGGAAATATCTACACCGCTACCTGTATAAACATGGAAATATCAGCACAGCTATCTGTATGAACATGGAAATATCTACACCGCTATCTGTACGAACATGGAAATATCTACACCGCTATCTGTATGAACATGGAAATAGCTACACCGCTATCTGTATGAACATGGAAATATCTACACCACTATCTGTATGAACATGGAAATATCTACACCGCTATCTGTATGAACATGGATATATCTACACAGCCATCTGGATGAACATGGAAATATCTACACCGCTATCTGCATGAACATGGAAATATCTACACCACTATCTGTGTAAACATGCATACATCTTCACCGCTATCTGAATAAACATGGAAATATCTACACCGCTATCTGTATGAACATGGAAATATCTACACTGCTATCTGTTTGAACATGGAAATATCTAAACCGCTATCTGCATGAAAATGGAAATATCTACACAGCTAACTGCATATACATGGAAAAATCTACACAGCTATCTCTTTACACAAGGAAATAACTACACCGCTATCTGTAAGAACATGGAAATATCTGCACGGCCATCTGTATGAACATATAAATATCTACACCGCCTTCTGTATTAAGATGGAGATATCTACACCGCTATCTGTATAAACATGGAAATATCTACACCGCTATCTGTATAAACATGGAAATATCTACACCGCTAACTGTATAAACATGGAAATATCTACACCTCTACCTGTATAAACGTGGAAATATCAGCACCGCTATCTGTATGAACATGGAAATATCAACCCATCTATGTGTATGAACATGGAAATATCTACACCACTATCTGTATGAACATGGAAATATCTACACCGCTAGATGTATGAACATGGAAATATCTACACCGCTATCTGTATAAACATGGAAATATCTACACCGCTACCTGTATAAACATGGAAATATCAGCACAGCTATCTGTATGAACATGGAAATATCTACACCGCTATCTGTACGAACATGGAAATATCTACACCGCTATCTGTATGAACATGGAAATAGCTACACCGCTATCTGTATGAACATGGAAATATCTACACCACTATCTGTATGAACATGGAAATATCTACACCGCTATCTGTATGAACATGGATATATCTACACAGCCATCTGGATGAACATGGAAATATCTACACCGCTATCTGCATAAACATGGAAATATCTACACCACTATCTGTGTAAACATGCATACATCTTCACCGCTATCTGAATAAACATGGAAATATCTACACCGCTATCTGTATGAACATGGAAATATCTACACTGCTATCTGTTTGAACATGGAAATATCTAAACCGCTATCTGCATGAAAATGGAAATATCTACACAGCTAACTGCATATACATGGAAAAATCTACACAGCTATCTCTTTACACAAGGAAATAACTACACCGCTATCTGTAAGAACATGGAAATATCTGCACGGCCATCTGTATGAACATATAAATATCTACACCGCCTTCTGTATTAAGATGGAGATATCTACACCGCTATCTGTATAAACATGGAAATATCTACACCGCTATCTGTATAAACATGGAAATATCTACACCGCTATCTGTATAAACATGGAAATATCTACACCTCTACCTGTATAAACGTGGAAATATCAGCACCGCTATCTGTATGAACATGGAAATATCAACCCATCTATGTGTATGAACATGGAAATATCTACACCACTATCTGTATGAACATGGAAATATCTACACCGCTAGATGTATGAACATGGAAATATCTACACCGCTATCTGTATGAACATGGAAATATCTACACCGCTATCTGTTTGAACATGTAAATATCTACACCACTATCTGCATGTAAATGGAAATAACTACAAAGCTATCTGCACATACATGAAAATATCTACACAGCTATCTCTTTACACATGGAAATAACTACACCGCTATATCTATAAACATGGAAACATCTACACCACCATCTGTATGAACATGGAAATATCTGCACCGCCATCTGTATGAACATACAAATATATACACCGCCATCTGTATTAAGAAGGAGATATCTACACCGCTATTTGAATAAACATGGAAATATCTACACTGCTGCCTGTATAAACATGGAAATATCTACATCGCTATCTGTATGAACATGGAAATATCTACACCGCTATCTGAATGAACATGGAAATATCTACACCGCCATCTGTATGAACATGGAAATATCTACACCGCCATCTGTATGAACATGGAAATATCTGCACCGCCATCTGTATCAACATGTAAATATCTACACCGCCATCTGTATTAAGATGGAGATATCTACACCACTATCTGAATAAACATGGAAATATCTACACCGGTATCTGTATAAACATGGAAATTTCTACACCGCTATCTGTATAAACATGGAAATATCTACACTGCTACCTGTATAAACATGGAAATATCAGCACCGCTATCTGTATGAACATGGAAATATTTACACCGCTATCTGTATGAACATGGAAATATCTACAAAGCTATCTGAATGAACATGGAAATATCTACACCGCTATCTGTTTGAACATGTAAATATCTACACCGCTATCTGCATGAAAATGGAAATATCTACAAAGCTATCTGCCTATACATGGAAATATCTACACAGCTATCTCTTTACACATGGAAATAACTACACCGCTATATCTATAAACATGGAAATATCTACACCGCCATCTGTATGAACATGGAAATATCTGCACCGCCATCTGTATAAACATATAAAGATCTACACCGCCATCTGTATTAAGAAGGAGATATCTACACTGCTATCTGTATAAACATGGAAATATCTACACCGCTGCCTGTATAAAAATGGAAATATCAGCACCGCTATCTGTATGAACATGGAAATATCTACACCGCTACCTGTATGAACATGGAAATATCTACACCGCTATCTGTATGAACATGGAAATATCTTCAACGCCATCTGTATGAACATGGATATATCTACACAGCCATCTGGATGAACATGGAAATATCTACACCGCTATCTGTATGAACATGGAAATATCTGCACCGCCATCTGTATGAACATACAAATATCTACACCGCCATCTGTATTAAGATGGAGATATCTACACCGCTATCTGAATAAACATGGAAATATCTACACCGCTATCTGTATAAACATGGAAATATCTACACCGCTATCTGTATAAACATGGAAATATCTACACCGCTACATGTATAAACATGGAAATATCCGCACCGCTACCTGTATGAACATGGAAATATCTACACCGCTATCTGTATGAACATGGAAATATCTACACTGCTATCTGTATGAACATGGAAATATCTACAAAGCTATCTGAATGAACATGGAAATATCTACACCGCTATCTGTTTGAACATGTAAATATCTACACCGCTGTCTGCACGAAAATGGAAATATCTACAAAGCTATCTGCATATACATGGAAATATCTACACAGCTATCTCTTTACACATGGAAATAACTACACCGCTATATCTATAAACATGGAAATATCTACACCGCCATCTGTATGAACATGGAAATATCTGCACCGCCATCTGTATGAACACATAAATTCCTACACCGCCATCTGTATTAAGAAGGAGATATCTACACCGCTATCTGTATAAACATTGAAATATCTACACCGCTGCCTGTATAAACATGGAAATATCAGCACCGCTATCTGAAGAACATGGAAATATCTACACCGCTATCTGTATGAACATGGAAATATCTACACCGCTATCTGTATGAACATGGAAATATCTTCACCGCCATCTGTATGAACATGGATATGTCTACACAGCCATCTGGATGAAGATGGAAATATCTACACCGCGATCTGTATGAACATGGAAATATCTACACCGCTATCTGTGTAAACATGCATACATCATCACCGCTATCTGTATAAACATGGAAATATCTACACCGCCATCTGTATGAACATGGAAATAGCTACACCGCTATCTGTATGAACATGGAAATATCTACACCGCTATCTGTATGAACATGGATATATCTACACAGCCATCTGGATGAACATGGAAATATCTACACCGCTATCTGTGCAAACATGCATACATCTTCACCGCTATCTGTATGAACATGGAAATATCTACACCGCTATCTATATGAACATGGAAATATCTACACCGCTATCTGTATGAACATGGAAATATCTACTGCGCTATCTGTTTGAACATGGAAATATCTACACCGCTATCTGCATGAAAATGGAAATATCTACACAGCTATCTCTTTACACATGGAAATAACTACACCGCTATCAGCTTGAACATGGAAATATCTACACCACCATCTGTATGAACATGGAAATATCTGCACCGCCATCTGTATGAACATATAAATATCTACACCGCCATCTGTATTAAGATGGAGATATCTACACCGCTATCTGTATAAACATGGAAATATCTACACCGCTATCTGTATAAACATGGAAATATCTACACCTCAATCGGTATGAGCATGGAAATATCTACACCGCTATCTGTATGAACATGGAAATATCTACACCGCTATCTCTATGAACATGGGAATATCTACACCGCTATCTGAACGAACATGGAAATAGCTACATCGCTATATGTATGAACATGGAAATATCTACACCGCTATCTGTATGAACATGGAAATAGCTACACCGCTATCTGTATGAAAATGGAAATATCTACACCGCTCTCTGTATGAACTTGGAAATATCTACACCGCTATCTGTATGAACATGGAAATATCTACACCGCTATCTGTATGAATATGGAAATATCTACACCGCTATCTGTATGAACATGGAAATATCTACACCGCTATCTGTTTGAACACGAAAATATCTACACCGCTGTCTGCATGACAATGGAAATATCTACACAGCTATCTGCATATACATGGAAATATCAACACAGCTATCTCTTTACACATGGAAATAACTACAACGCTATCTCTATAAACATCGAAATATCTACACCGCCATCTGTATGAACATGGAAATATCTGCACTGCCATATGAATGAACATATAAATATCTGCACCGCCATCTGTATTAAGAAGGAGATATCTACACCGCTATCAGTATAAACATGGAAATATCTACACCGCTATCTGTATAAACATGGAAATATCTACACCGCTATCTGTATAAACATGGAAATATCTTCACCGGTACCTGTATAAACATGGAAATATCAGCACCGCTATCTGTATAAACATGGAAATATCTACACCGCTATCTGTATGAACATGGAAATATCTACACCGCTATCTGTATGAACATGGATATATCTACACAGCCATCTGGATGAACATGGAAATATCTACACCGCTATCTGCATGAACATGGAAATATCTACACCGCTATTTGTGTAAACATGCATACATCTTCACCGCAATCTGCATAAGCAAGGAAATATCTACACCGCTATCTGTATGAACATGGAAATATCTACACCGCTATCTGTTTGAACATGGAAATATCTAAACCGCTATCAGCATGAAAATGTAAATATCTACACAGCTATCTGCATATACATGGAAATATATACAAAGCTATCTCTTTACACATGGAAATAACTACACCGCTATCTCTATAAACATGGAAATATCTACACCGCCATCTGTAGGAACATGGAAATATCTGCACCGCCATCTGTATGAACATATTAATATCTACACCACCATCTGTATTAAGATGGAGATATCTACACCGCTATCTGTATAAACCTGGAAATATCTACACCGCTATCTGTATAAACATGGAAAGATCTACACCGCTATCTGTATAAACATGGAAATATCTACACCGCTACCTGAATAAACATGGAAATATCTGCACAGCTATCTGTATGAACATGGAAATATCTACACCGCTATCTGTATGAACATGGAAATATCTACACCGCTATCTGTATGAACATGGATATATCTTCACAGCCATCTGGATGAACATGGAAATATCTACACCGCTATCTGTAGGAACATGGAAATATCTACACCGTTATCTGTATCAATATGGATATATCTACACAGCCATCTGGATGAACATGGAAATATCTACACCGCTATCTGTGTAAACATGCATACATCTTCACCGCTATCTGTATAAACATGGAAATATCTACACCGCTATCTGTATGAACATGGAAATATCTACACCGCTATCTGTATGAACATGGAAATATCTACACCGCTTTCTGTTTGAACATGGAAATATCTACACCGCTGTCAGCATGAAAATGGAAATATCTACACAGCTATCTGCATATACATGGAAATATCTACACAGCTATCTCTTTACACATGGAAATAACTACACCGCTATCAGCTTGAACATGGAAATATCTACACCACAATCTGTATGAACATGGAAATATCTGCACCGCCATCTGTATGAACATATAAATATCTACACCGCCATCTGTATTAAGATGGAGATATCTACACCGCTATCTGTATAAACATGGAAATATCTACACCGCTATCTGTATAAACATGGAAATATCTACACCTCAATCGGTATGAGCATGGAAATATCTACACCGCTATCTGTATGAACATGGAAATATCTACACCGCTATCTCTATGAACATGGGAATATCTACACCGCTATCTGAACGAACATGGAAATAGCTACATCGCTATATGTATGAACATGGAAATATCTACACCGCTATCTGTATGAACATGGAAATAGCTACACCGCTATCTGTATGAACATGGAAATATCTACACCGCTCTCTGTATGAACTTGGAAATATCTACACCGCTATCTGTATGAACATGGAAATATCTACACCGCTATCTGTATGAATATGGAAATATCTACACCGCTATCTGTATGAACATGGAAATATCTACACCGCTATCTGTATGAACATGGAAATAGCTACACCGCTATCTGTATGAATATGGAAATATCTACACCGCTCTCTGTATGAACTTGGAAATATCTACACCGCTATCTGTATGAACATGGAAATATCTACACCGCTATCTGTATGAATATGGAAATATCTACACCGCTATCTGTATGAACATGGAAATATCTACACCGCTATCTGTTTGAACACGAAAATATCTACACCGCTGTCTGCATGACAATGGAAATATCTACACAGCTATCTGCATATACATGGAAATATCAACACAGCTATCTCTTTACACATGGAAATAACTACAACGCTATCTCTATAAACATCGAAATATCTACACCGCCATCTGTATGAACATGGAAATATCTGCACTGCCATATGTATGAACATATAAATATCTGCACCGCCATCTGTATTAAGAAGGAGATATCTACACCGCTATCAGTATAAACATGGAAATATCTACACCGCTATCTGTATAAACATGGAAATATCTACACCGCTATCTGTATAAACATGGAAATATCTTCACCGGTACCTGTATAAACATGGAAATATCAGCACCGCTATCTGTATAAACATGGAAATATCTACACCGCTATCTGTATGAACATGGAAATATCTACACCGCTATCTGTATGAACATGGATATATCTACACAGCCATCTGGATGAACATGGAAATATCTACACCGCTATCTGCATGAACATGGAAATATCTACACCGCTATTTGTGTAAACATGCATACATCTTCACCGCAATCTGCATAAGCAAGGAAATATCTACACCGCTATCTGTATGAACATGGAAATATCTACACCGCTATCTGTTTGAACATGGAAATATCTAAACCGCTATCAGCATGAAAATGTAAATATCTACACAGCTATCTGCATATACATGGAAATATATACAAAGCTATCTCTTTACACATGGAAATAACTACACCGCTATCTCTATAAACATGGAAATATCTACACCGCCATCTGTAGGAACAGGGAAATATCTGCACCACCATCTGTATGAACATATTAATATCTACACCACCATCTGTATTAAGATGGAGATATCTACACCGCTATCTGTATAAACCTGGAAATATCTACACCGCTATCTGTATAAACATGGAAAGATCTACACCGCTATCTGTATAAACATGGAAATATCTACACCGCTACCTGAATAAGCATGGAAATATCTTCACAGCTATCTGTATGAACATGGAAATATCTACACCGCTATCTGTATGAACATGGAAATATCTACACCGCTATCTGTATGAACATGGATATATCTACACAGCCATCTGGATGAACATGGAAATATCTACACCGCTATCTGTAGGAACATGGAAATATGTACACCGTTATCTGTATCAATATGGATATATCTACACAGCCATCTGGATGAACATGGAAATATCTACACCGCTATCTGTGTAAACATGCATACATCTTCACCGCTATCTGTATAAACATGGAAATATCTACACCGCTATCTGTATGAACATGGAAATATCTACACCGCTATCTGTATGAACATGGAAATATCTACACCGCTTTCTGTTTGAACATGGAAATATCTACACCGCTGTCAGCATGAAAATGTAAATATCTACACAGCTATCTGCATATACATGGAAATATCTACACAGCTATCTCTTTACACATGGAAATAACTACACCGCTATCAGCTTGAACATGGAAATATCTACACCACCATCTGTATGAACATGGAAATATCTGCACCGCCATCTGTATGAACATATAAATATCTACACCGCCATCTGTATTAAGATGGAGATATCTACACCGCTATCTGTTTAAACATGGAAATATCTGCACCGCTATCTGTATAAACATGGAAATATCTACACCTCAATCGGTATGAGCATGGAAATATCTACACCGCTATCTGTATGAACATGGAAATATCTACACCGCTATCTCTATGAACATGGGAATATCTACACCGCTATCTGTACGAACATGGAAATAACTACACCGCTATCTGTATGAACATGGAAATATCTACACCGCTATCTGTATGAACATGGAAATAGCTACACCGCTATCTGTATGAACATGGAAATATCTACACCGCTCTCTGTATGAACTTGGAAATATCTACACCGCTATCTGTATGAACATGGAAATATCTACACCGCTATCTGTATGAATATGGAAATATCTACACCGCTATCTGTATGAACATGGAAATATCTACACTGCTATCTGTTTGAACACGAAAATATCTACACCGCTGTCTGCATGACAATGGAAATATCTACACAGCTATCTGCATATACATGGAAATATCAACACAGCTATCTCTTTACACATGGAAATAACTACAACGCTATCTCTATAAACATCGAAATATCTACACCGCCATCTGTATGAACATGGAAATATCTGCACTGCCATATGTATGAACATATAAATATCTGCACCGCCATCTGTATTAAGAAGGAGATATCTACACCGCTATCAGTATAAACATGGAAATATCTACACCGCTATCTGTATAAACATGGAAATATCTACACCGCTATCTGTATAAACATGGAAATATCTTCACCGGTACCTGTATAAACATGGAAATATCAGCACCGCTATCTGTATAAACATGGAAATATCTACACCGCTATCTGTATGAACATGGAAATATCTACACCGCTATCTGTATGAACATGGATATATCTACACAGCCATCTGGATGAACATGGAAATATCTACACCGCTATCTGCATGAACATGGAAATATCTACACCGCTATTTGTGTAAACATGCATACATCTTCACCGCAATCTGCATAAGCAAGGAAATATCTACACCGCTATCTGTATGAACATGGAAATATCTACACCGCTATCTGTTTGAACATGGAAATATCTAAACCGCTATCAGCATGAAAATGTAAATATCTACACAGCTATCTGCATATACATGGAAATATATACAAAGCTATCTCTTTACACATGGAAATAACTACACCGCTATCTCTATAAACATGGAAATATCTACACCGCCATCTGTAGGAACATGGAAATATCTGCACCGCCATCTGTATGAACATATTAATATCTACACCACCATCTGTATTAAGATGGAGATATCTACACCGCTATCTGTATAAACCTGGAAATATCTACACCGCTATCTGTATAAACATGGAAAGATCTACACCGCTATCTGTATAAACATGGAAATATCTACACCGCTACCTGAATAAGCATGGAAATATCTTCACAGCTATCTGTATAAACATGGAAATATCTACACCGCTACCTGAATAAACATGGAAATATCTGCACAGCTATCTGTATGAACATGGAAATATCTACACCGCTATCTGTATGAACATGGAAATATCTACACCGCTATCTGTATGAACATGGATATATCTTCACAGCCATCTGGATGAACATGGAAATATCTACACCGCTATCTGTAGGAACATGGAAATATCTACACCGTTATCTGTATCAATATGGATATATCTACACAGCCATCTGGATGAACATGGAAATATCTACACCGCTATCTGTGTAAACATGCATACATCTTCACCGCTATCTGTATAAACATGGAAATATCTACACCGCTATCTGTATGAACATGGAAATATCTACACCGCTATCTGTATGAACATGGAAATATCTTCACCGCTTTCTGTTTGAACATGGAAATATCTACACCGCTGTCAGCATGAAAATGGAAATATCTACACAGCTATCTGCATATACATGGAAATATCTACACAGCTATCTCTTTACACATGGAAATAACTACACCGATATCAGCTTGAACATGGAAATATCTACACCACCATCTGTATGAACATGGAAATATCTGCACCGCCATCTGTATGAACATATAAATATCTACACCGCCATCTGTATTAAGATGGAGATATCTACACCGCTATATGTATAAACATGGAAATATCTACACCGCTATCTGTATAAACATGGAAATATCTACACCTCAATCGGTATGAGCATGGAAATATCTACACCGCTATCTGTATGAACATGGAAATATCTACACCGCTATCTCTATGAACATGGGAATATCTACACCGCTATCTGTACGAACATGGAAATAACTACACCGCTATCTGTATGAACATGGAAATATCTACACCGCTATCTGTATGAACATGGAAATAGCTACACCGCTATCTGTATGAACATGGAAATATCTACACCGCTCTCTGTATGAACTTGGAAATATCTACACCGCTATCTGTATGAACATGGAAATATCTACACCGCTATCTGTATGAATATGGAAATATCTACACCGCTATCTGTATGAACATGGAAATATCTACACCGCTATCTGTTTGAACATGAAAATATCTACACCGCTGTCTGCATGACAATGGAAATATCTACACAGCTATCTGCATATACATGGAAATATCAACACAGCTATCTCTTTACACATGGAAATAACTACAACGCTATCTCTATAAACATCGAAATATCTACACCGCCATCTGTATGAACATGGAAATATCTGCACTGCCATATGTATGAACATATAAATATCTGCACCGCCATCTGTATTAAGAAGGAGATATCTACACCGCTATCAGTATAAACATGGAAATATCTACACCGCTATCTGTATAAACATGGAAATATCTACACCGCTATCTGTATAAACATGGAAATATCTTCACCGGTACCTGTATAAACATGGAAATATCAGCACCGCTATCTGTATAAACATGGAAATATCTACACCGCTATCTGTATGAACATGGAAATATCTACACCGCTATCTGTATGAACATGGATATATCTACACAGCCATCTGGATGAACATGGAAATATCTACACCGCTATCTGCATGAACATGGAAATATCTACACCGCTATTTGTGTAAACATGCATACTTCTTCACCGCAATCTGCATAAGCAAGGAAATATCTACACCGCTATCTGTATGAACATGGAAATATCTACACCGCTATCTGTTTGAACATGGAAATATCTAAACCGCTATCAGCATGAAAATGTAAATATCTACACAGCTATCTGCATATACATGGAAATATATACAAAGCTATCTCTTTACACATGGAAATAACTACACCGCTATCTCTATAAACATGGAAATATCTACACCGCCATCTGTAGGAACATGGAAATATCTGCACCGCCATCTGTATGAACATATTAATATCTACACCACCATCTGTATTAAGATGGAGATATCTACACCGCTATCTGTATAAACCTGGAAATATCTACACCGCTATCTGTATAAACATGGAAAGATCTACACCGCTATCTGTATAAACATGGAAATATCTACACCGCTACCTGAATAAGCATGGAAATATCTTCACAGCTATCTGTATGAACATGGAAATATCTACACCGCTATCTGTATGAACATGGAAATATCTACACCGCTATCTGTATGAACATGGATATATCTACACAGCCATCTGGATGAACATGGAAATATCTACACCGCTATCTGTAGGAACATGGAAATATGTACACCGTTATCTGTATCAATATGGATATATCTACACAGCCATCTGGATGAACATGGAAATATCTACACCGCTATCTGTGTAAACATGCATACATCTTCACCGCTATCTGTATAAACATGGAAATATCTACACCGCTATCTGTATGAACATGGAAATATCTACACCGCTATCTGTATGAACATGGAAATATCTACACCGCTTTCTGTTTGAACATGGAAATATCTACACCGCTGTCAGCATGAAAATGTAAATATCTACACAGCTATCTGCATATACATGGAAATATCTACACAGCTATCTCTTTACACATGGAAATAACTACACCGCTATCAGCTTGAACATGGAAATATCTACACCACCATCTGTATGAACATGGAAATATCTGCACCGCCATCTGTATGAACATATAAATATCTACACCGCCATCTGTATTAAGATGGAGATATCTACACCGCTATCTGTTTAAACATGGAAATATCTGCACCGCTATCTGTATAAACATGGAAATATCTACACCTCAATCGGTATGAGCATGGAAATATCTACACCGCTATCTGTATGAACATGGAAATATCTACACCGCTATCTCTATGAACATGGGAATATCTACACCGCTATCTGTACGAACATGGAAATAACTACACCGCTATCTGTATGAACATGGAAATATCTACACCGCTATCTGTATGAACATGGAAATAGCTACACCGCTATCTGTATGAACATGGAAATATCTACACCGCTCTCTGTATGAACTTGGAAATATCTACACCGCTATCTGTATGAACATGGAAATATCTACACCGCTATCTGTATGAACATGGAAATATCTACACCGCTATCTGTATTAACATGGAAATATCTTCACCGGTACCTGTATAAACATGGAAATATCAGCACTGCTATCTGTATAAACATGGAAATATCTACACCGCTATCTGTATGAACATGGAAATATCTACACCGCTATCTGTATGAACATGGATATAT
This sequence comes from Gorilla gorilla gorilla, assembly GCF_029281585.2. Classification (NCBI taxonomy): domain Eukaryota; kingdom Metazoa; phylum Chordata; class Mammalia; order Primates; family Hominidae; genus Gorilla; species Gorilla gorilla. Next base: position 7,791,069 of record NC_073247.2, read on the forward strand.
CTACACAGCCATCTGGATGAACATGGAAATATCTACACCGCTATCTGCATGAACATGGAAATATCTACACCGCTATTTGTGTAAACATGCATACATCTTCACCGCAATCTGTATAAGCAAGGAAATATCTACACCGCTATCTGTATGAACATGCAAATATCTACACCGCCATCTGTAGGAACATGGAAATATCTGCACCGCCATCTGTATGAACATATTGATAACTACACCACCATCTGTATTAAGATGGAGATATCTACACCGCTATCTGTATAAACCTGGAAATATCTACACCGCTATCTGTATAAACATGGAAAGATCTACACCGCTATCTGTATAAACATGGAAATATCTACACCGCTACCTGAATAAGCATGGAAATATCTTCACAGCTATCTGTATGAACATGGAAATATCTACACCGCTATCTGTATGAACATGGAAATATCAACACCGCTATCTGTATGAACATGGATATATCTACACAGCCATCTGGATGAACATGGAAATATCTACACCGCTATCTGTAGGAACATGGAAATATCTACACCGTTATCTGTATCAATATGGATATATCTACACAGCCATCTGGATGAACATGGAAATATCTACACCGCTATCTGTGTAAACATGCATACATCTTCACCGCTATCTGTATAAACATGGAAAATCTACACCGCTATCTGTATGAACATGGAAATATCTACACCGCTATCTGTATGAACATGGAAATATCTACACCGCTTTCTGTTTGAACATGGAAATATCTACACCGCTGTCAGCATGAAAATGTAAATATCTACAAAGCTATCTGCATATACATGGAAATATCTACACAGCTATCTCTTTACACATGGAAATAACTACACCGCTATCAGCTTGAACATGGAAATAACTACACCACCATCTGTATGAACATGGAAATATCTGCACCGCCATCTGTATGAACATATAAATATCTACACCGCCATCTGTATTAAGATGGAGATATCTACACCGCTATCTGTATAAACATGGAAATATCTACACCGCTATCTGTATAAACATGGAAATATCTACACCTCAATCGGTATGAGCATGGAAATATCTACACCGCTATCTGTATGAACATGGAAATATCTACACCGCTATCTCTATGAACATGGGAATATCTACACCGCTATCTGTACGAACATGGAAATAACTACACCGCTATCTGTTTGAACATGGAAATATCTACACCGCTATCTGTATGAACATGGAAATAGCTACACCGCTATCTGTATGAACATGGAAATATCTACACCGCTCTCTGTATGAACTTGGAAATATGTACACCGCTATCTGTATGAACATGGAAATATCTACACCGCTATCTGTATGAATATGGAAATATCTACACCGCTATCTGTATGAACATGGAAATATCTACACCGCTATCTGTTTGAACACGAAAATATCTACACCGCTGTCTGCATGACAATGGAAATATCTACACAGCTATCTGCATATACATGGAAATATCAACACAGCTATCTCTTTACACATGGAAATAACTACAACGCTATCTCTATAAACATCGAAATATCTACACCACCATCTGTATGAACATGGAAATATCTGCACTGCCATATGTATGAACATATAAATATCTGCACCGCCATCTGTATTAAGAAGGAGATATCTACACCGCTATCAGTATAAACATGGAAATATCTACACCGCTATCTGTATAAACATGGAAATATCTACACCGCTATCTGTATAAACATGGAAATATCTTCACCGGTACCTGTATAAACATGGAAATATCAGCACCGCTATCTGTATAAACATGGAAATATCTACACCGCTATCTGTATGAACATGGAAATATCTACACCGCTATCTGTATGAACATGGATATATCTACACAGCCATCTGGATGAACATGGAAATATCTACACCGCTATCTGCATGAACATGGAAATATCTACACCGCTATTTGTGTAAACATGCATACATTTCACCGCAATCTGCATAAGCAAGGAAATATCTACACCGCTATCTGTATGAACATGGAAATATCTACACCGCTATCTGTTTGAACATGGAAATATCTAAACCGCTATCAGCATGAAAATGTAAATATCTACACAGCTATCTGCATATACATGGAAATATATACAAAGCTATCTCTTTACACATGGAAATAACTACACCGCTATCTCTATAAACATGGAAATATCTACACCGCCATCTGTAGGAACATGGAAATATCTGCACCGCCATCTGTATGAACACATTAATATCTACACCACCATCTGTATTAAGATGGAGATATCTACACCGCTATCTGTATAAACCTGGAAATATCTACACCGCTATCTGTATAAACATGGAAAGATCTACACCGCTATCTGTATAAACATGGAAATATCTACACCGCTACCTGAATAAGCATGGAAATATCTTCACAGCTATCTGTATGAACATGGAAATATCTACACCGCTATCTGTATGAACATGGAAATATCTACACCGCTATCTGTATGAACATGGATATATCTACACAGCCATCTGGATGAACATGGAAATATCTACACCGCTATCTGTAGGAACATGGAAATATCTACACCGTTATCTGTATCAATATGGATATATCTACACAGCCATCTGGATGAACATGGAAATATCTACACCGCTATCTGTGTAAACATGCATACATCTTCACCGCTATCTGTATAAACATGGAAATATCTACACCGCTATCTGTATGAACATGCAAATATCTACACCGCTATCTGTATGAACATGGAAATATCTACACCGCTTTCTGTTTGAACATGGAAATATCTACACCGCTGTCAGCATGAAAATGTAAATATCTACACAGCTATCTGCATATACATGGAAATATCTACACAGCTATCTCTTTACACATGGAAATAACTACACCGCTATCAGCTTGAACATGGAAATATCTACACCACCATCTGTATGAACATGGAAATATCTGCACCGCCATCTGTATGAACATATAAATATCTACACCGCCATCTGTATTAAGATGGAGATATCTACACCGCTATCTGTATAAACATGGAAATATCTACACCGCTATCTGTATAAACATGGAAATATCTACACCTCAATCGGTATGAGCATGGAAATATCTACACCGCTATCTGTATGAACATGGAAATATCTACACCGCTATCTCTATGAACATGGGAATATCTACACCGCTATCTGTACGAACATGGAAATAACTACACCGCTATCTGTATGAACATGGAAATATCTACACCGCTATCTGTATAAACATGGAAATATCTTCACCGGTACCTGTATAAACATGGAAATATCAGCACTGCTATCTGTATAAACATGGAAATATCTACACCGCTATCTGTATGAACATGGAAATATCTACACCGCTATCTGTATGAACATGGATATATCTACACAGCCATCTGGATGAACATGGAAATATCTACACCGCTATCTGCATGAACATGGAAATATCTACACCGCTATTTGTGTAAACATGCATACATCTTCACCGCAATCTGTATAAGCAAGGAAATATCTACACCGCTATCTGTATGAACATGGAAATATCTACACCGCCATCTGTAGGAACATGGAAATATCTGCACCGCCATCTGTATGAACATATTAATAACTACACCACCATCTGTATTAAGATGGAGATATCTACACCGCTATCTGTATAAACCTGGAAATATCTACACCGCTATCTGTATAAACATGGAAAGATCTACACCGCTATCTGTATAAACATGGAAATATCTACACCGCTACCTGAATAAGCATGGAAATATCTTCACAGCTATCTGTATGAACATGGAAATATCTACACCGCTATCTGTATGAACATGGAAATATCTTCACCGCCATCTGTATGAACATGGATATGTCTACACAGCCATCTGGATGAACATGGAAATATCTACACCGCGATCTGTATGAACATGGAAATATCTACACCGCTATCTGTGTAAACATGCATACATCATCACCGCTATCTGTATAAACATGGAAATATCTACACCGCCATCTGTATGAACATGGAAATAGCTACACCGCTATCTGTATGAACATGGAAATATCTACACCGCTATCTGTATGAACATGGATATATCTACACAGCCATCTGGATGAACATGGAAATATCTACACCGCTATCTGTGCAAACATGCATACATCTTCACCGCTATCTGTATGAACATGGAAATATCTACACCGCTATCTGTATGAACATGGAAATATCTACACCGCTATCTGTATGAACATGGAAATATCTACTGCGCTATCTGTTTGAACATGGAAATATCTACACCGCTATCTGCATGAAAATGGAAATATCTACACAGCTATCTCTTTACACATGGAAATAACTACACCGCTATCAGCTTGAACATGGAAATATCTACACCACCATCTGTATGAACATGGAAATATCTGCACCGCCATCTGTATGAACATATAAATATCTACACCGCCATCTGTATTAAGATGGAGATATCTACACCGCTATCTGTATAAACATGGAAATATGTACACCGCTATCTGTATAAACATGGAAATATCTACACCTCAATCGGTATGAGCATGGAAATATCTACACCGCTATCTGTATGAACATGGAAATATCTACACCGCTATCTCTATGAACATGGGAATATCTACACCGCTATCTGTACGAACATGGAAATAGCTACATCGCTATCTGTATGAACATGGAAATATCTACACCGCTATCTGTATGAACATGGAAATAGCTACACCGCTATCTGTATGAAAATGGAAATATCTACACCGCTCTCTGTATGAACTTGGAAATATCTACACCGCTATCTGTATGAACATGGAAATATCTACACCGCTATCTGTATGAATATGGAAATATCTACACCGCTATCTGTATGAACATGGAAATATCTACACCGCTATCTGTTTGAACACGAAAATATCTACACCGCTGTCTGCATGACAATGGAAATATCTACACAGCTATCTGCATATACATGGAAATATCAACACAGCTATCTCTTTACACATGGAAATAACTACAACGCTATCTCTATAAACATCGAGATATCTACACCGCCATCTGTATGAACATGGAAATATCTGTACTGCCATATGTATGAACATATAAATATCTGCACCGCCATCTGTATTAAGAAGGAGATATCTACACCGCTATCAGTATAAACATGGAAATATCTACACCGCTATCTGTATAAACATGGAAATATCTACACCGCTATCTGTATAAACATGGAAATATCTTCACCGGTACCTGTATAAACATGGAAATATCAGCACCGCTATCTGTATAAACATGGAAATATCTACACCGCTATCTGTATGAACATGGAAATATCTACACCGCTATCTGTATGAACATGGATATATCTACACAGCCATCTGGATGAACATGGAAATATCTACACCGCTATCTGCATGAACATGGAAATATCTACACCGCTATTTGTGTAAACATGCATACATCTTCACCGCAATCTGCATAAGCAAGGAAATATCTACACCGCTATCTGTATGAACATGGAAATATCTACACCGCTATCTGTTTGAACATGGAAATATCTAAACCGCTATCAGCATGAAAATGTAAATATCTACACAGCTATCTGCATATACATGGAAATATATACAAAGCTATCTCTTTACACATGGAAATAACTACACCGCTATCTCTATAAACATGGAAATATCTACACCGCCATCTGTAGGAACATGGAAATATCTGCACCGCCATCTGTATGAACATATTAATATCTACACCACCATCTGTATTAAGATGGAGATATCTACACCGCTATCTGTATAAACATGGAAATAGCTACACCGCTATCTGTATGAACATGGAAATATCTACACCGCTATCTGTGTAAACATGGAAATATCTACACCGCTACCTGAATAAACATGGAAATATCTGCACAGCTATCTGTATGAACATGGAAATATCTACACCGCTATCTGTATGAACATGGAAATATCTACACCGCTATCTGTATGAACATGGATATATCTACACAGCCATCTGGATGAACATGGAAATATCTACACCGCTATCTGTAGGAACATGGAAATATCTACACCGTTATCTGTATCAATATGGATATATCTACACAGCCATCTGGATGAACATGGAAATATCTACACCGCTATCTGTGTAAACATGCATACATCTTCACCGCTATCTGTATAAACATGGAAATATCTACATCGCTATCTGTATGAACATGGAAATATCTACACCGCTATCTGTATGAACATGGAAATATCTACACCGCTTTCTGTTTGAACATGGAAATATCTACACCGCTGTCAGCATGAAAATGGAAATATCTACACAGCTATCTGCATATACATGGAAATATCTACACAGCTATCTCTTTACACATGGAAATAACTACACCGCTATCAGCTTGAACATGGAAATAGCTACACCACCATCTGTATGAACATGGAAATATCTGCACCGCCATCTGTATGAACATATAAATATCTACACCGCCATCTGTATTAAGATGGACATATCTACACCGCTATCTGTATAGACATGGAAATATCTACACCGCTATCTGTATAAACATGGAAATATCTACACCTCAATCGGTATGAGCATGGAAATATCTACACCGCTATCTGTATGAACATGGAAATATCTACACCGCTATCTCTATGAACATGGGAATATCTACACCGCTATCTGTACGAACATGGAAATAACTACACCGCTATCTGTATGAACATGGAAATATCTACACCGCTATCTGTATAAACATGGAAATATCTTCACCGGTACCTGTATAAACATGGAAATATCAGCACCGCTATCTGTATAAACATGGAAATATCTACACCGCTATCTGTATGAACATGGAAATATCTACACCGCTATCTGTATGAACATGGATATATCTACACAGCCATCTGGATGAACATGGAAATATCTACACCGCTATCTGCATGAACATGGAAATATCTACACCTCTATTTGTGTAAACATGCATACATCTTCACCGCACTCTGCATAAGCAAGGAAATATCTACACCGCTATCTGTATGAACATGGAAATATCTACACCGCTATCTGTTTGAACATGGAAATATCTAAACCGCTATCAGCATGAAAATGTAAATATCTAGACAGCTATCTGCATATACATGGAAATATATACAAAGCTATCTCTTTACACATGGAAATAACTACACCGCTATCTCTATAAACATGGAAATATCTACACCGCCATCTGTAGGAACATGGAAATATCTGCACCGCCATCTGTATGAACATATTAATATCTACACCACCATCTGTATTAAGATGGAGATATCTACACCGCTATCTGTATAAACCTGGAAATATCTACACCGCTATCTGTATAAACATGGAAAGATCTACACCGCTATCTGTATAAACATGGAAATATCTACACCGCTACCTGAATAAGCATGGAAATATCTTCACAGCAATCTGTATGAACATGGAAATATCTACACCGCTATCTGTATGAACATGGAAATATCTACACCGCTATCTGTATGAACATGGATATATCTACACAGCCATCTGGATGAACATGGAAATATCTACACCGCTATCTGTAGGAACATGGAAATATCTACACCGTTATCTGTATCAATATGGATATATCTACACAGCCATCTGGATGAACATGGAAATATCTACACCGCTATCTGTGTAAACATGCATACATCTTCACCGCTATCTGTATAAACATGGAAATATCTACACCGCTATCTGTATGAACATGGAAATATCTACACCGCTATCTGTATGAACATGGAAATATCTACACCGCTTTCTGTTTGAACATGGAAATATCTACACCGCTGTCAGCATGAAAATGTAAATATCTACACAGCTATCTGCATATACATGGAAATATCTACACAGCTATCTCTTTACACATGGAAATAACTACACCGCTATCAGCTTGAACATGGAAATATCTACACCACCATCTGTATGAACATGGAAATATCTGCACCGCCATCTGTATGAACATATAAATATCTACACCGCCATCTGTATTAAGATGGAGATATCTACACCGCTATCTGTATAAACATGGAAATATCTACACCGCTATCTGTATAAACATGGAAATATCTACACCTCAATCGGTATGAGCATGGAAATATCTACACCGCTATCTGTATGAACATGGAAATATCTACACCGCTATCTCTATGAACATGGGAATATCTACACCGCTATCTGTACGAACATGGAAATAACTACACCGCTATCTGTATGAACATGGAAATATCTACACCGCTATCTGTATGAACATGGAAATAGCTACACCGCTATCTGTATGAACATGGAAATATCTACACCGCTCTCTGTATGAACTTGGAAATATCTAAACCGCTATCTGTATGAACATGGAAATATCTACACCGCTATCTGTATGAATATGGAAATATCTACACCGCTATCTGTATGAACATGGAAATATCTACACCGCTATCTGTTTGAACACGAAAATATCTACACCGCTGTCTGCATGACAATGGAAATATCTACACAGCTATCTGCATATACATGGAAATATCAACACAGCTATCTCTTTACACATGGAAATAACTACAACGCTATCTCTATAAACATCGAAATATCTACACCGCCATCTGTATGAACATGGAAATATCTGCACTGCCATATGTATGAACATATAAATATCTGCACCGCCAACTGTATTAAGAAGGAGATATCTACACCGCTATCAGTATAAACATGGAAATATCTACACCGCTATCTGTATAAACATGGAAATATCTACACCGCTATCTGTATAAACATGGAAATATCTTCACCGGTACCTGTATAAACATGGAAATATCAGCACCGCTATCTGTATAAACATGGAAATATCTACACCGCTATCTGTATGAACATGGAAATATCTACACCGCTATCTGTATGAACATGGATATATCTACACAGCCATCTGGATGAACATGGAAATATCTACACCGCTATCTGCATGAACATGGAAATATCTACACCGCTATTTGTGTAAACATGCATACATCTTCACCGCAATCTGCATAAGCAAGGAAATATCTACACCGCTATCTGTTTGAACATGGAAATATCTAAACCGCTATCAGCATGAAAATGTAAATATCTACACAGCTATCTGCATATACATGGAAATATATACAAAGCTATCTCTTTACACATGGAAATAACTACACCGCAATCTCTATAAACATGGAAATATCTACACCGCCATCTGTAGGAACATGGAAATATCTGCACCGCCATCTGTATGAACATATTAATATCTACACCACCATCTGTATTAAGATGGAGATATCTACACCGCTATCTGTATAAACCTGGAAATATCTACACCGCTATCTGTATAAACATGGAAAGATCAACACCGCTATCTGTATAAACATGGAAATATCTACACCGCTACCTGAATAAGCATGGAAATATCTTCACAGCTATCTGTATGAACATGGAAATATCTACACCGCTATCTGTATGAACATGGAAATATCTACACCGCTATCTGTATGAACATGGATATATCTACACAGCCATCTGGATGAACATGGAAATATCTACACCGCTATCTGTAGGAACATGGAAATATCTACACCGTTATCTGTATCAATATGGATATATCTACACAGCCATCTGGATGAACATGGAAATATCTACACCGCTATCTGTGTAAACATGCATACATCTTCACCGCTATCTGTATAAACATGGAAATATCTACACCGCTATCTGAATGAACATGGAAATATCTACACCGCTATCTGTATGAACATGGAAATATCTACACCGCTTTCTGTTTGAACATGGAAATATCTACACCGCTGTCAGCATGAAAATGTAAATATCTACACAGCTATCTGCATATACATGGAAATATCTACACAGCTATCTCTTTACACATGGAAATAACTACACCGCTATCAGCTTGAACATGGAAATATCTACACCACCATCTGTATGAACATGGAAATATCTGCACCGCCATCTGTATGAACATATAAATATCTACACCGCCATCTGTATTAAGATGGAGATATCTACACCGCTATCTGTATAAACATGGAAACATCTACACCGCTATCTGTATAAACATGGAAATATCTACACCTCAATCGGTATGAGCATGGAAATATCTACACCGCTATCTGTATGAACATGGAAATATCTACAAAGCTATCTCTATGAACATGGGAATATCTACACCGCTATCTGTACGAACATGGAAATAACTACACCGCTATCTGTATGAACATGGAAATATCTACACCGCTATCTGTATAAACATGGAAATATCTTCACCGGTACCTGTATAAACATGGAAATATCAGCACCGCTATCTGTATGAACATGGATATATCTACACAGCCATCTGGATGAACATGGAAATATCTACACCGCTATCTATGTAAACATGCATGCATCTTCACCGCAATCTGCATAAGCAAGGAAATATCTACACCGCTATCTGTATGAACATGGAAATATCTGCACCGCCATCTGTATGAACATATAAATATCTACACCGCCATCTGTATTAAGATGGAGATATCTACACCACTATCTCTATAAACATGGAAATATCTACACCGCTATCTGTATAAACATGGAAATATCTAAACCGCTATCTGTATAAACATGGAAATATCTACACCACTACCTGTATGAACATGGAAATATTAGCACCGCTATCTGTATGAGCATGGAAATATCTACACCGCTATCTGTATGAACATGGAAATATCTACACCGCTATCTGTATGAACATGGAAATATCTTCACCGCCATCTGTATGAACATGGAAATATCTACACCGCTATCTATGTAAACATGCATACATCTTCACCGCTATCTGTATAAACATGGAAATATCTACACCGCCATCTGTATGAACATGGAAATAGCTACACCGCTATCTGTATGAACATGGAAATATCTACACCGCTATCTCTATGAACATGGATATATCTACACAGCCATCTGGATGAACATGGAAATATCTACACCGCTATCTGTGCAAACAGGCATACATCTTCACCGCTATCTGTATGAACATGGAAATATCTACACCGCTGTCTGTATGAACATGGATATATCTACACAGCCATCTGGATGAACATGGAAATATCTACACCGCTATCTGTGCAAACATGCATACATCTTCACCGCTATCTGTATGAACATGGAAATATCTACACCGCTATCTGTATGAACATGGAAATATCTACACCGCTATCTGCATGAACATGGAAATATCTACACCGCTATTTGTGTAAACATGCATGCATCTTCACCGCAATCTGCATAAGCAAGGAAATATCTACACCGCTATCTGTATGAACATGGAAATATCTACACCGCTATCTGTTTGAACATGGAAATATCTAAACCGCTATCAGCATGAAAATGTAAATATCTACACAGCTATCTGCATATACATGGAAATATATACAAAGCTATCTCTTTACACATGGAAATAACTACACCGCTATCTCTATAAACATGGAAATATCTACACCGCCATCTGTAGGAACATGGAAATATCTGCACCGCCATCTGTATGAACATATTAATATCTACACCACCATCTGTATAAAGATGGAGATATCTACACCGCTATCTGTATAAACCTGGAAATATCTACACCGCTATCTGTATAAACATGGAAAGATCTACACCGCTATCTGTATAAACATGGAAATATCTACACCGCTACCTGAATAAACATGGAAATATCTGCACAGCTATCTGTATGAACATGGAAATATCTACACCGCTATCTGTTCGAACATGGAAATATCTACACCGCTATCTGAATGAACATGGAAATATCTACACCGCTATCTGTATCAACATGGAAATATCTACACCACTATCTGTATAAACATGGAAATGTCTACACCGCTATCTGTATGAACATGGATATATCTACACAGCCATCTGGATGAACATGGAAATATCTACACCGCTATCTGTATGAACCTGGAAATATCTACTCCGCTATCTGTGTAAACATGCATACATCTTCACTGCTATCTGTATAAACATGGAAATATCTACACCGCTATCTGTATGAACATGGAAATAGCTACACCGCTATCTGTATGAACATGGAAATATCTACACCGTTATCTGTATGAACATGGATATATCTACACAGCCATCTGGATGAACATGGAAATATCTACACCGCTATCTGTGCAAACATGCATACATCTTCACCGCTATCTATATGAACATGGAAATATCTACACCGCTATCTGCATGAACATGGAAATATCTACACCGCTATCTGTGTGAACATGGAAATATCTACACCGCTATCTGTTTGAACATGGAAATATCTACACCGCTATCTGCATGAAAATGGAAATATCTACACTGCTATCTGCATATACATGGAAATATCTACACAGCTATCTCTTTACACATGGAAATAACTACACCGCTATCAGTTTGAACATGGAAATATCTACACAGCCATCTGTATGAACATGGAAATATGTGCACCGCCATCTGTATGAACATATAAATATCTACACCGCCATCTGTATTAAGATGGAGATATCTACACCGCTATCTGTATAAACATGGAAATATCTACACCGCTATCAGTATTAACATGGAAATACCTACACCGCTATCTGTATGAACATGGAAATATCTACACCGCTATCTCTATGAACATGGAAATATCTACACCGGTATCTGTTTGAACTCGGAAATAACTACACCGCTGACTGCATGAAAATGGAAATATCTACACAGCGATCTGCATATACATGGAAATATCTACACAGATATCTCTTTACACATGGAAATAACTTCACCGCTATCTCTATAAACATCGAAATATCTACACCGCCATCTGTATGAACATGGAAATATCTGCACCGCCATGTGTATGAACATATAAATATTTGCACCGCCATCTGTATTAAGAAGGAGATATCTACACCGCTATCTGTATAAACATGGAAATATCTACACCGCTATCTGTATAAACATGGAAATATCTACACCGCTACCTGTATAAACATGGAAATATCAGCACCGCTATCTGTATAAACATGGAAATATCTACACCGCTATCTGTATAAACATGGAAATATCTACACCGCTATCTGTATGAACATGGAAATATCTTCACCGCCATCTGTATGAACATGGATATATCTACACATCCATCTGTATGAACATGGAAATATCTACACTGCTATCTGTATGAACATGGAAATATCTACACCGTTAACTGTATGAACATGGAAATACCTTCACCGCCATCTGTATGAACATGGATATGTCTACACAGCCATCTGGATGAACATGGAAATATCTACACCGCGATCTGTATGAACATGGAAATATCTACACCGCTATCTGGGTAAACATGCATACATTTCCCCGCTATCTGTATAAGCATGGAAATATCTACACCGCTATCTGTATGAACATGGAAATATCTACACCGCTATCTGTTTGAACATGGAAATATCTGAACCGCTATCTGCATGAAACTAGAAATATCTACACAGCTATCTGCATATACATGGAAATATCTACAAAGCTATCTCTTTACACATGGAAATAACTACACCGCTATCTGTATGAACATGGAAATATCTACACCGCCATCTGTATGAACATGGAAATGTCTGCACTGCAATCTGTATGAGCATATAAATATCTGCACCGCCATCTGTATTAAGATGGAGATATCTTCACCGCTATCTGTATAAACTTGGAAATATCTACACCGCAATCTGTATAAACCTGGAAATATCTACACCGCTATCTGTATAAACATGGAAATATCTACACCACTACCTGAATAAACATGGAAATATCAGCACCGCTATCTGTATGAACATGGAAATACCTACACCACTATCTCTATGAACATGGAAATATCTACTCCGCTATCTGTATGAACATGGAAATAGCTACACCGCTATCTGTATGAACATGGAAATATCTACACCACTATCTGTATGAACATGGAAATATCTATACCGCTATCAGTATGAACATGAATATATCTCCACAGCCATCTGGATGAACATGGAAATATCTACACCGCTATCTGCATGAACATGGAAATATCTACACCGCTATTTGTGTAAACATGCATACATCTTCACTGCAACCTGCATAAGCATGGAAATATCTACACCGCTATCTGTATGAACATGGAGATATCTACACCGCTATCTGTTTGAACATGGAAATATCTAAACCGCTATCAGCATGAAAATGGAAATATTTACACAGCTATCTGCATATACATGGAAATATCTACACAGCGAACTCTTTACACATGGAAATATCTACACCGCCATCTGTATGAACATGGAAATATCTGCACCGCCATCTGTATGAACATATAAATATCTACACCGCCATCTGTATTAAGAAGGAGATATCTACACCGCTATCTGTATAAACATGGAAATATCTGCACCGCTATCTGTATAAACATGGAAATATCTACACTGCTCCCTGTATAAACATGGAAATATCTACACAACTACCTGTATAAACATGGAAATATCAGCACCGCTATCTGTATGAACATGGAAATACCAGGCCCTCTATCTGTATGAACATGGAAATATCTACACCGCTATCTATGAATATGGAAATATCTACACCGCTATCTGTTTGAACATGGAAATATCTATACCGCTATCTGCATGAAAATGGAAATTTCTACACAGCTATCTGCATATACATGAAAATATCTACACAGCTATCTCTTTACACATGGAAATAACTACACCGCTATCTGTATGAACATGGAAATATCTTCACCGCCATCTGTATGAACATGGATATATCTACACAGCCCTCTGGATGAACATGGAAATATCCACACCGCTATCTGTGTAAACATGCATACATCTTCACCGCTGTCTGTATAAACATGGAAATATCTACACCGCTATCTGTATGAACATGGAAATATCTACACCGTTATCAGTTTGAAGATGGAAATATATACACCACTATCTGCATGAAAATGGAAATATCTACACAGATATCTGCATATACATGGAAATATCTGCTCAGCCATCTCTTTACACATGGAAATAACTACACTGCTATCTGTATGAACATGGAAATATCTAAAGCGCCATCAGTATGAACATGGAAATATCTGCACCCCCATCTGTATGAACATATAAATATCTATACCGCCATCTGTATTAAGGAGATATCTACACCGCTATCTGAATAAACATGGAAATATCTACACCGCTATCTGTATAAACATGGAAATATCTACACCGCTACCTGTATAAACATTTAAATATCAGCACCGCTATCTGTATGAATATGGAAATATCTACACCGCTAACTCTATGAACATGGAAATATCTACACCGCTATCTGCGTAAACATGCATACATCTTCACCGCTATCTGTAAAAACGTGGAAATATCTACACCGCTACCTGTATAAACATGGAAATATCAGCCCCGCTATCTGTCTGAACATGGAAATATCTGCACCGCTATCTGTATGAACATGGAAATATCTACACCGCTATCTGTATGAACATGGAAATACCTACACCGCTATCTGTATGAACATGGAAATATCTACACCGCTATCTGTTTGAACATGTAAATATCTACACAGCTATCTGCATGAAAATGGAAATATCTACAAAGCTATCTGCATATACATGGAAATATCTACACAGCTATCTCTTTACACATGGAAATAACTACACCGCTATCAGTTTGAACATGGAAATATCTACACCGCCATCTGTATGAACATGGAAATATCTGCACCGCCATCTGTATGAACATATAAATATCTACACCGCCATCTGTATTAAGATGGAGATATCTACACCGCTATCTGTATAAACATGGAAATATATACACCGCTATCTGTATAAACATGGAAATATCTACACCTCAATCGGTATGAACATGGAAATATCTACACCGCTATATGTATGAACATGGAAATATCTACACCGCTATCTCTATGAACATGGAAATATCTACACCGCTATCTGTATGAACATGGAAATAGCTACACCACTATCTGTATGAACATGGAAATATCTACACCGCTATCTGTATGAACATGGAAATAGCTACACCGCTAACTGTATGAACATGGAAATATCTACACCGCTATCTGTATGAACTTGGAAATATCTACACCGCTATCTGTATGAACATGGATATATCTACACAGCCATCTGGATGAACATGGAAATATCTACACCGCCATCTGTATAAACATGGAAATATCTACACCGCTATCTGTATAAACATGGAAATATCTACACCGCTATCTGTATGAACATGGAAATATCTACACCGCTATCTGTATGAATATGGAAATATCTACACCGCTATCTGTATGAACATGGAAATATCTACACCGCTATCTGTTTGAACACGAAAATATCTACACCGCTGTGTGCATGACAATGGAAATATCTACACAGCTATCTGCATATACATGGAAATAGCTACACAGCTATCTCTTTACACATGGAAATAACTACACCGCTATCTCTATAAACATCGAAATATCTACACCGCCATCTGTATGAACATGGAAATATCTGCACCGCCATGTGTATGAACATATAAATATCTGCACCGCCATCTGTATTAAGAAGGAGATATCTACACCGCTATCAGTATAAACATGGAAATATCTACACTGCTATCTGTATAAACATGGAAATATCTACACCGCTATCTGTAAAAACATGGAAATATCTTCTCCGGTACCTGTATAAACATGGAAATATCAGCACCGCTATCTGTATAAACATGGAAATATCTACACCGCTATCTGTATAAACATGGAAATATCTACACCGCTATCTGTATGAACACGGATATATCTACACAGCCATCTGGATGAACATGGAAATATCTACACCGCTATCTGCATGAACATGGAAATATCTACACCGCTATTTGTGTAAACATGCATACATCTTCACCGCAATCTGCATAAGCAAGGAAATATCTACACCGCTATCTATATGAACATGGAAATATCTACACCGCTATCAGTTTGAACATGGAAATATCTAAACCGCTATCAGCATGAAAATGGAAATATCTACACAGCTATCTGCACATACATGGAAATATCTACAAAGCTATCTCTTTACACATGGAAATAACTACACCACTATCTCTATAAACATGGAAATATCTACACCGCCATCTGTATGAACATGGAAATATCTGCACCGCCATCTGCATGAACATATAAATATCTACACCACCATCTGTATTAAGATGGAGATATCTACACCGCTATCTGTATGAACATGGATATATCTACACAGCCATCTGGATGAACATGGAAATATCTACACCGCTATCTGTATGAACATGGAAATAGCTACACCGCTGTTTGTATCAACATGGAAATATCTACACCACTATCTGTATAAACATGGAAATATCTACACCGCTATCTGTATGAACATGGATATATCTACACAGCCATCTGGATGAACATGGAAATATCTACACCGCTATCTGTATGAACCTGGAAATATCTACTCCGCTATCTGTGTAAACATGCATACATCTTCACCGCTATCTGTATAAACATGGAAATATCTACACCGTCATCTGTATGAACATGGAAATAGCTACACCGCTATCTGTATGAACATGGAAATATCTACACCGCTATCTGTGTGAACATGGATATATCTACACAGCCATCTGGATGAACATGGAAATATCTACACCGCTATCTGTGCAAACATGCATACATCTTCACCGCTATCTGTATGAACATGGAAATATCTACACCGCTATCTGTATGAACATGGAAATATCTACACCGCTATCTGTATGAACATGGAAATATCTACTCCGCTATCTGTATGAACATGGAAATATCTACACCGCTATCTGTATGAATATGGAAATATCTACACCGCTATCTGTGTGAACATGGAAATATCTACACCGCTATCTGTTTGAACACGAAAATATCTACACCGCTGTCTGCATGACAATGGAAATATCTACACAGCTATCTGCATATACATGGAAATATCTACACAGCTATCTCTTTACACATGGAAATAACTACACCGCTATCTCTATAAACATCGAAATATCTACAACGCCATCTGTATGAACATGGAAATATCTGCACCGCCATGTGTATGAACATATAAATATCTGCTCCGCCATCTGTATTAAGAAGGGGATATCTACACCGCTATCAGTATAAACATGGAAATATCTACACCGCTATCTGTATAAACATAGAAATATCTACACCGCTGTCTGTATAAACATGGAAATATCTTCACCGGTACCTGTATAAACATGGAAATATCAGCACCGCTATCTGTATAAACATGGAAATATCTACACCGCCATCTGTATGAACATGGAAATATCTACACCGCTATCTGTATGAACATGGATATATCTACACAGCCATCTTGATGAACATGGAAATATCTACACCGCTATCTGCATGAACATGGAAATATCTACACCGCTATTTGTGTAAACATGCATACATCTTCACCGCAATCTGCATAAGCAAGGAAATATCTACACCGCTATCTGTATGAACATGGAAATATCTACACCGCTAGCTGTTTGAACATGGAAATATCTAAACCGCTATCAGCATGAAAATGTAAATATCTACACAGCTATCTGCATATACATGGAAATATATACAAAGCTATCTCTTTACACATGGAAATAACTACACCGCTATCTCTATAAACATGGAAATATCTACACCGCCATCTGTAGGAACATGGAAATATCTGCACCGCCATCTGTATGAACATATTAATATCTACACCACCATCTGTATTAAGATGGAGATATCTACACCGCTATCTGTATAAACCTGGAAATATCTACACCGCTATCTGTATAAACATGGAAAGATCTACACCGCTATCTGTATAAACATGGAAATATCTACACCGCTACCTGAATAAACATGGAAAGATCTACACCGCTATCTGTATGAACATGGAAATATCTACACCGCTATCTGTATGAACATGGAAATAGCTACACCGCTAACTGTATGAACATGGAAATATCTACACCGCTATCTGTATGAACTTGGAAATATCTACACCGCTATCTGTATGAACATGGATATATCTACACAGCCATCTGGATGAACATGGAAATATCTACACCGCTATCTGTATGAACCTGGAAATATCTACTCCGCTATCTGTGTAAACATGCATACATCTTCACCACTATCTGTATAAACATGGAAATATCTACACCGCTATCTGTATGAACATGGAAATAGCTACACCGCTATCTGTATGAACATGGAAATATCTACACCGCCATCTGTATGAACATGGATATATCTACACAGCCATCTGGATGAAAATGGAAATATCTACACTGCTATCTGCATATACATGGAAATATCTACACAGCTATCTCTTTACACATGGAAATAACTACACCGCTATCAGTTTGAACATGGAAATATCTACACCGCCATCTGTATGAACATGGAAATATGTGCACCGCCATCTGTATGAACATATAAATATCTACACCGCCATCTGTATTAAGATGGAGATATCTACACCGCTATCTGTATAAACATGGAAATATCTACACCGCTATCTGTATAAACATGGAAATATCTACACCGCTATCGGTATGAACATGGAAATATCTACACAGCTATCTGTATGAACATGGAAATATCTACACCGCTATCTGTATGAACATGGAAATATCTACACCGGTATCTGTTTGAACTCGGAAATATCTACACCGCTGACTGCATGAAAATGGAAATATCTACACAGCTATCTGCATATACATGGAAATATCTACACAGATATCTCTTTACACATGGAAATAACTTCACCGCTATCTCTATAAACATCGAAATATCTACACCGCCATCTGTATGAACATGGAAGTATCTGCACCGCCATGTGTATGAACATATAAATATCTGCACCGCCATCTGTATTAAGAAGGAGATATCTACACCGCTATCTGTATAAACATGGAAATATCTACACCGCTATCTGTATAAACATGGAAATATCTACACCGCTACCTGTATAAACATGGAAATATCAGCACCGCTATCTGTGTAAACATGGAAATATCTACACCGCTATCTGTATAAACATGGAAATATCTACACCGCTATCTGTATGAACATGGAAATATCTTCACCGCCATCTGTATGAACATGGATATATCTACACAGCCATCTGTATGAACATGGAAATATCTACACCGTTATCTGTATGAACATGGAAATATCTACACCGTTAACTGTATGAACATGGAAATACCTTCACCGCCATCTGTATGAACATGGATATGTCTACACAGCCATCTGGATGAACATGGAAATATCTACAGCGCTATCTGTTTGAACATGGAAATATCTACACCGCTATCTGTGTAAACATGCATACATTTCCCCGCTATCTGTATAAGCATGGAAATATCTACACCGCTATCTGTATGAACATGGAAATATCTACACCGCTATCTGTATGAACATGGAAATATCTGAACCGCTGTCTGCATGAAACTAGAAATATCTACACAGCTATCTGCATATACATGGAAATATCTACAAAGCTATCTCTTTACACATGGAAATAACTACACCGCTATCTGTATGAACATGGAAATATCTACACCGCCATCTGTATGAACATGGAAATGTCTGCACTGCCATCTGTATTAGCATATAAATATCTGCACCGCCATCTGTATTAAGATGGAGATGTCTTCACCGCTATCTGTATAAACTTGGAAATATCTACACCGCTATCTGTATAAACCTGGAAATATCTACACCGCTATCTGTATGAACATGGAAATATCTACACCACTACCTGAATAAACATGGAAATATCAGCACCGCTATCTGTATGAACATGGAAATATCTACACCACTATCTCTATGAACATGGAAATATTTACACCGCTATCTGTATGAACATGGAAATAGCTACACCGTTATCTGTATGAACATGGAAATATCTACACCACTCTCTGTATGAACATGGAAATATCTATACCGCTATCTGTGTGAACATGGATATATCTCCACAGCCATCTGGATGAACATGGAAATATCTACACCGCTATCTGCATGAACATGGAAATATCTACACCGCTATTTGTGTAAACATGCATACATCTTCACTGCAACCTGCATAAGCATGGAAATACCTACACCGCTATCTGTATGAACATGGAGATATCTACACCGCTATCTGTTTGAACATGGAAATATCTAAACCGCAATCAGCATGAAAATGGAAATATCTACACAGCTATCTGCATATACATGGAAATATCTACACAGCGATCTCTTTACACATGGAAATAACTACACCGCTATCAGTATGAACATGGAAATATCTACACCGCCATCTGTATGAACATGGAAATATCTGCACCACCATCTGTATGAACATATAAATATCTACACCACCATCTGTATTAAGAAGGAGATATCTACACCGCTATCTGTATAAACATGGAAATATCTACACCGCTATCTGTATAAACATGGAAATATCTGCACCGCTATCTGTATAAACATGGAAATATCTACACTGCTACCTGTATAAACATGGAAATATCTACACCACTACCTGTAGAAACATGGAAATATCAGCACCGCTATCTGTATGAACATGGAAATACCAGGCCCTCTATCTGTATGAACATGGAAATATCTACACCGCTATCTCTATGAACATGGAAATATCTACACCGCTATCTGTTTGAACATGGAAATATCTAAACCGCTATCTGCATGAAAATGGAAATATCTACACAGCTATCTGCATATACATGGAAATATCTACACAGCTATCTCTTTACACATGGAAATAACTACACCGCTATCTGTATGAACATGGAAATATCTTCACCGCCATCTGTATGAACATGGATATATCTACACAGCCCTCTGGATGAACATGGAAATATCCACACCGCTATCTGTGTAAACATGCATACATCTTCAACGCTATCTGTATAAACATGGAAATATCTACACCGCTATCTGTATGAACATGGAAATATCTACACCGTTATCAGTTTGAAGATGGAAATATATACACCGCTATCTGCATGAAAATGGAAATATCTACACAGATAGCTGCATATACATGGAAATATCTACTCAGACATCTCTTTACACATGGAAATAACTACACCACTATCTGTATGAACATGGAAATATCTACACCGCCATCAGTATGAACATGGAAATATCTGCACCCCCATCTGTATGAACATATAAATATCTACACCGCCATCTGTATTAAGGAGATATCTACACCGCTATCTGAATAAACATGGAATTATCTACACCGCTATCTGTATAAACATTGAAATATCCACACCGCTACCTGTATAAACATTTAAATATCAGCACCGCTATCTGTATGAATATGGAAATATCTACACCGCTAACTCTATGAACATGGAAATATCTACACCGCTATCTGTGTAAACATGCATACATCTTCACCGCTATCTGTATAAATGTGGAAATATCTACACCGCTATCTGTATAAACATGGAAATATCTACACCGCTACCTGAATAAACATGGAAATATCTGCACAGCTATCTGTATGAACATGGAAATATCTACACCGCTATCTGTTCGAACATGGAAATATCTACACCGCTATCTGTATGAACATGGAAATATCTACACCGCTATCTGTATCAACATGGAAATATCTACACCACTATCTGTATAAACATGGAAATATCTACACCGCTATCTGTATGAACATGGACATATCTACACAGCCATCTGGATGAACATGGAAATATCTACACCGCTATCTGTATGAACCTGGAAATATCTACTCCGCTATCTGTGTAAACATGCATACATCTTCACCGCTATCTGTATAAACATGGAAATATCTACACCGCTATCTGTATGAACATGGAAATAGCTACACCGCTATCTGTATGAACATGGAAATATCTACACCGCTATCTGTATGAACATGGATATATCTACACAGCCATCTGGATGAACGTGGAAATATCTACACCGCTATCTGTGCAAACATGCATACATCTTCACCGCTATCTGTATGAACATGGAAATATCTACACCGCTATCTGTATGAACATGGAAATATCTACACCGCTATCTGTGTGAACATGGAAATATCTACACCGCTATCTGTTTGTACATGGAAATATCTACACCGCTATCTGCATGAAAATGGAAATATCTACACTGCTATCTGCATATACATGGAAATATCTAAACAGCTATCTCTTTACACATGGAAATAACTACACCGCTCTCAGTTTGAACATGGAAATATCTACACCGCCATCTGTATGAACATGGAAATATGTGCACCGCCATCTGTATGAACATATAAATATCTACACCGCCATATGTATTAAGATGGAGATATCTACACAGCTATCTGTATAAACATGGAAATATCTACACCGCTATCTGTATAAACATGGAAATATCTACACCGCTATCGGTATGAACATGGAAATATCTACACCGCTATCTGTATGAACATGGAAATATCTACACCGCTATCTGTATGAACATGGAAATATCTACACCGGTATCTGTTTGAACTCGGAAATACCTACACCGCTGACTGCATGAAAATGGAAATATCTACACAGCTATCTGCATATACATGGAAATATCTACACAGATATCTCTTTACACATGGAAATAACTTCACCGCTATCTCTATAAACATCGAAATATCTACACCGCCATCTGTATGAACATGGAAATATCTGCACCGCCATGTGTATGAACATATAAATATCTGCACCGCCATCTGTATTAAGAAGGAGATATCTACACCGCTATCTGTATAAACATGGAAATATCTACACCGCTATCTGTATAAACATGGAAATATCTACACCGCTACCTGTATAAACATGGAAATATCAGCACCGCTATCTGTATAAACATGGAAATATCTACACCGCTATCTGTATAAACATGGAAATATCTACACCGGTATCTGTATGAACATGGAAATATCTTCACCGCCATCTGTATGAACATGGATATATCTACACAGCCATCTGTACGAACATGGAAATATCTACACCGTTATCTGTATGAACATGGAAATATCTACACCGTTAACTGTATGAACATGGAAATACCTTCACCGCCATCTGTATGAACATGGATATGTCTACACAGCCATCTGGATGAACATGGAAATATCTACACCGCAATCTGTATGAACATGGAAATATCTACACCGCTATCTGTGTAAACATGCATACATTTCTCCGGTATCTGTATAAGCATGGAAATATCTACACCGCTATCTGTATGAACATGGAAATATCTACACCGCTATCTGTTTGAACATGGAAATATCTGAACCGCTATCTGCATGAAACTAGAAATATCTACACAGCTATCTGCATATACATGGAAATATCTACAAAGCAATCTCTTTACACATGGAAATAACTACACCGCTATCTGTATGAACATGGAAATATCTACACCGCCATCTGTATGAACTTGGAAATGTCTGCACTGCCATCTGTATTAGCATATAAATATCTGCACTGCCATCTGTATTAAGATGGAGATATCTTCACCGCTATCTGTATAAACTTGGAAATATCTACACCGCTATCTGTATAAACCTGGAAATATCTACACCGCTATCTGAATAAACATGGAAAAATCTACACCACTACCTGAATAAACATGGAAATATCAGCACCGCTATCTGTATGAACATGGAAATATCTACACCACTATCTCTATGAACATGGAAATATCTACACCGCTATCTGTATGAACATGGAAATAGCTACACTGTTATCTGTATGAACATGGAAATATCTACACCACTATCTGTATGAACATGGAAATATCTATACCGCTATCTGTATGAACATGGATATATCTCCACAGCCATCTGGAAGAACATGGAAATATCTACACCGCTATCTGCATGAACATGGAAATATCTACACCGCTATTTGTGTAAACATGCATACATCTTCACTGCAACCTGCATAAGCATGGAAATATCTACACCGCTATCTGTATGAACATGGAGATATCTACACCGCTATCTGTTTGAACATGGAAATATCTAAACCGCTATCAGCATGAAAATGGAAATATCTACACAGCTATCTGCATATACATGGAAATATCTACACAGCGATCTCTTTACACATGGAAATAACTACACCGCTATCTGTATGAACATGGAAATATCTACACCGCCATCTGTATGAACATGGAAATATCTGCACCACCATCTGTATGAACATATAAATATCTACACCGCCATCTGTATTAAGAAGGAGATATCTACACCGCTATCTGTATAAACATGGAAATATCTACACCGCTATCTGTATAAACATGGAAATATCTGCACCGCTATCTGTATAAACATGGAAATATCTACACTGCTACCTGTATAAACATGGAAATATCTACACCACTACCTGTACAAACATGGAAATATCAGCACCGCTATCTGTATGAACATGGAAATACCAGGCCCTCTATCTGTATGAACATGGAAATATCTACACCGCTATCTCTATGAACATGGAAATATCTACACCGCTATCTGTTTGAACATGGAAATATCTAAACCGCTATCTGCATGAAAATGGAAATATCTACACAGCTATCTGCATATACATGGAAAGATCTACACAGCGATCTCTTTACACATGGAAATAACTACACCGCTATCTGTATGAACATGGAAATATCTACACCGCCATCAGTAAGAACATGGAAATATCTGCACCACCATCTGTATGAACATATAAATATCTACACCACCATCTGTATTAAGAAGGAGATATCTTCACCGCTATCTGTATAAACATGGAAATATCTACACCGCTATCTGTATGAACATGGAAATATCTACACCGTTATCAGTTTGAAGATGGAAATATAAACACCGCTATCTGCATGAAAATGGAAATATCTACACAGATATCTGCATATACATGGAAATATCTACTCAGCCATCTCTTTACACATGGAAATAACTACACAGCTATCTGTATGAACATGGAAATATCTACACCGCCATCAGTATGAACATGGAAATATCTGCACCCCCATCTGTATGAACATATAAATATCTACACCGCCATCTGTATTAAGGAGATATGTACACCACAATCTGAATAAACATGGAAATATCTACACCGCTATCTGTATAAACATGGAAATATCTACACCGCTACCTGTATAAACATTTAAATATCAGCACCGCTATCTGTATGAATATGGAAATATCTACACCGATAACTCTATGAACATGGAAATATCTACACCGCTATCTGTGTAAACATGCATACATCTTCACCGCTATCTGTATAAACGTGGAAATATCTACACCGCTATCTGTATAAACATGGAAATATCTACACCGCTACCTGTATAAACATGGAAATATCAGCCCCGCTATCTGTCTGAACATGGAAATATCTGCACCGCTATCTGTATGAACATGGAAATATCTACACCGCTATCTGTATGAACATGGAAATACCTACACCGCTATCTGTATGAACATGGAAATATCTACACCGCTATCTGTTTGAACATGTAAATATCTACACCGCTATCTGCATGAAAATGGAAATATCTACAAAGCTATCTGCATATACATGGAAATATCTACACAGCTATCTCTTTACACATGGAAATAACTACACAGCTATATCTATAAACATGGAAATATCTACACCACCATCTGTATGAACATGGAAATACCTGCACCGCCATCTGTATGAACATATAAATATATACACCGCCATCTGTATTAAGAAGGAGATATCTACACCGCTATCTGTATATACATGGAAATATCTACACTGCTGCCTGTATGAACATGGAAATATCAGCACCGTTATCTGTATGAACATGGACATATCTACACCGCTACCTGTATGAACATGGAAATATCTACACCGCTATCTGTATGAACATGGAAATATATACACCGTTATCTGTATGAATATGGAAATATCTACACTGCTATCTGCATATACATGGAAATATCTACACAGCTATCTCTTTACACATGGAAATAACTACACCGCTATCACTTTGAACATGGAAATATCTACACCGCCATCTGTATGAACATGGAAATATCTGCACCGCCTTCTGTATGAACATATAAATAGCTACACCGCCATCTGTATTAAGATGGAGATACCTACACCGATATCTGTATACACATGGAAATATCTACACCGCTATCTGTATACACATGGAAATATCTACACCGCTATCTGTATGAACATGGAAATATCTACACCGCTATTTGTATGAACATGGAAATATCTACACCGCTATCTGTATGAACATGGAAATATCTACACCGCTATCTGTTTGAACATGTAAATATCTGCACCGCTACCTGTATAAACATGGAAATATCAGCCCAGCTATCTGTATGAACATGGAAATATCTACACCGCTATCTGTATGAAAATGGAAATATCTACACCGCCATCTGTATGAACATGGATATATCTACACAGCCATCTGTACGAACATGGAAATATCTACACCGTTATCTGTATGAACATGGAAATATCTACACCGTTAACTGTATGAACATGGAAATACCTTCACCGCCATCTGTATGAACATGGATATGTCTACACAGCCATCTGGATGAACATGGAAATATCTACACCGCAATCTGTATGAACATGGAAATATCTACACCGCTATCTGTGTAAACATGCATACATTTCTCCGGTATCTGTATAAGCATGGAAATATCTACACCGCTATCTGTATGAACATGGAAATATCTACACCGCTATCTGTTTGAACATGGAAATATCTGAACCGCTATCTGCATGAAACTAGAAATATCTACACAGCTATCTGCATATACATGGAAATATCTACAAAGCAATCTCTTTACACATGGAAATAACTACACCGCTATCTGTATGAACATGGAAATATCTACACCGCCATCTGTATGAACTTGGAAATGTCTGCACTGCCATCTGTATTAGCATATAAATATCTGCACCGCCATCTGTATTAAGATGGAGATATCTTCACCGCTATCTGTATAAACTTGGAAATATCTACACCGCTATCTGTATAAACCTGGAAATATCTACACCGCTATCTGAATAAACATGGAAAAATCTACACCACTACCTGAATAAACATGGAAATATCAGCACCGCTATCTGTATGAACATGGAAATATCTACACCACTATCTCTATGAACATGGAAATATCTACACCGCTATCTGTATGAACATGGAAATAGCTACACTGTTATCTGTATGAACATGGAAATATCTACACCACTATCTGTATGAACATGGAAATATCTATACCGCTATCTGTATGAACATGGATATATCTCCACAGCCATCTGGAAGAACATGGAAATATCTACACCGCTATCTGCATGAACATGGAAATATCTACACCGCTATTTGTGTAAACATGCATACATCTTCACTGCAACCTGCATAAGCATGGAAATATCTACACCGCTATCTGTATGAACATGGAGATATCTACACCGCTATCTGTTTGAACATGGAAATATCTAAACCGCTATCAGCATGAAAATGGAAATATCTACACAGCTATCTGCATATACATGGAAATATCTACACAGCGATCTCTTTACACATGGAAATAACTACACCGCTATCTGTATGAACATGGAAATATCTACACCGCCATCTGTATGAACATGGAAATATCTGCACCACCATCTGTATGAACATATAAATATCTACACCGCCATCTGTATTAAGAAGGAGATATCTACACCGCTATCTGTATAAACATGGAAATATCTACACCGCTATCTGTATAAACATGGAAATATCTGCACCGCTATCTGTATAAACATGGAAATATCTACACTGCTACCTGTATAAACATGGAAATATCTACACCACTACCTGTACAAACATGGAAATATCAGCACCGCTATCTGTATGAACATGGAAATACCAGGCCCTCTATCTGTATGAACATGGAAATATCTACACCGCTATCTCTATGAACATGGAAATATCTACACCGCTATCTGTTTGAACATGGAAATATCTAAACCGCTATCTGCATGAAAATGGAAATATCTACACAGCTATCTGCATATACATGGAAAGATCTACACAGCGATCTCTTTACACATGGAAATAACTACACCGCTATCTGTATGAACATGGAAATATCTACACCGCCATCAGTAAGAACATGGAAATATCTGCACCACCATCTGTATGAACATATAAATATCTACACCACCATCTGTATTAAGAAGGAGATATCTTCACCGCTATCTGTATAAACATGGAAATATCTACACCGCTATCTGTATGAACATGGAAATATCTACACCGTTATCAGTTTGAAGATGGAAATATAAACACCGCTATCTGCATGAAAATGGAAATATCTACACAGATATCTGCATATACATGGAAATATCTACTCAGCCATCTCTTTACACATGGAAATAACTACACAGCTATCTGTATGAACATGGAAATATCTACACCGCCATCAGTATGAACATGGAAATATCTGCACCCCCATCTGTATGAACATATAAATATCTACACCGCCATCTGTATTAAGGAGATATGTACACCACAATCTGAATAAACATGGAAATATCTACACCGCTATCTGTATAAACATGGAAATATCTACACCGCTACCTGTATAAACATTTAAATATCAGCACCGCTATCTGTATGAATATGGAAATATCTACACCGATAACTCTATGAACATGGAAATATCTACACCGCTATCTGTGTAAACATGCATACATCTTCACCGCTATCTGTATAAACGTGGAAATATCTACACCGCTATCTGTATAAACATGGAAATATCTACACCGCTACCTGTATAAACATGGAAATATCAGCCCCGCTATCTGTCTGAACATGGAAATATCTGCACCGCTATCTGTATGAACATGGAAATATCTACACCGCTATCTGTATGAACATGGAAATACCTACACCGCTATCTGTATGAACATGGAAATATCTACACCGCTATCTGTTTGAACATGTAAATATCTACACCGCTATCTGCATGAAAATGGAAATATCTACAAAGCTATCTGCATATACATGGAAATATCTACACAGCTATCTCTTTACACATGGAAATAACTACACAGCTATATCTATAAACATGGAAATATCTACACCACCATCTGTATGAACATGGAAATACCTGCACCGCCATCTGTATGAACATATAAATATATACACCGCCATCTGTATTAAGAAGGAGATATCTACACCGCTATCTGTATATACATGGAAATATCTACACTGCTGCCTGTATGAACATGGAAATATCAGCACCGTTATCTGTATGAACATGGACATATCTACACCGCTACCTGTATGAACATGGAAATATCTACACCGCTATCTGTATGAACATGGAAATATATACACCGTTATCTGTATGAATATGGAAATATCTACACTGCTATCTGCATATACATGGAAATATCTACACAGCTATCTCTTTACACATGGAAATAACTACACCGCTATCACTTTGAACATGGAAATATCTACACCGCCATCTGTATGAACATGGAAATATCTGCACCGCCTTCTGTATGAACATATAAATAGCTACACCGCCATCTGTATTAAGATGGAGATACCTACACCGATATCTGTATACACATGGAAATATCTACACCGCTATCTGTATACACATGGAAATATCTACACCGCTATCTGTATGAACATGGAAATATCTACACCGCTATTTGTATGAACATGGAAATATCTACACCGCTATCTGTATGAACATGGAAATATCTACACCGCTATCTGTTTGAACATGTAAATATCTGCACCGCTACCTGTATAAACATGGAAATATCAGCCCAGCTATCTGTATGAACATGGAAATATCTACACCGCTATCTGTATGAAAATGGAAATATCTACACCGCTATCTGTATGAACATGGAAATATCTACACGGCTATCTGTATGAACATGGAAATATCTACACCGCTATCTGTTTGAACATGTAAATATCTACACCGCTATCTGCATGAAAATGGAAATATCTACAAAGCTATCTGCATATACATGGAAATATCTACACAGCTATCTCTTTACACATGGAAATAACTACACCACTATATCTATAAACATGGAAATATCTACACCACCATCTGTATGAACATGGAAATACCTGCACCGCCATCTGTGTGAACATATAAATATCTACACCGCCATCTCTATTAAGAAGGAGATATCAACACCGCTATCTGTATAAACATGGAAATATCTACACTGCTGCCTGTATAAACATGGAAATATCAGCACCGCTATCTGTATGAACATGGAAATATCTACACCGCTACCTGCATGAACATGGAAATATCTACACCGCTATCTGTATGAACATGGAAATATCAACACCGCTTTCTGTATGAACATGGAAATATCTACACTGCTATCTGCATATACATGAAAATATCTACACAGCTATCTCTTTACACATGGAAATAACTACACCGCTATATCTATAAACATGGAAAAATCTACACCACCATCTGTATGAACATGGAAATATATGCACCGCCATTTGTATGAACATACAAATATCTACACCGCCATCTGTATGAACATGGAAATATCTACACCGCTATCTGTGTGAACATGGAAATATCTACACCGCTATATGTTTGAACATGTAAATATCTACACCGCTATCTGCATGAACATGGAAATATCTACAAAGCTATCTGCATTTACATGGAAATATCTACACAGCTATCTCTTTACACATGGAAATAACTACACCGCTATATCTATAAACATGGAAAAATCTACACCACCATCTGTATGAACATGGAAATATCTGCACCGCCATCTGTATGAACATACAAATATCTACACCGCCATCTGTATGAACATGGAAATATCTGCACCGCCATCTGTATGAACATATAAATATCTACACCGCCATCTATATTAAGATGGAGATATCTACACCGCTATCTGAATAAACTTGGAAATATCTACACCGCTATCTGCATGAACATGGAAATATCTACACCGCTATTTGTGTAAACATGCATACATCTTCACCGCAATCTGCATAAGCATGGAAATATCTACACCGCTATCTGTTTGAACATGGAAACATCTACACCGCTATCTGTTTGAACATGGAAATATCTACACAGCTGTCTGTTTGAACATGGAAATATCTAAACCGCTATCAGCATGAAAATGGAAATATCTACATAGCTATCTGCATATACATGGAAATATCTAAACAGCTATCTCTTTACACATGGAAATAACTACACCGCTATCTGTATGAAAATGGAAATATATACACCGCCATCTGTATGAATATGGAAATATCTGCACCGCCATCTCTATGAACATATAAATATCTACACCGCCATCTGTATTAAGAAGGAGATATCTACACCGCTATCTGTATGAACATGGAAATATCTACACCGCTATCTGTATGAACATGGAAATATCTACACCGCTATCTGTATAAACATGGAAATATCTACACTGCTACCTGTATAAACATGGAAATATCTACACCTCTACCTGTATAAACATGGAAATATCAGCACCGCTATCTGTATGAACATGGAAATATCAGCCCCTCTATCTGTATGAACATGGAAATATCTACACCGCTATCTGTATGAACATGGAAATTTCTACACCGCTATCTGTTTGAACATGGAAATATCTAAACCGCTATCTGCATGAAAATGGAAATATCTACACAGCTATCTGCTTATACATGGAAATATCTACACAGCTATCCCTTTACACATGGAAATAACTACACCGCTATCTGTATGAACATGGAGATATCTTCACCGCCATCTGTATGAACATGGATATATCTACACAGCCCTCTGGATGATCATGGAAATATCTACACCGCTATCTGTATGAACATGGAAAAATCTACACCGCTATCTGTATGAACATGGAAATATCTACACGGCTATCTGTATGAACATGGAAAAATCTACACCGCTATCTGTATGAACATGGAAATATCTGCACCGCCATCTGTATGAACATACAAATATCTACACCGCCATCTGTATTAAGATGGAGATATCTACACCGCTATCTGAATAAACATGGAAATATCTACACCGCTATCTGTATAAACATGGAAATATCTACACCGCTATCTGTATAAACATGGAAATATCTACACCGCTACATGTATAAACATGGAAATATCAGCACCGCTACCTGTATGAACATGGAAATATCTACACCGCTATTTGTATGAACATGGAAATATCTACACCGCTATCTGTATGAACATGGAAATATCAACAAAGCTATCTGAATGAACATGGAAATATCTACACCGCTATCTGTTTGAACATGTAAATATCTACACCGCTATCTGCATGAAAATGGAAATATCTACAAAGCTATCTGCCTATACATGGAAATATCTACACAGCTATCTCTTTACACATGGAAATAACTACACCGCTATATCTATAAACATGGAAATATCTACACCGCCATCTGTATGAACATGGAAATATCTGCACCGCCATCTGTATAAACATATAAATATCTACACCGCCATCTGTATTAAGAAGGACATATCTACACTGCTATCTGTATAAACATGGAAATATCTACACCGCTGCCTGTATAAACATGGAAATATCAGCACCGCTATCTGTATGCACATGGAAATGTCTACACCGCTACCTGTATGAACATGGAAATATCTACACCGCTATCTGTATGAACATGGAAATATCTTCAATGCCATCTGTATGAACATGGATATATCTACACAGCCATCTGGATGAACATGGAAATATCTACACCGCTATCTGTATGAACATGGAAATATCTGCACCGCCATCTGTATGAACATACAAATATCTACACCGCCATCTGTATTAAGATGGAGATATCTACACCGCTATCTGAATAAACATGGAAATATCTACACCGCTATCTGTATAAACATGGAAATATCTACACCGCTATCTGTATAAACATGGAAATATCTACACCGCTAGATGTATAAACATGGAAATATCAGCACCGCTACCTGTATGAACATGGAAATATCTACACCGCTATCTGTATGAACATGGAAATATCTACACTGCTATCTGTATGAACATGGAAATATCTACAAAGCTATCTGAATGAACATGGAAATATCTACACCGCTATCTGTTTGAACATGTAAATATCTACACCGCTATCTGCATGAAAATGGAAATATCTACAAAGCTATCTGCATATACATGGAAATATCTACACAGCTATCTCTTTACACATGGAAATAACTACACCGCTATATCTATAAACATGGAAATATCTAGACCGCCATCTGTATGAACATGGAAATATCTGCACCGCCATCTGTATGAACATATAAATATCTACACCGCCATCTGTATTAAGAAGGAGATATCTACACCGCTATCTGATTAAACATTGAAATATCTACACCGCTGCCTGTATAAACATGGAAATATCAGCACCGCTATCTGTATGAACATGGAAATATCAGCACCTCTATCTCTATGAACATGGAAATATCTACACCGCTATCTGTATGAACATGGAAATATCAACACCGCTATCTGTTTGAACATGGAAATATCTACACCGCAGTCAGCATGAAAATGGAAATATCTACACAGCTATCTGCATATACATGGAAATATCTACAAAGCTATCTCTTTACACATGGAAATAATTACACCGCTATCTCTATAAACATGGAAATATCTACACCGCCATCTATATGAACATGGAAATATCTGCACCGCCATCTGTATGAACATATAAACATCTACGCCGCCATCTGTATTAAGAAGGAGATATCTACACCGCTATCTGTATAAACATGGAAATATCTACACCGCTATCTGTATAAACATGGAAATATCTACACCGTTCTCTGTATAAACATGGAAATATCTACACCGCTACCTGTATAAACGTGGAAATATCAGCACTGCTATCTGTATGAACATGGAAATATCAGCCCCTCTATGTGTATGAACATGGAAATATCTACACCACTATCTGTATGAACATGGAAATATCTACACCGCTAGATGTATGAACATGGAATTATCTTCACCGCCATCTGTATGAACATGGATATGTCTACACAACCATCTGGATGAACATGGAAATATCTACACCGCTATCTGTATGAACATGGAAATATCTGCACCGCCATCTGTATGAACATATAAATATCTACACTGCCATCTGTATTAAGATGGAGATATCTACACCGCTATCTCTATAAACATGGAAATATCTACACCGCTATCTGTAAAAACATGGAAATATCTACACCGCTATCTGTATAAACATGGAAATATCTACACCACTACCTGTATGAACATGGAAATATTAGCACCGCTATCTGTATGAACATGGAAATATCTACACCGCTTTCTGTATGAACTTGGAAATATCTACACCGCTATCTGTATGAACATGGAAATATCTTCACCGCCATCTGTATGAACATGGATATGTCTACACAGCCATCTGGATGAACATGGAAATATCTACACCGCGATCTGTATGAACATGGAAATATCTACACCGCTATCTGTGCAAACATGCATACATCTTCACCGCTATCTGTATAAACATGGAAATATCTACACCGCCATCTGTATGAACATGGAAATAGCTACACCGCTATCTGTATGAACATGGAAATATCTACACCGCTATCTGTATGAACATGGATATATCTACACAGCCATCTGGATGAACATGGAAATATCTACACCGCTATCTGCGCAAACATGCATACATCTTCACCGCTATCTGTATGAACATGGACATATCTACACCGCTATCTGTATGAACATGGAAATATCTACACCGCTATCTGTATGAACATGGAAATATCTACTCCGCTATCTGTTTGAACATGG
This sequence comes from Gorilla gorilla gorilla, assembly GCF_029281585.2. Classification (NCBI taxonomy): domain Eukaryota; kingdom Metazoa; phylum Chordata; class Mammalia; order Primates; family Hominidae; genus Gorilla; species Gorilla gorilla. The sequence goes on from NC_073247.2 coordinate 7,827,203, forward strand.
AAATATCTACACCGCTATCTGTTTGAACATGGAAATATCTACACCGCAGTCAGCATGAAAATGGAAATATCTACACAGCTATCTGCATATACATGGAAATATCTACAAAGCTATCTCTTTACACATGGAAATAATTACACCGCTATCTCTATAAACATGGAAATATCTACACCGCCATCTATATGAACATCGAAATATCTGCACCGCCATCTGTATGAACATATAAACATCTACGCCGCCATCTGTATTAAGAAGGAGATATCTACACCGCTATCTGTATAAACATGGAAATATCTACACCGCTATCTGTATAAACATGGAAATATCTACACCGTTCTCTGTATAAACATGGAAATATCTACACCGCTACCTGTATAAACGTGGAAATATCAGCACTGCTATCTGTATGAACATGGAAATATCAGCCCCTCTATGTGTATGAACATGGAAATATCTACACCACTATCTGTATGACCATGGAAATATCTACACCGCTAGATGTTTGAACATGGAATTATCTTCACCGCCATCTGTATCAACATGGATATGTCTACACAACCATCTGGATGAACATGGAAATATCTACACCGCTATCTGTATGAACATGGAAATATCTGCACCGCCATCTGTATGAACATATAAATATCTACACCGCCATCTGTATTAAGATGGAGATATCTACACCGCTATCTCTATAAACATGGAAATATCTACACCGCTATCTGTAAAAACATGGAAATATCTACACCGCTATCTGTATAAACATGGAAATATCTACACCACTACCTGTATGAACATGGAAATATTAGCACCGCTATCTGTATGAACATGGAAATATCTACACCGCTATCTGTATGAACTTGGAAATATCTACACCGCTATCTGTATGAACATGGAAATATCTTCACCGCCATCTGTATGAACATGGATATGTCTACACAGCCATCTGGATGAACATGGAAATATCTACACCGCGATCTGTATGAACATGGAAATATCTACACCGCTATCTGTGTAAACATGCATACATCTTCACCGCTATCTGTATAAACATGGAAATATCTACACCGCCATCTGTATGAACATGGAAATAGCTACACCGCTATCTGTATGAACATGGAAATATCTACACCGCTATCTGTATGAACATGGATATATCTACACAGCCATCTGGATGAACATGGAAATATCTACACCGCTATCTGTGCAAACATGCATACATCTTCACCGCTATCTGTATGAACATGGAAATATCTACACCGCTATCTGTATGAACATGGAAATATCTACACCGCTATCTGTATGAACATGGAAATATCTACTCCGCTATCTGTTTGAACATGGAAATATCTACACCGCTATCTGCATGAAAATGGAAATATCTACACTGCTATCTGCATATACATGGAAATATCTACACAGCTATCTCTTTACACATGGAAATAACTACACCGCTATCAGTTTGAACATGGAAATATCTACACCGCCATCTGTATGAACATGGAAATATCTGCACCGCCATCTGTATGAACATATAAATATCTACACCGCCATCTGTATTAAGATGGAGATATCTACACCGCTATCTGTATAAACATGGAAATATCTACACCGCTATCTGTATAAACATGGACATATCTACACCTCAATCGATATGAGCATGGAAATATCTACACCGTTATCTGTATGAACATGGAAATATCTACACCGCTATCTCTATGAACATGGGAATATCTACACCGCTATCTGTACGAACATGGAAATAGCTACACCGCTATCTGTATGAACATGGAAATATCTACACCGCTATCTGTATGAACATGGAAATAGCTACACCGCTATCTGTATGAACATGGAAATATCTACACCGCTATCTGTATGAACTTGGAAATATCTACACCGCTATCTGTATGAACATGGAAATATCTACACCGCTATCTGTATGAATATGGAAATATCTACACCGCTATCTGTATGAACATGGAAATATCTACACCGCTATCTGTTTGAACACGAAAATATCTACACCGCTGTCTGCATGACAATGGAAATATCTACACAGCTATCTGCATATACATGGAAATATCAACACAGCTATCTCTTTACAAATGGAAATAACTACACCGCTATCTCTATAAACATCGAAATATCTACACCGCCATCTGTATGAACATGGAAATATCTGCACTACCATATGTATGAACATATAAATATCTGCACCGCCATCTGTATTAAGAAGGAGATATCTACACCGCTATCAGTATAAACATGGAAATATCTACACTGCTATCTGTATAAACATGGAAATATCTACACCGCTATCTGTATAAACATGGAAATATCTTCACCGGTACCTGTATAAACATGGAAATATCAGCACCGCTATCTGTATAAACATGGAAATATCTACACCGCTATCTGTATGAACATGGAAATATCTACACCGCTATCTGTATGAACATGGATATATCTACACAGCCATCTGGATGAACATGGAAATATCTACACCGCTATCTGCATGAACATGGAAATATCTACACCGCTATTTGTGTAAACATGCATACATCTTCACCGCAATATGCATAAGCAAGGAAATATCTACACCGCTATCTGTATGAACATGGAAATATCTACACCGCTATCTGTTTGAACATGGAAATATCTAAACCGCTATCAGCATGAAAATGTAAATATCTACACAGCTATCTGCATATACATGGAAATATATACAAAGCTATCTCTTTACACATGGAAATAACTACACCGCTATCTCTATAAACATGGAAATATCTACACCGCCATCTGTAAGAACATGGAAATATCTGCACCGCCATCTGTATGAACATATTAATATCTACACCACCATCTGTATTAAGATGGAGATATCTACACCGCTATCTGTATAAACCTGGAAATATCTACACCGCTATCTGTATAAACATGGAAAGATCTACACCGCTATCTGTATAAACATGAAATATCTACACCGCTACCTGAATAAACATGGAAATATCTGCACAGCTATCTGTATGAACATGGAAATATCTACACCGCTATCTGTTCGAACATGGAAATATCTACACCGCTATCTGAATGAACATGGAAATATCTACACCGCTATCTGTATCAACATGGAAATATCTACACAACTATCTGTATAAATATGGAAATGTCTACACCGCTATCTGTATGAACATGGATATATCTACACAGCCATCTGGATGAACATGGAAATATCTACACCGCTATCTGTATGAACCTGGAAATATCTACTCCGCTATCTGTGTAAACATGCATAAATCTTCACCGCTATCTGTATAAACATGGAAATATCTACACCGCTATCTGTATGAACATGGAAATAGCTACACCGCTATCTGTATGAACATGGAAATATCTACACCGCTATCTGTATGAACATGGATATATCTACACAGCCATCTGGATGAACATGGAAATATCTACACCGCTATCTGTGCAAACATGCATACATCTTCACCGCTATCTGTATGAACATGGAAATATCTACACCGCTATCTGCATGAACATGGAAATATCTACACCGCTATCTGTGTGAACATGGAAATATCTACACCGCTATCTGTTTGAACATGGAAATATCTACACCGCTATCTGCATGAAAATGGAAATATCTACACTGCTATCTGCATATACATGGAAATATCTACACAGCTATCTCTTTACACATGGAAATAACTACACCGCTATCAGTTTGAACATGGAAATATCTACACCGCCATCTGTATGAACATGGAAATATGTGCACCGCCATCTGTATGAACATATAAATATCTCCACCGCCATCTTTATTAAGATGGGGATATCTACACCGCTATCTGTATAAACATGGAAATATCTACACCGCTATCTGTATAAACATGGAAATATCTACACCGCTATCGGTATGAACATGGAAATATCTACACCGCTATCTGTATGAACATGGAAATATCTACACCGCTATCTCTATGAACATGGAAATATCTACACCGGTATCTGTTTGAACTCGGAAATATCTACACCGCTGACTGCATGAAAATGGAAATATCTACACAGATATCTGCATATACATGGAAATATCTACACAGATATCTCTTTACACATGGAAATAACTTCACCGCTATCTCTATAAACATCGAAATATCTACACCGCCATCTGTACGAACATGGAAATATCTGCACCGCCATGTGTATGAACATATAAATATCTGCACCGCCATCTGTATTAAGAAGGAGATATCTACACCGCTATCTGTATAAACATGGAAATATCTACACCGCTATCTGTATAAACATGGAAATATCTACACCGCTACCTGTATAAACATGGAAATATCAGCACCGCTATCTGTATAAACATGGAAATATCTACACCGCTATCTGTATAAACATGGAAATATCTACACCGCTATCTGTATGAACATGGAAATATCTTCACCGCCATCTGTATGAACATGGATATATCTACACAGCCATCTGTATGAACATGGAAATATCTACACCACTATCTGTATGAACATGGAAATATCTACACCGTTAACTGTATGAACATGGAAATACCTTCACCGCCATCTGTATGAACATGGATATGTCTACACAGCCATCTGGATGAACATGGAAATATCTACACCGCTATCTGTGTAAACATGCATACATTTCCCCGCTATCTGTATAAGCATGGAAATATCTACACCGCTATCTGTATGAACATGGAAATATCTACACCGCTATCTGTTTGAACATGGAAATATCTGAACCGCTATCTGCATGAAACTAGAAATATCTACACAGCTATCTGCATATACATGGAAATATCTACAAAGCTATCTCTTTACACATGGAAATAACTACACCGCTATCTGTATGAACATGGAAATATCTACACCGCCATCTGTATGAACATGGAAATGTCTGCATTACCATCTGTATGAGCATATAAATATCAGCACCGCCATCTGTATTAAGATGGAGATATCTTCACCGCTATCTGTATAAACTTGGAAATATCTACACCGCTATCTGTATAAACCTGGAAATATCTACACCGCTATCTGTATAAACATGGAAATATCTACACCACTACCTGAATAAACATGGAAATATCAGCACCGCTATCTGTATGAACATGGAAATATCTACACCACTATCTCTATGAACATGGAAATATCTACACCGCTATCTGTATGAACATGGAAATAGCTACACAGCTATCTGTATGAACATGGAAATATCTACACCACTATCTGTATGAACATGGAAATATCTACACCGCTATCAGTATGAACATGGATTTATCTCCACAGCCATCTGGATGAACATGGAAATATCTACACCGCTATCTGCATGAACATGGAAATATCTACACCGCTTTTGGGTAAACATGCATACACCTTCACTGCAACCTGCATAAGCATGGAAATATCTACACCGCTATCTGTATGAACATGGAGATATCTACACCGCTATCTGTTTGAACATGGAAATATCTAAACCGCTATCAGCATGAAAATGGAAATATCTACACAGCTATCTGCATATACATGGAAATATCTACACAGCGATCTCTTTACACATGGAAATAACTACACCAATATCTGTATGAACATGGAAATATCTACACCGCCATCTGTATGAACATGGAAATATCTGCACCGCCATCTGTATGAACATATAAATATCTACACCGCGATCTGTATTAACAAGGAGATATCTACAATGCTATCTGTATAAACATGGAAATATCTACACCGCTATCTGTATAAACATGGAAATATCTACACTGCTACCTGTATAAACATGGAAATATCTACACAACTACCTGTATAAACATGGAAATATCAGCACCGCTCTCTGTATGAACATGGAAATACCAGGCCCTCTATCTGTATGAACATGGAAATATCTACACCGCTATCTCTATGAACATGGAAATATCTACACCGCTATCTGTTTGAACATGGAAATATCTATACCGCTATCTGCATGAAAATGGAAATATCTACACAGCTATCTGCATATACATGGAAATATCTACACAGCTATCTCTTTACACATGGAAATAACTACACCGCTATCTGTATGAACATGAAAATATCTTCACCGCCATCTGTATGAACATGGATATATCTACACAGCCCTCTGGATGAACATGGAAATATCCACACCGCTATCTGTGTAAACATGCATACATCTTCACCGCTATCTGTATAAACATGGAAATATCTACACCGCTATCTGTATGAACATGGAAATATCTACACCGTTATCAGTTTGAAGATGGAAATATATACACCGCTATCTGCATGAAAATGGAAATATCTGCACAGATATCTGCATATACATGGAAATATCTGCTCAGCCATCTCTTTACACATGGAAATAACTACACTGCTATCTGTATGAACATGGAAATATCAAAACCGCCATCAGTATGAACATGGAAATATCTGCACCCCCATCTGTATGAACATATAAATATCTATACCGCCATCTGTATTAAGGAGATATCTACACCGCTATCTGAATAAACATGGAAATATCTACACCGCTACCTGTATAAACATTTAAATATCATCACCGCTATCTGTATGAATATGGAAATATCTACACCGCTAACTCTATGAACATGGAAATATCTACACCGCTATCTGTGTAAACATGCATACATCTTCACCGCTATATGTAAAAACGTGGAAATATCTACACCGCTATCTGTATAAACATGGAAATATCTACACCGCTACCTGTATAAACATGGGAATATCAGCCCCGCTATCTGTCTGAACATGGAAATACCTACACCGCTATCTGTATGAACATGGAAATATCTACACCGCTATCTGTATAAACATGGAAATATCTACACCTCAATCGGTATGAACATGGAAATATCTACACCGCTATCTGTATGAACATGGAAATATCTACACCGCTATCTCTATGAACATGGAAATATCTACACCGCTATCTGTATGAACATGGAAATAGCTACACCGCTATCTGTATGAACATGGAAATATCTACACCGCTATCTGTATGAACATGGAAATAGCTACACCGCTATCTGTATGAACATGGAAATATCTACACCGCTATCTGTATGAACTTGGAAATATCTACACCGCTATCTGTATGAACATGGATATATCTACACACCATCTGGATGAACATGGAAATATCTACACCGCTATCTGTATAAACATGGAGATATCTACACCGCTATCTGTATAAACATGGAAATATCTACACCGCTGCCTGTATAAACATGGAAATATCAGCACCGCTATCTGTATGAACATGGAAATATCTACACCGCTATCTGTATGAACATGGAAATATCTTCAACGCCATCTGTATGAACATGGATATATCTACACAGCCATCTGGATGAACATGGAAATATCTACACCGCTATCTGTATGAACATGGAAATATCTGCACCGCCATCTGTATGAACATACAAATATCTACACCGCCATCTGTATTAAGATGGAGATATCTACACCGCTATCTGAATAAACATGGAAATATCTACACCGCTATCTGTAGAAACATGGAAATATCTACACCGCTATCTGTATAAACATGGAAATATCTACACCGCTACATGTATAAACATGGAAATATCAGCACCGCTACCTGTATGAACATGGAAATATCTACACCGCTATCTGTATGAACATGGAAATATCTACACTGCTATCTGTATGAACATGGAAATATCTACAAAGCTATCTGAATGAACATGGAAATATCTACACCGCTATCTGTTTGAACATGTAAATATCTACACCGCTATCTGCATGAAAATCTAAATATCTACAAAGCTATCTGCATATATATGGAAATATCTACACAGCTATCTCTTTACACATGGAAATAACTACACCGCTATATCTATAAACATGGAAATATCTAGACCGCCATCTGTATGAACATGGAAATATCTGCACCGCCATCTGTATGAACATATAAATATCTACACCGCCATCTATATTAAGAAGGTGATATCTACACCGCTATCTGTATAAACATTGAAATATCTACACCGCTGCCTGTATAAACATGGAAATATCAGCACCGCTATCTGTATGAACATGGAAATATCTACACCGCTACCTGTATGAACATGGAAATATCTACACCGCTATCTGTATGAACATGGAAATATCTACACTGCTATCTGTATGAACATGGAAATATCGACACCGCTATCTGTATGAACATGGAAATATCTACACAGCTATCTGTATGAACATGGATATATCTACACAGCCATCTGGATGAACATGGAAATATCTACACCGCTATCTGTAGGAACATGGAAATATCTACACCGCTTTCTGTATCAATATGGATATATCTACACAGCCATCTGGATGAACATGGAAATATCTACACCGCTGTCTGTGTAAACATGCATATATCTTCACAGCTATCTGTATAAACATGGAAATATCTAAACCGCTATCTGTATGAACATGGAAATATCTACACCGCTATCTGTATGAACATGGAAATATCTACACCGCTTTCTGTTTGAACATGGAAATATCTACACCGCTGTCAGCATGAAAATGGAAATATCTACACAGCTATCTGCATATACATGGAAATATCTACACAGCTATCTATTTACACATGGAAATAACTACACCGCTATCTGTATGAACATGGAAATATCTACACCGCCATCTGTATGAACATGGAAATATCTGAACCGCCAACTGTATGAACATATAAATATCTACACCGCCATCTGTATTAAGATGGAGATATCTACACCGCTATCTGTATAAACATGGAAATATCTACACCGCTATCTGTATAAACATGGAAATATCTACACCGCTATCTGTATAAACATGGAAATATCAGCACCGCTATCTGTATGAACATGGAAATATCTACACCGCTATCTGTATGAACATGGAAATATCTACAACGCTATCTGTTTGAACATGGAAATATCTACACAGCTGTCAGCATGAAAATGGAAATATCTACACAACTATCTGCATATACATGGAAATATCTACAAAGCTATCTCTTTACACATGGAAATAATTACACCGCTATCTCTATAAACATGGAAATATCTACACCGCCATCTGTATGAACATGGAAATATCTGCACCGCCATCTGTATGAACATATAAACGTCTACGCCGCCATCTGTATTAAGAAGGAGATATCTACACCGCTATCTGTATAAACATGGAAATATCTACAACGCTATCTGTATAAGCATGGAAATATCTACACCGCTCTCTGTATAAACATGGAAATATCTACACCGCTACCTGTATAAACGTGGAAATATCAGGACTGCTATCTGTATGAACATGGAAATATCAGCCCCTCTATGTGTATGAACATGGAAATATCTACACCACTATCTGTATGAACATGGAAATATCTACACCGCTAGATGTATGAACATGGAATTATCTTCACCGCCATCTGTATGAACATGGATATGTATACACAGCCATCTGGATGAACATGGAAATATCTACACCGCAATCTGTATGAACATGGAAATAGCTACACCGCTATCTGTATGAACATGGAAATATCTGCACCGCCATCTGTATGAACATATAAATATCTACACCGCCATCTGTATTAAGATGGAGATATCTACACCGCTATCTCTATAAACATGGAAATATCTACACCGCTATCTGTATAAACATGGAAATATCTACACCGCTATCTGTATAAACATGGAAATATCTACAACACTACCTGTATGAACATGGAAATATTAGCACCGCTATCTGTATGAACATGGAAGTATCTACACCGCTATCTGTATGAACATGGAAATATCTTCACCGCCATCTGTATGAACATGGATATGTCTACACAGCCATCTCGATGAACATGGAAATATCTACACCGCGATCTGTATGAACATGGAAATATCTACACCGCTATCTGTGTAAACATGCATACATCTTCACCGCTATCTGTATAAACATGGAAATATCTACACCGCCATCTGTATGAACATGGAAATAGCTACACCGCTATCTGTATAAACATGGAAATATCTACACCGCTATCTGTATAAACATGGAAATATCTACACCTCAATCGGTATGAGCACGGAAATATCTACACCGCTATCTGTATGAACATGGAAATATCTACACCGCTATCTCTATGAACATGGGAATATCTACACCGCTATCTGTACGAACATGGAAATAGCTACACCGCTATCTGTATGAACATGGAAATATCTACACCGCTATCTGTATGAACATGGAAATATCTACACCGCTATCTGTATGAACATGGAAATATCTACACCGCTATCTGTATGAACATGGAAATATCTACACCGCTATCTGTTTGAACACGAAAATATCTACACCGCTGTCTGCATGACAATGGAAATATCTACACAGCTATCTGCATATACATGGAAATATCAACACAGCTATCTCTTTACACATGGAAATATCTACACCGCTATCTCTATAAACATCGACATATCTACACCGCCATCTGTATGAACATGGAAATATCTGCACTGCCATATGTATGAACATATAAATATCTGCACCGCCATCTGTATTAAGAAGGAGATATCTACACCGCTATCAGTATAAACATGGAAATATCTACACCGCTATCTGTATAAACATGGAAATATCTACACCGCTATCTGTATAAACATGGAAATATCTTCACCGGTACCTGTATAAACATGGAAATATCAGCACCGCTATCTGTATAAACATGGAAATATCTACACCGCTATCTGTATGAACATGGAAATATCTACACCGCTATCTGTATGAACATGGATATATCTACACAGCCATCTGGATGAACATGGAAATATCTACACCGCTATCTGCAAGAACATGGAAATATCTACACCGCTATTTGTGTAAACATGCAAACATCTTCACCGCAATCTGCATAAGCAAGGAAATATCTACACCGCTATCTGTATGAACATGGAAATATCTACACCGCTATCTGTTTGAACATGGAAATATCTAAACCGCTATCAGCATGAAAATGTAAATATCTACACAGCTATCTGCATATACATGGAAATATGTACAAAGCTATCTCTTTACACATGGAAATAACTACACTGCTATCTCTATAAACATGGAAATATCTACACCACCATCTGTAGGAACATGGAAATATCTGCACCGCCATCTGTATGAACATATTAATATCTACACCACCATCTGTATTAAGATGGAGATATCTACACCGCTATCTGTATAAACCTGGAAATATCTACACCGCTATCTGTATAAACATGGAAAGATCTACACCGCTATCTGTATAAACATGGAAATATCTACACCGCTACCTGAATAAACATGGAAATATCTGCACAGCTATCTGTATGAACATGGAAATATCTACACCGCTATCTGTTCGAACATGGAAATATCTACACCGCTATCTGAATGAACATGGAAATATCTACACCGCTATCTGTATCAACATGGAAATATCTACACCACTATCTGTATAAACATGGAAATGTCTACACAGCTATCTGTTTGAACATGGATATATCTACACAGCCATCTGGATGAACATGGAAATATCTACACCGCTATCTGTATGAACCTGGAAATATCTACTCTGCTATCTGTGTAAACATGCATACATCTTCACCGCTATCTGTATAAACATGGAAATATCTACACCGCTATCTGTATGAACATGGAAATAGCTACACCGCTATCTGTATGAACATGGAAATATCTACACCGCTATCTCTATGAACATGGATATATCTACACAGCCATCTGGATGAACATGGAAATATCTACACCGCTATCTGTGCAAACATGCATACATCTTCACCGCTATCTGTATGAACATGGAAATATCTACACCGCTATCTGCATGAACATGGAAATATCTACACCGCTATCTGTGTGAACATGGAAATATCTACACCGCTATCTGTTTGAACATGGAAATATCTACACCGCTATTTGCATGAAAATGGAAATATCTACACTGCTATCTGCATATTCATGGAAATATCTACACAGCTATCTCTTTACACATGGAAATAACTACACCGCTATCAGTTGGAACATGGAAATATCTACACCGCCATCTGTATGAACATGGAAATATGTGCACCGCCATCTGTATGAACATATAAATATCTACACCGCCATCTTTATTAAGATGGAGATATCTACACCGCTATCTGTATAAACATGGAAATATCTACACCGCTATCTGTATAAACATGGAAATATCTACACCGCTATCGGTATGAACATGGAAATATCTACACCGCTATCTGTATAAACATGGAAATATCTACACCGCTATCTCTATGAACATGGAAATATCTACACCGGTATCTGTTTGAACTCGGTAATATCTACACCGCTGACTGCATGAAAATGGAAATATCTACACAGCTATCTGCATATACATGGAAATATCTACACAGATATCTCTTTACACATGGAAATAACTTCACCGCTATCTCTATAAACATCGAAATATCCACACCGCCATCTGTATGAACATGGAAATATGTGCACCGCCATGTGTATGAACATATAAATATCTGCACCGCCATCTGTATTAAGAAGGAGATATCTACACCGCTATCTGTATAAACATGGAAATATCTACACCGCTATCTGTATAAACATGGAAATATCTACACCGCTACCTGTATAAACATGGAAATATCAGCACCGCTATCTGTATAAACATGGAAATATCTACACCGCTATCTGTATAAACATGGAAATATCTACACCGCTATCTGTATGAACATGGAAATATCTTCACCGCCATCTGTATGAACATGGATATATCTACACTGCCATCTGTATGAACATGGAAATATCTACACCGCTATCTGTATGAACATGGAAATATCTTCACCGTTAACTGTATGAACATGGAAATACCTTCACCGCCATCTGTATGAACATGGATATGTCTACACAGCCATCTGGATGAACATGGAAATATCTACACCGCGATCTGTATGAACATGGAAATATCTACACCGCTATCTGTGTAAACCTGCATACATTTCCCCGCTATCTGTATAAGCATGGAAATATCTACACCGCTATCTGTATGAACATGGAAATATCTACACCGCTATCTGTTTGAACATGGAAATATCTGAACCGCTATCTGCATGAAACTAGAAATATCTACACAGCTATCTGCATATACATGGAAATATCTACAAAGTTATCTCTTTACACATGGAAATAACTACACCGCTATCTGTATGAACATGGAAATATCTACACCGCCATCTGTATGAACATGGAAATGTCTGCACTGCCATCTGTATGAGCATATAAATATCTGCACCGCCATCTGTATTAAGATGGAGATATCTTCACCGCTATCTGTATAAACTTGGAAATATCTACACCGCTATCTGTATAAACCTGGAAATATCTACACCGCTATCTGTATAAACATGGAAATATCTACACCACTACCTGAATAAACATGGAAATATCAGCACCGCTATCTGTATGAACATGGAAATATCTACACCACTATCTCTATGAACATGGAAATATCTACACCGCTATCTGTATGAACATGGAAATAGCTACACAGCTATCTGTATGAACATGGAAATATCTACACCACTATCTGTATGAACATGGAAATATCTATACCGCTATCAGTATGAACATGGATATATCTCCACAGCCATCTGGATGAACGTGGAAATATCTACACCGCTATCTGCATGAACATGGAAATATCTACACCGCTATTTGTGTAAACATGCATACATCTTCACTACAACATGCATAAGCATGGAAATATCTACACCGCTATCTGTATGAACATGGAGATATCTACACCGCTATCTGTTTGAACATGGAAATATCTAAACCGCTATCAGCATGAAAATGGAAATATCTACACAGCTATCTGCATATACATGGAAACATCTACACAGCGATCTCTTTACACATGGAAATAAATACACCGCTATCTGAATGAACATGGAAATATCTACACCGCCATCTGTATGAACGTGGAAATATCTGCACCGCCATCTGTATGAACATATAAATATCTACACCGCCATCTGTATTAAGAAGGAGATATCTACACCGCTATCTGTATAAACATGGAAATATATGCACCGCTATCTGTATAAACATGGAAATATCTACACTGCTACCTGTATAAACATGGAAATATCTACACAACTACCTGTATAAACATGGAAATATCAGCACCGCTATCTGTATGAACATGGAAATACCAGGCCCTCTATCTGTATGAACATGGAAATATCTACACCGCTATCTCTATGAACATGGAAATATCTACACCGCTATCTGTTTGAACATGGAAATATCTATACCGCTATCTGCATGAAAATGGAAATATCTACACAGCTATCTGCATATACATGGAAATATCTACACAGCTATCTCTTTACACATGGAAATAACTACACCGCTATCTGTATGAACATGGAAATATCTTCACCGCCATCTGTATGAACATGGATATATCTACACAGCCCTCTGGATGAACATGGAAATATCCACACCGCTATCTGTGTAAACATGCATACATCTTCACCGCTATCTGTATAAACATGGAAATATCTACACCGCTATCTGTATGAACATGGAAATATCTACACCGTTATCAGTTTGAAGATGGAAATATATACACCGCTATCTGCATGAAAATGGAAATATCTACACAGATATCTGCATATACATGGAAATATCTGCTCAGCCATCTCTTTACACATGGAAATAACTACACTGCTATCTGTATGAACATGGAAATATCTAAACCGCCATCAGTATGAACATGGAAATATCTGCACCCCCATCTGTACGAACATATAAATATCTATACCGCCATCTGTATTAAGGAGATATCTACACCGCTATCTGAATAAACATGGAAATATCTACACCGCTATCTGTATGAACATGGATATATCTACACAGCCATCTGGATGAACATGGAAATATCTACACCGCTATCTGTATAAACATGGAGATATCTACACCGCTATCTGTATAAACATGGAAATATCTACACCGCTGCCTGTATAAACATGGAAATATCAGCACCGCTATCTGTATGAACATGGAAATATCTACACCGCTATCTGTATGAACATGGAAATATCTTCAACGCCATCTGTATGAACATGGATATATCTACACAGCCATCTGGATGAACATGGAAATATCTACACCGCTATCTGTATGAACATGGAAATATCTGCACCGCCATCTGTATGAACATACAAATATCTACACCGCCATCTGTATTAAGATGGAGATATCTACACCGCTATCTGAATAAACATGGAAATATCTACACCGCTATCTGTAGAAACATGGAAATATCTACACCGCTATCTGTATAAACATGGAAATATCTACACCGCTACATGTATAAACATGGAAATATCAGCACCGCTACCTGTATGAACATGGAAATATCTACACCGCTATCTGTATGAACATGGAAATATCTACACTGCTATCTGTATGAACATGGAAATATCTACAAAGCTATCTGAATGAACATGGAAATATCTACACCGCTATCTGTTTGAACATGTAAATATCTACACCGCTATCTGCATGAAAATCTAAATATCTACAAAGCTATCTGCATATATATGGAAATATCTACACAGCTATCTCTTTACACATGGAAATAACTACACCGCTATATCTATAAACATGGAAATATCTAGACCGCCATCTGTATGAACATGGAAATATCTGCACCGCCATCTGTATGAACATATAAATATCTACACCGCCATCTATATTAAGAAGGTGATATCTACACCGCTATCTGTATAAACATTGAAATATCTACACCGCTGCCTGTATAAACATGGAAATATCAGCACCGCTATCTGTATGAACATGGAAATATCTACACCGCTACCTGTATGAACATGGAAATATCTACACCGCTATCTGTATGAACATGGAAATATCTACACTGCTATCTGTATGAACATGGAAATATCGACACCGCTATCTGTATGAACATGGAAATATCTACACAGCTATCTGTATGAACATGGATATATCTACACAGCCATCTGGATGAACATGGAAATATCTACACCGCTATCTGTAGGAACATGGAAATATCTACACCGCTTTCTGTATCAATATGGATATATCTACACAGCCATCTGGATGAACATGGAAATATCTACACCGCTGTCTGTGTAAACATGCATATATCTTCACAGCTATCTGTATAAACATGGAAATATCTAAACCGCTATCTGTATGAACATGGAAATATCTACACCGCTATCTGTATGAACATGGAAATATCTACACCGCTTTCTGTTTGAACATGGAAATATCTACACCGCTGTCAGCATGAAAATGGAAATATCTACACAGCTATCTGCATATACATGGAAATATCTACACAGCTATCTATTTACACATGGAAATAACTACACCGCTATCTGTATGAACATGGAAATATCTACACCGCCATCTGTATGAACATGGAAATATCTGAACCGCCAACTGTATGAACATATAAATATCTACACCGCCATCTGTATTAAGATGGAGATATCTACACCGCTATCTGTATAAACATGGAAATATCTACACCGCTATCTGTATAAACATGGAAATATCTACACCGCTATCTGTATAAACATGGAAATATCAGCACCGCTATCTGTATGAACATGGAAATATCTACACCGCTATCTGTATGAACATGGAAATATCTACAACGCTATCTGTTTGAACATGGAAATATCTACACAGCTGTCAGCATGAAAATGGAAATATCTACACAACTATCTGCATATACATGGAAATATCTACAAAGCTATCTCTTTACACATGGAAATAATTACACCGCTATCTCTATAAACATGGAAATATCTACACCGCCATCTGTATGAACATGGAAATATCTGCACCGCCATCTGTATGAACATATAAACGTCTACGCCGCCATCTGTATTAAGAAGGAGATATCTACACCGCTATCTGTATAAACATGGAAATATCTACAACGCTATCTGTATAAGCATGGAAATATCTACACCGCTCTCTGTATAAACATGGAAATATCTACACCGCTACCTGTATAAACGTGGAAATATCAGGACTGCTATCTGTATGAACATGGAAATATCAGCCCCTCTATGTGTATGAACATGGAAATATCTACACCACTATCTGTATGAACATGGAAATATCTACACCGCTAGATGTATGAACATGGAATTATCTTCACCGCCATCTGTATGAACATGGATATGTATACACAGCCATCTGGATGAACATGGAAATATCTACACCGCAATCTGTATGAACATGGAAATAGCTACACCGCTATCTGTATGAACATGGAAATATCTGCACCGCCATCTGTATGAACATATAAATATCTACACCGCCATCTGTATTAAGATGGAGATATCTACACCGCTATCTCTATAAACATGGAAATATCTACACCGCTATCTGTATAAACATGGAAATATCTACACCGCTATCTGTATAAACATGGAAATATCTACAACACTACCTGTATGAACATGGAAATATTAGCACCGCTATCTGTATGAACATGGAAGTATCTACACCGCTATCTGTATGAACATGGAAATATCTTCACCGCCATCTGTATGAACATGGATATGTCTACACAGCCATCTCGATGAACATGGAAATATCTACACCGCGATCTGTATGAACATGGAAATATCTACACCGCTATCTGTGTAAACATGCATACATCTTCACCGCTATCTGTATAAACATGGAAATATCTACACCGCCATCTGTATGAACATGGAAATAGCTACACCGCTATCTGTATAAACATGGAAATATCTACACCGCTA
Organism: Gorilla gorilla gorilla; assembly: GCF_029281585.2. Classification (NCBI taxonomy): domain Eukaryota; kingdom Metazoa; phylum Chordata; class Mammalia; order Primates; family Hominidae; genus Gorilla; species Gorilla gorilla. The sequence goes on from NC_073247.2 coordinate 7,845,129, forward strand.
TCTGTATAAACATGGAAATATCTACACCTCAATCGGTATGAGCACGGAAATATCTACACCGCTATCTGTATGAACATGGAAATATCTACACCGCTATCTCTATGAACATGGGAATATCTACACCGCTATCTGTACGAACATGGAAATAGCTACACCGCTATCTGTATGAACATGGAAATATCTACACCGCTATCTGTATGAACATGGAAATATCTACACCGCTATCTGTATGAACATGGAAATATCTACACCGCTATCTGTATGAACATGGAAATATCTACACCGCTATCTGTTTGAACACGAAAATATCTACACCGCTGTCTGCATGACAATGGAAATATCTACACAGCTATCTGCATATACATGGAAATATCAACACAGCTATCTCTTTACACATGGAAATATCTACACCGCTATCTCTATAAACATCGAAATATCTACACCGCCATCTGTATGAACATGGAAATATCTGCACTGCCATATGTATGAACATATAAATATCTGCACCGCCATCTGTATTAAGAAGGAGATATCTACACCGCTATCAGTATAAACATGGAAATATCTACACCGCTATCTGTATAAACATGGAAATATCTACACCGCTATCTGTATAAACATGGAAATATCTTCACCGGTACCTGTATAAACATGGAAATATCAGCACCGCTATCTGTATAAACATGGAAATATCTACACCGCTATCTGTATGAACATGGAAATATCTACACCGCTATCTGTATGAACATGGATATATCTACACAGCCATCTGGATGAACATGGAAATATCTACACCGCTATCTGCAAGAACATGGAAATATCTACACCGCTATTTGTGTAAACATGCAAACATCTTCACCGCAATCTGCATAAGCAAGGAAATATCTACACCGCTATCTGTATGAACATGGAAATATCTACACCGCTATCTGTTTGAACATGGAAATATCTAAACCGCTATCAGCATGAAAATGTAAATATCTACACAGCTATCTGCATATACATGGAAATATGTACAAAGCTATCTCTTTACACATGGAAATAACTACACTGCTATCTCTATAAACATGGAAATATCTACACCACCATCTGTAGGAACATGGAAATATCTGCACCGCCATCTGTATGAACATATTAATATCTACACCACCATCTGTATTAAGATGGAGATATCTACACCGCTATCTGTATAAACCTGGAAATATCTACACCGCTATCTGTATAAACATGGAAAGATCTACACCGCTATCTGTATAAACATGGAAATATCTACACCGCTACCTGAATAAACATGGAAATATCTGCACAGCTATCTGTATGAACATGGAAATATCTACACCGCTATCTGTTCGAACATGGAAATATCTACACCGCTATCTGAATGAACATGGAAATATCTACACCGCTATCTGTATCAACATGGAAATATCTACACCACTATCTGTATAAACATGGAAATGTCTACACAGCTATCTGTTTGAACATGGATATATCTACACAGCCATCTGGATGAACATGGAAATATCTACACCGCTATCTGTATGAACCTGGAAATATCTACTCTGCTATCTGTGTAAACATGCATACATCTTCACCGCTATCTGTATAAACATGGAAATATCTACACCGCTATCTGTATGAACATGGAAATAGCTACACCGCTATCTGTATGAACATGGAAATATCTACACCGCTATCTCTATGAACATGGATATATCTACACAGCCATCTGGATGAACATGGAAATATCTACACCGCTATCTGTGCAAACATGCATACATCTTCACCGCTATCTGTATGAACATGGAAATATCTACACCGCTATCTGCATGAACATGGAAATATCTACACCGCTATCTGTGTGAACATGGAAATATCTACACCGCTATCTGTTTGAACATGGAAATATCTACACCGCTATTTGCATGAAAATGGAAATATCTACACTGCTATCTGCATATTCATGGAAATATCTACACAGCTATCTCTTTACACATGGAAATAACTACACCGCTATCAGTTGGAACATGGAAATATCTACACCGCCATCTGTATGAACATGGAAATATGTGCACCGCCATCTGTATGAACATATAAATATCTACACCGCCATCTTTATTAAGATGGAGATATCTACACCGCTATCTGTATAAACATGGAAATATCTACACCGCTATCTGTATAAACATGGAAATATCTACACCGCTATCGGTATGAACATGGAAATATCTACACCGCTATCTGTATAAACATGGAAATATCTACACCGCTATCTCTATGAACATGGAAATATCTACACCGGTATCTGTTTGAACTCGGTAATATCTACACCGCTGACTGCATGAAAATGGAAATATCTACACAGCTATCTGCATATACATGGAAATATCTACACAGATATCTCTTTACACATGGAAATAACTTCACCGCTATCTCTATAAACATCGAAATATCCACACCGCCATCTGTATGAACATGGAAATATGTGCACCGCCATGTGTATGAACATATAAATATCTGCACCGCCATCTGTATTAAGAAGGAGATATCTACACCGCTATCTGTATAAACATGGAAATATCTACACCGCTATCTGTATAAACATGGAAATATCTACACCGCTACCTGTATAAACATGGAAATATCAGCACCGCTATCTGTATAAACATGGAAATATCTACACCGCTATCTGTATAAACATGGAAATATCTACACCGCTATCTGTATGAACATGGAAATATCTTCACCGCCATCTGTATGAACATGGATATATCTACACTGCCATCTGTATGAACATGGAAATATCTACACCGCTATCTGTATGAACATGGAAATATCTTCACCGTTAACTGTATGAACATGGAAATACCTTCACCGCCATCTGTATGAACATGGATATGTCTACACAGCCATCTGGATGAACATGGAAATATCTACACCGCGATCTGTATGAACATGGAAATATCTACACCGCTATCTGTGTAAACCTGCATACATTTCCCCGCTATCTGTATAAGCATGGAAATATCTACACCGCTATCTGTATGAACATGGAAATATCTACACCGCTATCTGTTTGAACATGGAAATATCTGAACCGCTATCTGCATGAAACTAGAAATATCTACACAGCTATCTGCATATACATGGAAATATCTACAAAGTTATCTCTTTACACATGGAAATAACTACACCGCTATCTGTATGAACATGGAAATATCTACACCGCCATCTGTATGAACATGGAAATGTCTGCACTGCCATCTGTATGAGCATATAAATATCTGCACCGCCATCTGTATTAAGATGGAGATATCTTCACCGCTATCTGTATAAACTTGGAAATATCTACACCGCTATCTGTATAAACCTGGAAATATCTACACCGCTATCTGTATAAACATGGAAATATCTACACCACTACCTGAATAAACATGGAAATATCAGCACCGCTATCTGTATGAACATGGAAATATCTACACCACTATCTCTATGAACATGGAAATATCTACACCGCTATCTGTATGAACATGGAAATAGCTACACAGCTATCTGTATGAACATGGAAATATCTACACCACTATCTGTATGAACATGGAAATATCTATACCGCTATCAGTATGAACATGGATATATCTCCACAGCCATCTGGATGAACGTGGAAATATCTACACCGCTATCTGCATGAACATGGAAATATCTACACCGCTATTTGTGTAAACATGCATACATCTTCACTACAACATGCATAAGCATGGAAATATCTACACCGCTATCTGTATGAACATGGAGATATCTACACCGCTATCTGTTTGAACATGGAAATATCTAAACCGCTATCAGCATGAAAATGGAAATATCTACACAGCTATCTGCATATACATGGAAACATCTACACAGCGATCTCTTTACACATGGAAATAAATACACCGCTATCTGAATGAACATGGAAATATCTACACCGCCATCTGTATGAACGTGGAAATATCTGCACCGCCATCTGTATGAACATATAAATATCTACACCGCCATCTGTATTAAGAAGGAGATATCTACACCGCTATCTGTATAAACATGGAAATATATGCACCGCTATCTGTATAAACATGGAAATATCTACACTGCTACCTGTATAAACATGGAAATATCTACACAACTACCTGTATAAACATGGAAATATCAGCACCGCTATCTGTATGAACATGGAAATACCAGGCCCTCTATCTGTATGAACATGGAAATATCTACACCGCTATCTCTATGAACATGGAAATATCTACACCGCTATCTGTTTGAACATGGAAATATCTATACCGCTATCTGCATGAAAATGGAAATATCTACACAGCTATCTGCATATACATGGAAATATCTACACAGCTATCTCTTTACACATGGAAATAACTACACCGCTATCTGTATGAACATGGAAATATCTTCACCGCCATCTGTATGAACATGGATATATCTACACAGCCCTCTGGATGAACATGGAAATATCCACACCGCTATCTGTGTAAACATGCATACATCTTCACCGCTATCTGTATAAACATGGAAATATCTACACCGCTATCTGTATGAACATGGAAATATCTACACCGTTATCAGTTTGAAGATGGAAATATATACACCGCTATCTGCATGAAAATGGAAATATCTACACAGATATCTGCATATACATGGAAATATCTGCTCAGCCATCTCTTTACACATGGAAATAACTACACTGCTATCTGTATGAACATGGAAATATCTAAACCGCCATCAGTATGAACATGGAAATATCTGCACCCCCATCTGTACGAACATATAAATATCTATACCGCCATCTGTATTAAGGAGATATCTACACCGCTATCTGAATAAACATGGAAATATCTACACCGCTATCTGTATGAACATGGATATATCTACACAGCCATCTGGATGAACATGGAAATATCTACACCGCTATCTGTATAAACATGGAGATATCTACACCGCTATCTGTATAAACATGGAAATATCTACACCGCTGCCTGTATAAACATGGAAATATCAGCACCACTATCTGTATGAACATGGAAATATCTACACCGCTATCTGTATGAACATGGAAATATCTTCAACGCCATCTGTATGAACATGGATATATCTACACAGCCATCTGGATGAACATGGAAATATCTACACCGCTATCTGTATGAACATGGAAATATCTGCACCGCCATCTGTATGAACATACAAATATCTACACCGCCATCTGTATTAAGATGGAGATATCTAAACCGCTATCTGAATAAACATGGAAATATCTACACCGCTATCTGTAGAAACATGGAAATATCTACACCGCTATCTGTATAAACATGGAAATATCTACACCGCTACATGTATAAACATGGAAATATCAGCACCGCTACTTGTATGAACATGGAAATATCTACACCGCTATCTGTATGAACATGGAAATATCTACACTGCTATCTGTATGAACATGGAAATATCTACAAAGCTATCTGAATGAACATGGAAATATCTACACCGCTATCTGTTTGAACATGTAAATATCTACACCGCTATCTGCATGAAAATCTAAATATCTACAAAGCTATCTGCATATACATGGAAATATCTACACAGCTATCTCTTTACACATGGAAATAACTACACCGCTATATCTATAAACATGGAAATATCTAGACCGCCATCTGTATGAACATGGAAATATCTGCACCGCCATCTGTATGAACATATAAATATCTACACCGCCATCTATATTAAGAAGGTGATATCTACACCGCTATCTGTATAAACATTGAAATATCTACACCGCTGCCTGTATAAACATGGAAATATCAGCACCGCTATCTGTATGAACATGGAAATATCTACACCGCTACCTGTATGAACATGGAAATATCTACACCGCTATCTGTATGAACATGGAAATATCTACACTGCTATCTGTATGAACATGTAAATATCGACACCGCTATCTGTATGAACATGGAAATATCTACACAGCTATCTGTATGAACATGGATATATCTACACAGCCATCTGGATGAGCATGGAAATATCTACACCGCCATCTGTATTAAGATGGAGATATCTACACCGCTATCTGTATAAACATGGAAATATCTACACCGCTATCTGTATAAACATGGAAATATCTACACCGCTACCTGTATAAACATGGAAATATCAGCACCGCTATCTGTATAAACATGGAAATATCTACACCGCTATCTGTATAAACATGGAAATATCTACACCGCTATCTGTATGAACATGGAAATATCTTCACCGCCATCTGTATGAACATGGATATATCTACACAGCCATCTGTATGAACATGGAAATATCTACACCACTATCTGTATGAACATTGAAATATCTACACCGTTAACTGTATGAACATGGAAATAACTTCACTGCCATCTGTATGAACATGGATATGTCTACACAGCCATCTGGATGAACATGGAAATATCTACACCGCTATCTGTGTAAACATGCATACATTTCCCCGCTATCTGTATAAGCATGGAAATATCTACACCGCTATCTGTATGAACATGGAAATATCTACACCGCTATCTGTTTGAACATGGAAATATCTGAACCGCTATCTGCATGAAACTAGAAATATCTACACAGCTATCTGCATATACATGGAAATATCTACAAAGCTATCTCTTTACACATGGAAATAACTACACCGCTATCTGTATGAACATGGAAATATCTACACCGCCATCTGTATGAACATGGAAATGTCTGCACTACCATCTGTATGAGCATATAAATATCTGCACCGCCATCTGTATTAAGATGGAGATATCTTCACCGCTATCTGTATAAACTTGGAAATATCTACACCGCTATCTGTATAAACCTGGAAATATCTACACCGCTATCTGTATAAACATGGAAATATCTACACCACTACCTGAATAAACATGGAAATATCAGCACCGCTATCTGTATGAACATGGAAATATCTACACCACTATCTCTATGAACATGGAAATATCTACACCGCTATCTGTATGAACATGGAAATAGCTACACAGCTATCTGTATGAACATGGAAATATCTACACCACTATCTGTATGAACATGGAAATATCTACACCGCTATCAGTATGAACATGGATATATCTCCACAGCCATCTGGATGAACATGGAAATATCTACACCGCTATCTGCATGAACATGGAAATATCTACACCGCTATTTGTGTAAACATGCATACATCTTCACTGCAACCTGCATAAGCATGGAAATATCTACACCGCTATCTGTATGAACATGGAGATATCTACACCGCTATCTGTTTGAACATGGAAATATCTAAACCGCTATCAGCATGAAAATGGAAATATCTACACAGCTATCTGCATATACATGGAAATATCTACACAGCGATCTCTTTACACATGGAAATAACTACACCGCTATCTGTATGAACATGGAAATATCTACACCGCCATCTGTATGAACATGGAAATATCTGCACCGCCATCTGTATGAACATATAAATATCTACACCGCGATCTGTATTAAGAAGGAGATATCTACACCGCTATCTGTATAAACATGGAAATATCTACACCGCTATCTGTATAAACATGAAAATATCTACACTGCTACCTGTATAAACATGGAAATATCTACACAACTACCTGTATAAACATGGAAATATCAGCACCGCTATCTGTATGAACATGGAAATACCAGGCCCTCTATCTGTATGAACATGGAAATATCTACACCGCTATCTCTATGAACATGGAAATATCTACACCGCTATCTGTTTGAACATGGAAATATCTATACCGCTATCTGCATGAAAATGGAAATATCTACACAGCTATCTGCATATACATGGAAATATCTACACAGCTATCTCTTTACACATGGAAATAACTACACCGCTATCTGTATGAACATGGAAATATCTTCACCGCCATCTGTATTAACATGGATATATCTACACAGCCCTCTGGATGAACATGGAAATATCCACACCGCTATCTGTGTAAACATGCATACATCTTCACCGCTAACTGTATAAACATGGAAATATCTACACCGCTATCTGTATGAACATGGAAATATCTACACCGTTATCAGTTTGAAGTTGGAAATATATACACCGCTATCTGCATGAAAATGGAAATATCTACACAGATATCTGCATATACATGGAAATATCTGCTCAGCCATCTCTTTACACATGGAAATAACTACACTGCTATCTGTATGAACATGGAAATATCTAAACCGCCATCAGTATGAACATGGAAATATCTGCACCCCCATCTGTATGAACATATAAATATCTATACCGCCATCTGTATTAAGGAGATATCTACACCGCTATCTGAATAAACATGGAAATATCTACACCGCTATCTGTATAAACATGGAAATATCTACACCGCTACCTGTATAAACATTTAAATATCATCACCGCTATCTGTATGAATATGGAAATATCTACACCGCTAACTCTATGAACATGGAAATAACTACACCGCTATCTGTGTAAACATGCATACATCTTCACCGCTATCTGTAAAAACGTGGAAATATCTACACCGCTATCTGTATAAACATGGAAATATCTACACCGCTACCTGTATAAACATGGGAATATCAGCCCCGCTATCTGTCTGAACATGGAAATACCTACACCGCTATCTGTATGAACATGGAAATATCTACACCGCTATCTGTATAAACATGGAAATATCTACACCTCAATCGGTATGAACATGGAAATATCTACACCGCTATCTGTATGAACATGGAAATAGCTACACCGCTATCTGTATGAACATGGAAATATCTACACCGCTATCTGTATGAACATGGAAATATCTACACCGCTATCTGTATGAACATGGAAATATCTACACCGCTATCTGTATGAACTTGGAAATATCTACACCGCTATCTGTATGAACATGGATATATCTACACAGCCATCTGGATGAACATGGAAATATCTACACTGCTATCTGTATAAACATGGAGATATCTACACCGCTATCTGTATAAACATGGAAATATCTACACCGCTGCCTGTATAAACATGGAAATATCAGCACCGCTATCTGTATGAACATGGAAATATCTACACCGCTATCTGTATGAACATGGAAATATCTTCAACGCCATCTGTATGAACATGGATATATCTACACAGCCATCTGGATGAACATGGAAATATCTACACCGCTATCTGTATGAACATGGAAATATCTGCACCGCCATCTGTATGAACACACAAATATCTACACCGCCATCTGTATTAAGATGGAGATATCTACACCGCTATCTGAATAAACATGGAAATATCTACACCGCTATCTGTAGAAACATGGAAATATCTACACCGCTATCTGTATAAACATGGAAATATCTACACCGCTACATGTATAAACATGGAAATATCAGCACCGCTACCTGTATGAACATGGAAATATCTACACCGCTATCTGTATGAACATGGAAATATCTACACTGCTATCTGTATGAACATGGAAATATCTACAAAGCTATCTGAATGAACATGGAAATATCTACACCGCTATCTGTTTGAACATGTAAATATCTACACCGCTATCTGCATGAAAATCTAAATATCTACAAAGCTATCTGCATATACATGGAAATATCTACACAGCTATCTCTTTACACATGGAAATAACTACACCGCTATATCTATAAACATGGAAATATCTAGACCGCCATCTGTATGAACATGGAAATATCTGCACCGCCATCAGTATGAACATATAAATATCTACACCGCCATCTATATTAAGAAGGTGATATCTACACCGCTATCTGTATAAACATTGAAATATCTACACCGCTGCCTGTATAAACATGGAAATATCAGCACCGCTATCTGTATGAACATGGAAATATCTACACCGCTACCTGTATGAACATGGAAATATCTACACCGCTATCTGTATGAACATGGAAATATCTACACTGCTATCTGTATGAACATGGAAATATCGACACCGCTATCTGTATGAACATGGAAATATCTACACAGCTATCTGTATGAACATGGATATATCTACACAGCCATCTGGATGAACATGGAAATATCTACACCGCTATCTGTAGGAACATGGAAATATCTACAAAGTTATCTGTATCAATATGGATATATCTACACAGCCATCTGGATGAACATGGAAATATCTACACCGCTATCTGTGTAAACATGCATATATCTTCACAGCTATCTGTATAAACATGGAAATATCTACACCGCTATCTGTATGAACATGGAAATATCTACACCGCTATCTGTATGAACATGGAAATATCTACACCGCTTTCTGTTTGAACATGGAAATATCTACACCGCTGTCAGCATGAAAATGGAAATATCTACACAGCTATCTGCATATACATGGAAATATCTACACAGCTATCTATTTACACATGGAAATAACTACACCGCTATCTGTATGAACATGGAAATATCTACACCGCCATCTGTATGAACATGGAAATATCTGAACCGCCAACTGTATGAACATATAAATATCTACACCGCCATCTGTATTAAGATGGAGATATCTACACCGCTATCTGTATAAACATGGAAATATCTACACCGCTATCTGTATAAACATGGAAATATCTACACCGCTATCTGTATAAACATGGAAATATCAGCACCGCTATCTGTATGAACATGGAAATATCTACACCGCTATCTGTATGAACATGGAAATATCTACAACGCTATCTGTTTGAACATGGAAATATCTACACCGCTGTCAGCATGAAAATGGAAATATCTACACAGCTATCTGCATATACATGGAAATATCTACAAAGCTATCTCTTTACACATGGAAATAATTACACCGCTATCTCTATAAACATGGAAATATCTACACCGCCATCTGTATGAACATGGAAATATCTGCACCGCCATCTGTATGAACATATAAACGTCTACGCCGCCATCTGTATTAAGAAGGAGATATCTACACCGCTATCTGTATAAACATGGAAATATCTACACCGCTATCTGTATAAACATGGAAATATCTACACCGCTCTCTGTATAAACATGGAAATATCTACACCGCTACCTGTATAAACGTGGAAATATCAGGACTGCTATCTGTATGAACATGGAAATATCAGCCCCTCTATGTGTATGAACATGGAAATATCTACACCACTATCTGTATGAACATGGAAATATCTACACCGCTAGATGTATGAACATGGAATTATCTTCACCGTTAACTGTATGAACATGGAAATACCTTCACCGCCATCTGTATGAACATGGATATGTCTACACAGCCATCTGGATGAACATGGAAATATCTACACCGCTATCTGTGTAAACATGCATACATTTCCCCGCTATCTGTATAAGCATGGAAATATCTACACCGCTATCTGTATGAACATGGAAATATCTACACCGCTATCTGTTTGAACATGGAAATATCTGAACCGCTATCTGCATGAAACTAGAAATATCTACACAGCTATCTGCATATACATGGAAATATCTACAAAGCTATCTCTTTACACATGGAAATAACTACACCACTATCTGTATGAACATGGAAATATCTACACCGCCATCTGTATGAACATGGAAATGTCTGCACTACCATCTGTATGAGCATATAAATATCTGCACCGCCATCTGTATTAAGATGGAGATATCTTCACCGCTATCTGTATAAACTTGGAAATATCTACACCGCTATCTGTATAAACCTGGAAATATCTACACCGCTATCTGTATAAACATGGAAATATCTACACCACTACCTGAATAAACATGGAAATATCAGCACCGCTATCTGTATGAACATGGAAATATCTACACCACTATCTCTATGAACATGGAAATATCTACACCGCTATCTGTATGAACATGGAAATAGCTACACAGCTATCTGTATGAACATGGAAATATCTACACCACTATCTGTATGAACATGGAAATATCTACACCGCTATCAGTATGAACATGGATATATCTCCTCAGCCATCTGGATGAACATGGAAATATCTACACCGCTATCTGCATGAACATGGAAATATCTACACCGCTATTTGTGTAAACATGCATACATCTTCACTGCAACCTGCATAAGCATGGAAATATCTACACCGCTATCTGTATGAACATGGAGATATCTACACCGCTATCTGTTTGAACATGGAAATATCTACACAGCAGTCTGTATGAACATGGATATATCTACACAGCCATCTGTATAAACATGGAAATATCTACACCGCCATCCGTATGAACATGGAAATAGCTACACCGCTATCTGTATAAACATGGAAATATCTACACCGCTATCTGTATAAACATGGAAATATCTACACCTCAATCGGTATGAGCATGGAAATATCTACACCGCTATCTGTATGAACATGGAAATATCTACACCGCTATCTCTATGAACATGGGAATATCTACACCGCTATCTGTACGAACATGGAAATAGCTACACCGCTATCTGTATGAACATGGAAATATCTACACCGCTATCTGTATGAACATGGAAATAGCTACACCGCTATCTGTATGAACATGGAAATATCTACACCGCTATCTGTATGAACATGGAAATAGCTACACCGCTATCTGTATGAACATGGAAATATCTACACCGCTATCTGTATGAACTTGGAAATATCTACACCGCTATCTGTATGAGCATGGAAATATCTACACCGCTATCTGTATGAATATGGAAATATCTACACCGCTATCTGTATGAACATGGAAATATCTACACCGCTATCTGTTTGAACACGAAAATATCTACACCGCTGTCTGCATGACAATGGAAATATCTACACAGCTATCTGCATATACATGGAAATATCAACACAGCTATCTCTTTACACATGGAAATATCTACACCGCTATCTCTATAAACATCGAAATATCTACACCGCCATCTGTATGAACATGGAAATATCTGCACTGCCATATGTATGAACATATAAATATCTGCACCGCCATCTGTATTAAGAAGGAGATATCTACACCGCTATCAGTATAAACATGGAAATATCTACACCGCTATCTGTATAAACATGGAAATATCTACACCGCTATCTGTATGAACATGGAAATATCTACACCGCTATCTGTATGAACATGGATATATCTACACAGCCATCTGGATGAACATGGAAATATCTACACCGCTATCTGCAAGAACATGGAAATATCTACACCGCTATTTGTGTAAACATGCAAACATCTTCACCGCAATCTGCATAAGCAAGGAAATATCTACACCGATATCTGTATGAACATGGAAATATCTACACCGCTATCTGTTTGAACATGGAAATATCTAAACCGCTATCAGCATGAAAATGTAAATATCTACACAGCTATCTGCATATACATGGAAATATATACAAAGCTATCTCTTTACACATGGAAATAACTACACCGCTATCTCTATAAACATGGAAATACCTACACCACCATCTGTAGGAACATGGAAATATCTGCACCGCCATCTGTATGAACATATTAATATCTACACCACCATCTGTATTAAGATGGAGATATCTACACCGCTATCTGTATAAACCTGGAAATATCTACACCGCTATCTGTAAAAACATGGAAATATCTACACCGCTATCTGTATAAACATGGAAATATCTACACAGCTACCTGAATAAACATGGAAATATCTACACAGCTATCTGTATGAACATGGAAATATCTACACCGCTATCTGTTCGAACATGGAAATATCTACACCGCTATCTGAATGAACATGGAAATATCTACACCGCTATCTGTATCAACATGGAAATATCTACACCACTATCTGTATAAACATGGAAATGTCTACACAGCTATCTGTATGAACATGGATATATCTACACAGCCATCTGGATGAACATGGAAATATCTACACCGCTATCTGTATGAACCTGGAAATATCTACTCTGCTATCTCTGTAAACATGCATACATCTTCACCGCTATCTGTATAAACATGGAAATATCTACACCGCTATCTGTATGAACATGGAAATAGCTACACCGCTATCTGTATGAACATGGAAATATCTACACCGCTATCTCTATGAACATGGATATATCTACACAGCCATCTGGATGAACATGGAAATATCTACACCGCTATCTGTGCAAACATGCATACATCTTCACCGCTATCTGTATGAACATGGAAATATCTACACCGCTATCTGCATGAACATGGAAATATCTACACCGCTATCTGTGTGAACATGGAAATATCTACACCGCTATCTGTTTGAACATGGAAATATCTACACCGCTATTTGCATGAAAATGGAAATATCTACACTGCTATCTGCATATACATGGAAATATCTACACAGCTATCTCTTTACACATGGAAATAACTACACCGCTATCAGTTTGAACATGGAAATATCTACACCGCCATCTGTATGAACATGGAAATATGTGCACCGCCATCTGTATGAACATATAAATATCTACACCGCCATCTTTATTAAGATGGAGATATCTACACCGCTATCTGTATAAACATGGAAATATCTACACCGCTATCTGTATAAACATGGAAATATCTACACCGCTATCGGTATGAACATGGAAATATCTACACCGCTATCTGTATGAACATGGAAATATCTACACCGCTATCTCTATGAACATGGAAATATCTACACCGGTATCTGTTTGAACTCGGTAATATCTACACCGCTGACTGCATGAAAATGGAAATATCTACACAGCTATCTGCATATACATGGAAATATCTACACAGATATCTCTTTACACATGGAAATAACTTCACCGCTATCTCTATAAACATCGAAATATCCACACCGCCATCTGTATGAACATGGAAATATGTGCACCGCCATGTGTATGAACATATAAATATCTGCACCGCCATCTGTATTAAGAAGGAGATATCTACACCGCTATCTGTATAAACATGGAAATATCTACACCGCTATCTGTATAAACATGGAAATAACTACACCGCTACCTGTATAAACATGGAAATATCAGCACCGCTATCTGTATAAACATGGAAATAGCTACACCGCTATCTGTATAAACATGGAAATATCTACACCGCTATCTGTATAAACATGGAAATATCTACACCTCAATCGGTATGAGCATGGAAATATCTACACCGCTATCTGTATGAACATGGAAATATCTACACCGCTATCTCTATGAACATGGGAATATCTACACCGCTATCTGTACGAACATGGAAATAGCTACACCGCTATCTGTATGAACATGGAAATATCTACACCGCTATCTGTATGAACATGGAAATAGCTACACCGCTATCTGTATGAACATGGAAATATCTACACCGCTATCTGTATGAACATGGAAATAGCTACACCGCTATCTGTATGAACATGGAAATATCTACACCGCTATCTGTATGAACTTGGAAATATCTACACCGCTATCTGTATGAGCATGGAAATATCTACACCGCTATCTGTATGAATATGGAAATATCTACACCGCTATCTGTATGAACATGGAAATATCTACACCGCTATCTGTTTGAACACGAAAATATCTACACCGCTGTCTGCATGACAATGGAAATATCTACACAGCTATCTGCATATACATGGAAATATCAACACAGCTATCTCTTTACACATGGAAATATCTACACCGCTATCTCTATAAACATCGAAATATCTACACCGCCATCTGTATGAACATGGAAATATCTGCACTGCCATATGTATGAACATATAAATATCTGCACCGCCATCTGTATTAAGAAGGAGATATCTACACCGCTATCAGTATAAACATGGAAATATCTACACCGCTATCTGTATAAACATGGAAATATCTACACCGCTATCTGTATGAACATGGAAATATCTACACCGCTATCTGTATGAACATGGATATATCTACACAGCCATCTGGATGAACATGGAAATATCTACACCGCTATCTGCAAGAACATGGAAATATCTACACCGCTATTTGTGTAAACATGCAAACATCTTCACCGCAATCTGCATAAGCAAGGAAATATCTACACCGATATCTGTATGAACATGGAAATATCTACACCGCTATCTGTTTGAACATGGAAATATCTAAACCGCTATCAGCATGAAAATGTAAATATCTACACAGCTATCTGCATATACATGGAAATATATACAAAGCTATCTCTTTACACATGGAAATAACTACACCGCTATCTCTATAAACATGGAAATACCTACACCACCATCTGTAGGAACATGGAAATATCTGCACCGCCATCTGTATGAACATATTAATATCTACACCACCATCTGTATTAAGATGGAGATATCTACACCGCTATCTGTATAAACCTGGAAATATCTACACCGCTATCTGTAAAAACATGGAAATATCTACACCGCTATCTGTATAAACATGGAAATATCTACACAGCTACCTGAATAAACATGGAAATATCTACACAGCTATCTGTATGAACATGGAAATATCTACACCGCTATCTGTTCGAACATGGAAATATCTACACCGCTATCTGAATGAACATGGAAATATCTACACCGCTATCTGTATCAACATGGAAATATCTACACCACTATCTGTATAAACATGGAAATGTCTACACAGCTATCTGTATGAACATGGATATATCTACACAGCCATCTGGATGAACATGGAAATATCTACACCGCTATCTGTATGAACCTGGAAATATCTACTCTGCTATCTCTGTAAACATGCATACATCTTCACCGCTATCTGTATAAACATGGAAATATCTACACCGCTATCTGTATGAACATGGAAATAGCTACACCGCTATCTGTATGAACATGGAAATATCTACACCGCTATCTCTATGAACATGGATATATCTACACAGCCATCTGGATGAACATGGAAATATCTACACCGCTATCTGTGCAAACATGCATACATCTTCACCGCTATCTGTATGAACATGGAAATATCTACACCGCTATCTGCATGAACATGGAAATATCTACACCGCTATCTGTGTGAACATGGAAATATCTACACCGCTATCTGTTTGAACATGGAAATATCTACACCGCTATTTGCATGAAAATGGAAATATCTACACTGCTATCTGCATATACATGGAAATATCTACACAGCTATCTCTTTACACATGGAAATAACTACACCGCTATCAGTTTGAACATGGAAATATCTACACCGCCATCTGTATGAACATGGAAATATGTGCACCGCCATCTGTATGAACATATAAATATCTACACCGCCATCTTTATTAAGATGGAGATATCTACACCGCTATCTGTATAAACATGGAAATATCTACACCGCTATCTGTATAAACATGGAAATATCTACACCGCTATCGGTATGAACATGGAAATATCTACACCGCTATCTGTATGAACATGGAAATATCTACACCGCTATCTCTATGAACATGGAAATATCTACACCGGTATCTGTTTGAACTCGGTAATATCTACACCGCTGACTGCATGAAAATGGAAATATCTACACAGCTATCTGCATATACATGGAAATATCTACACAGATATCTCTTTACACATGGAAATAACTTCACCGCTATCTCTATAAACATCGAAATATCCACACCGCCATCTGTATGAACATGGAAATATGTGCACCGCCATGTGTATGAACATATAAATATCTGCACCGCCATCTGTATTAAGAAGGAGATATCTACACCGCTATCTGTATAAACATGGAAATATCTACACCGCTATCTGTATAAACATGGAAATAACTACACCGCTACCTGTATAAACATGGAAATATCAGCACCGCTATCTGTATAAACATGGAAATATCTACACCGCTATCTGTATAAACATGGAAATATCTACACCGCTATCTGTATGAACATGGAAATATCTTCACCGCCATCTGTATGAACATGGATATATCTACACAGCCATCTGTATGAACATGGAAATATCTACACCGCTATCTGTATGAACATGGAAATATCTACACCGTTAACTGTATGAACATGGAAATACCTTCACCGCCATCTGTATGAACATGGATATGTCTACACAGCCATCTGGATGAACATGGAAATATCTACACCGCGATCTGTATGAACATGGAAATACCTACACCGCTATCTGTGTAAACATGCATACATTTCCCCGCTATCTGTATAAGCATGGAAATATCTACACCGCTATCTGTATGAACATGGAAATATCTACACCGCTATCTGTTTGAACATGGAAATATCTGAACCGCTATCTGCATGAAACTAGAAATATCTACACAGCTATCTGCATATACATGGAAATATCTACAAAGCTATCTCTTTACACATGGAAATAACTACACCGCTATCTGTATGAACATGGAAATATCTACACCGCCATCTGTATGAACATGGAAATGTCTGCACTGCCATCTGTATGAGCATATAAATATCTGCACCGCCATCTGTATTAAGATGGAGATATATTCACCGCTATCTGTATAAACTTGGAAATATCTACACCGCTATCTGTATAAACCTGGAAATATCTACACCGCTATCTGTATAAACATGGAAATATCTACACCACTACCTGAATAAACATGGAAATATCAGCACCGCTATCTTTATGAACATGGAAATATCTACACCACTATCTCTATGAACATGGAAATATCTACACCGCTATCTGTATGAACATGGAAATAGCTACACAGCTATCTGTATGAACATGGAAATATCTACACCACTATCTGTATGAACATGGAAATATCTATACCGCTATCAGTATGAACATGGATATATCTCCACAGCCATCTGGATGAACATGGAAATATCTACACCGCTATCTGCATGAACATGGAAATATCTACACCGCTATTTGTGTAAACATGCATACATCTTCACTACAACATGCATAAGCATGGAAATATCTACACCGCTATCTGTATGAACATGGAGATATCTACACCGCTATCTGTTTGAACATGGAAATATCGAAACCGCTATCAGCATGAAAATGGAAATATCTACACAGCTATCTGCATATACATGGAAACATCTACACAGCGATCTCTTTACACATGGAAATAACTACACCGCTATTTGTATGAACATGGAAATATCTACACCGCCATCTGTATGAACGTGGAAATATCTGCACCGCCATCTGTATGAACATATAAATATCTACACCGCCATCTGTATTAACAAGGAGATATCTACACCGCTATCTGTATAAACATGGAAATATATGCACCGCTATCTGTATAAACATGGAAATATCTACACTGCTACCTGTATAAACATGGAAATATCTACACAACTACCTGTATAAACATGGAAATATCAGCACCGCTATCTGTATGAACATGGAAATACCAGGCCCTCTATCTGTATGAACATGGAAATATCTACACCGCTATCTCTATGAACATGGAAATATCTACACCGCTATCTGTTTGAACATGGAAATATCTATACCGCTATCTGCATGAAAATGGAAATATCTACACAGCTATCTGCATATACATGGAAATATCTACACAGCTATCTCTTTACACATGGAAATAACTACACCGCTATCTGTATGAACATGGAAATATCTTCACCGCCATCTGTATGAACATGGATATATCTACACAGCCCTCTGGATGAACTTGGAAATATCCACACCGCTATCTGTGTAAACATGCATACATCTTCACCGCTATCTGTATAAACATGGAAATATCTACACCGCTATCTGTATGAACATGGAAATATCTACACCGTTATCAGTTTGAAGATGGAAATATATACACCGCTATCTGCATGAAAATGGAAATATCTACACAGATATCTGCATATACATGGAAATATCTGCTCAGCCATCTCTTTACACATGGAAATAACTACACTGCTATCTGTATGAACATGGAAATATCTAAACCGCCATCAGTATGAACATGGAAATATCTGCACCCCCATCTGTATGAACATATAAATATCTATACCGCCATCTGTATTAAGGAGATATCTACACCGCTATCTGAATAAACATGGAAATATCTACACCGCTATCTGTATAAACATGGAAATATCTACACCGCTACCTGTATAAACATTTAAATATCATCACCGCTATCTGTATGAATATGGAAATATCTACACCGCTAACTCTATGAACATGGAAATATCTACACCGCTATCTGTGTAAACATGCATACATCTTCACCGCTATCTGTAAAAACGTGGAAATATCTACACCGCTATCTGTATAAACATGGAAATATCTACACCGCTACCTGTATAAACATGGAAATATCAGCCCCGCTATCTGTCTGAACATGGAAATACCTGCACCGCTATCTGTATGAACATGGAAATATCTACACCGCTATCTGTATGAACATGGAAATACCTACACTGCTATCTGTATGAACATGGAAATATCTACACCGCTATCTGTTTGAACATGTAAATATCTACACAGCTATCTGCATGAAAATGGAAATATCTACAAAGCTATCTGTATATACATGGAAATATCTACACAGCTATCTCTTTACACATGGAAATAACTACACCGCTATCAGTTTGAACATGGAAATATCTACACCGCAATCTGTATGAACATGGAAATATCTGCACCGCCATCTGTATGAACATATAAATATCTACACCGCCATCTGTATTAAGATGGAGATATCTACACCGCTATCTGTATAAACATGGAAATATATACACCGCTATCTGTATAAACATGGAAATATCTACACCTCAATCGGTATGAACATGGAAATATCTACACCGCTATCTGTATGAACATGGAAATATCTACACCGCTATCTCTATGAACACGGAAATATCTACACCGCTATCTGTATGAACATGGAAATAGCTACACCGCTATCTGTATGAACATGGAAATATCTACACCGCTATCTGTATGAACATGGAAATAGCTACACCGCTATCTGTATGAACATGGAAATATCTACACCGCTATCTGTATGAACTTGGAAATATCTACACCGCTATCTGTATGAACATGGATATATCTACACAGCCATCTGGATGAACATGGAAATATCTACACCGCTATCTGTATAAACATGGAAATATCTACACCGCTATCTGTATAAACATGGAAATATCTACACCGCTATCTGTATGAACATGGAAATATCTACACCGCTATCTGTATGAATATGGAAATATCTACACCGCTATCTGTATGAACATGGAAATATCTACACCGCTATCTGTTTGAACATGGAAATATCTACACCGCTGTCTGCATGACAATGGAAATATCTACACAGCTATCTGCATATACATGGAAATAGCTACACAGCTATCTCTTTACACATGGAAATAACTACACCGCTATCTCTATAAACATCGAAATATCTACACCGCCATCTGTATGAACATGGAAATATCTGCACCGCCATCTGTTTGAACATATAAATATCTACACCGCCATCTGTATTAAGAACGAAATATCTAAACCGCTATCTGTATAAACACGGAAATATCAGCACCGCTCTCTGTATGAAAATGGAAATATCTACACCGCTATCTGTATGAATATGGAAATATCTACACCGCTATCTGTGTGAACATGGAAATATCTACACCGCTATCTGTTTGAACACGAAAATATCTACACCGCTGTCTGCATGACAATGGAAATATCTACACAGCTATCTGCATATACATGGAAATATCTACATAGCTATCTCTTTACACATGGAAATAACTACACCGCTATCTCTATAAACATCGAAATATCTACACCGCCATCTGTATGAACATGGAAATATCTGCACCGCCATGTGTATGAACATATAAATATCTGCTCCGACATCTGTATTAAGAAGGAGATATCTACACCGCTATCAGTATAAACATGGAAATATCTACACCGCTATCTGTATAAACATAGAAATATCTACACCGCTGTCTGTATAAACATGGAAATATCTTCACCGGTACCTGTATAAACATGGAAATATCAGCACCGCTATCTGTATGAACACGGATATATCTACACAGCCATTTGGATGAACATGGAAATATCTACACCGCTATCTGTATGAACATGGAAAAAGCTACACAGCTATCTGTATGAACATGGAAATATCTACACCGCTATCTGTATGAACATGGAAATATGTACAATGCTATCTGTATGAACATGGAAATATCTTCACCGCCATCTGTATGAACATGGATATATCTACACAGCCATCTGGATGAACATGGAAATATCTACAGAGCTTTCTGTATGAACATGGAAATATATACACTGCTATCTGTCTAAACATGCATACATCTTCACCGCTATCTGTATAAACATGGAAATATCTACACCGCTATCTGTATGAACATGGAAATATCTACACCGCTATCTGTTTGAACATGGAAATATCTACACCGCTATCTGCATGAAAATGGAAATATCTACACAGCGATCTGCATATACATGGAATTGTCTACAAAGCTATCTCTTTACACATGGAAATAACTACACCGCTATCTCTATAAACATGGAAATATCTACACCGCCATGTGTATGAAAATGGAAATATCTGCAACGCCTTCTATATGAACATATAAATATCTACACCGCCATCTGTATTAAGATGGAGATATCTACACCGCCATCTGTATAAACCTGGAAATATCGACACCGCTATCTGTATAAACATGGATATATCGACACCGCTATCTGTATAAACATGGAAATATCTACACCGCTATCTGTATAAACATGGAAATATCTACACCGCTACCTGTATAAACATGGAAATATCAGCACAGCTATCTGTATGAACATGGAAATATCTACACCGCTATCTGTACGAACATGGAAATATCTACACCGCTATCTGTATGAACATGGAAATAGCTACACCGCTATCTTTATGAACATGGAAATATCTACACCACTATCTGTATGAACATGGAAATATCTACACCGCTATCTGTATGAACATGGATATATCTACACAGCCATATGGATGAACATGGAAATATCTACACCGCTATCTGTATGAACATGGAAATATCTACACCGCTATCTGTGTAAACATGCATACATCTTCACCGCTATCTGTATAAACATGGAAATATCTACACCGCTATCTGTATGAACATGGAAATATCTACACTGCTATCTGTTTGAACATGGAAATATCTAAACCGCTATCTGCATGAAAATGGAAATATCTACACAGCTAACTGCATATACATGGAAAAATCTACACAGCTATCTCTTTACACATGGAAATAACTACACCGCTATCTGTAAGAACATGGAAATATCTGCACGGCCATCTGTATGAACATATAAATATCTACACCGCCTTCTGTATTAAGATGGAGATATCTACACCGCTATCTGTATAAACATGGAAATATCTACACCGCTATCTGTATAAACATGGAAATATCTACACCGCTATCTGTATAAACATGGATATATCTAAACCTCTACCTGTATAAACGTGGAAATATCAGCACCGCTATCTGTATGAACATGGAAATATCAGCCCCTCTATGTGTATGAACATGGAAATATCTACACCACTATCTGTATGAACATGGAAATATCTACACCGCTAGATGTATGAACATGGAAATATCTACACCGCTATCTGTATGAACATGGAAATATCTACACCGCTATCTGTTTGAACATGTAAATATCTACACCGCTATCTGCATGTAAATGGAAATAACTACAAAGCTATCTGCACATACATGAAAATATCTACACAGCTATCTCTTTACACATGGAAATAACTACACCGCTATATCTATAAACATGGAAAAATCTACACCACCATCTGTATGAACATGGAAATATCTGCACCGCCATCTGTATGAACATACAAATATATACACCACCATCTGTATTAAGAAGGAGATATCTACACCGCTATTTGAATAAACATGGAAATATCTACACTGCTGCCTGTATAAACATGGAAATATCAGCACCGCAATCTGTATGAACATGGAAATATCTACACCGCTACCTGTATGAACATGGAAATATCTACATCGCTATCTGTATGAACATGGAAATATCTACACCGCTATCTGTATGAACATGGAAATATCTACACCGCCATCTGTATGAACATGGAAATATCTACACCGCCATCTGTATGAACATGGAAATATCTGCACCGCCATCTGTATGAACATATAAATATGTACACCGCCATCTGTATGAAGATGGAGATATCTACACCGCTATCTGAATAAACATGGAAATATCTACACCGCTATCTGTATAAACATGGAAATTTCTACACCGCTATCTGTATAAACATGGAAATATCTACACCGCTACATGTATAAACATGGAAATATCAGCACCGCTATCTGTATGAACATGGAAATATCTACACCGCTATCTGTATGAACATGGAAATATCTACACCGCTATCTGTATGAACATGGAAATATCTACAAAGCTATCTGAATGAACATGGAAATATCTACACCGCTATCTGTTTGAACATGTAAATATCTACACCGCTATCTGCATGAAAATGGAAATATCTACAAAGCTATCTGCCTATACATGGAAATATCTACACAGCTATCTCTTTACACATGGAAATAACTACACCGCTATATCTATAAACATGGAAATATCTACACCGCCATCTGTATGAACATGGAAATATCTGCACCGCCATCTGTATAAACATATAAATATCTACACCGCCATCTGTATTAAGAAGGAGATATCTACACTGTTATCTGTATAAACATGGAAATATCTACACCGCTGCCTGTATAAACATGGAAATATCAGCACCGCTATCTGTATGAACATGGAAATATCTACACCGCTACCTGTATGAACATGGAAATATCTACACCGCTATCTGTATGAACATGGAAATATCTTCAACGCCATCTGTATGAACATGGATATATCTACACAGCCATCTGGATGAACATGGAAATATCTACACCGCTATCTGTATGAACATGGAAATATCTGCACCGCCATCTGTATGAACATACAAATATCTACACCGCCATCTGTATTAAGATGGAGATATCTACACCGCTATCTGAATAAACATGGAAATATCTACACCGCTATCTGTATAAACATGGAAATATCTACACCGCTATCTGTATAAACATGGAAATATCTACACCGCTACATGTATAAACATGGAAATATCAGCACCGCTACCTGTATGAACATGGAAATATCTACACCGCTATCTGTATGAACATGGAAATATCTACACTGCTATCTGTATGAACATGGAAATATCTACAAAGCTATCTGAATGAACATGGAAATATCTACACCGCTATCTGTTTGAACATGTAAATATCTACACAGCTATCTGCACGAAAATGGAAATATCTACAAAGCTATCTGCATATACATGGAAATATCTACACAGCTATCTCTTTACACATGGAAATAACTACACCGCTATATCTATAAACATGGAAATATCTACACCGCCATCTGTATGAACATGGAAATATCTGCACCGCCATCTGTATGAACATATAAATATCTACACCGCCATCTGTATTAAGAAGGAGATATCTACACCGCTATCTGTATAAACATTGAAATATCTACACCGCTGCCTGTATAAACATGGAAATATCAGCACCGCTATCTGTAAGAACATGGAAATATCTACACCGCTACCTGTATGAACATGGATATATCTACACCGCTATCTGTATGAACATGGAAATATCTACACTGCTATCTGTATGAACATGGAAATATCTACACCGCTATCTGTATGAACATGGAAATATCTACACCGCTCTCTGTATGAACATGGATATATCTACACAGCCATCTGGATGAACATGGAAATATCTACACCGCTATCTGTAGGAACATGGAAATATCTACACCGTTATCTGTATCAATATGGATATATCTACACAGCAATCTGGATGAACATGGAAATATCTACACTGCTATCTGAGTAAACATGCATACATCTTCACCGCTATCTGTATAAACATGGAAATATCTACACCGCTATCTGTATGAACATGGAAATATCTACACCGCTATCTGTATGAACATGGAAATATCTACACCGCTTTCTGTTTGAACATGGAAATATCTACACCGCTGTCAGCATGAAAATGGAAATATCTACACTGCTATCTGCATATACATGGAAATATCTACACAGCTATCTATTTACACATGGAAATAACTACACTGCTATCTGTATGAACATGGAAATATCTGCACCGCCATCTGTATGAACATACAAATATCTACACCGCCATCTGTATTAAGATGGAGATATCTACACCGCTATCTGAATAAACATGGAAATATCTACACCGCTATCTGTATAAACATGGAAATATCTACACTGCTATCTGTATAAACATGGAAATATCTACACCACTACATGTATAAACATGGAAATATCAGCACCGCTACCTGTATGAACATGGAAATATCTACACCGCTATCTGTATGAACATGGAAATATCTACACTGCTATCTGTATGAACATGGAAATATCTACAAAGCTATCTGAATGAACATGGAAATATCTACACCGCTATCTGTTTGAACATGTAAATATCTACACAGCTATCTGCACGAAAATGGAAATATCTACAAAGCTATCTGCATATACATGGAAATATCTACACAGCTATCTCTTTACACATGGAAATAACTACACCGCTATATCTATAAACATGGAAATATCTACACCACCATCTGTATGAACATGGAAATATCTGCAGCGCCATCTGTATGAACATATAAATATCTACACCGCCATCTGTATTAAGAAGGAGATATCTACACCGCTATCTGTATAAACATTGAAATATCTACACCGCTGCCTGTATAAACATGGAAATATCAGCACCGCTATCTGTAAGAACATGGAAATATCTACACCGCTACCTGTATGAACATGGATATATCTACACCGCTATCTGTATGAACATGGAAATATCTACACTGCTATCTGTATGAACATGGAAATATCTACACCGCTATCTGTATGAACATGGAAATATCTACACCGCTCTCTGTATGAACATGGATATATCTACACAGCCATCTGGATGAACATGGAAATATCTACACCGCTATCTGTAGGAACATGGAAATATCTACACCGTTATCTGTATCAATATGGATATATCTACACAGCCATCTGGATGAACATGGAAATATCTACACTGCTATCTGAGTAAACATGCATACATCTTCACCGCTATCTGTATAAACATGGAAATATCTACACCGCTATCTGTATGAACATGGAAATATCTACACCGCTATCTGTATGAACATGGAAATATCTACACCGCTTTCTGTTTGAACATGGAAATATCTACACCGCTGTCAGCATGAAAATGGAAATATCTACACTGCTATCTGCATATACATGGAAATATCTACACAGCTATCTATTTACACATGGAAATAACTACACTGCTATCTGTATGAACATGGAAATATCTGCACCGCCATCTGTATGAACATACAAATATCTACACCGCCATCTGTATTAAGATGGAGATATCTACACCGCTATCTGAATAAACATGGAAATATCTACACCGCTATCTGTATAAACATGGAAATATCTACACCGCTATCTGTATAAACATGGAAATATCTACACCACTACATGTATAAACATGGAAATATCAGCACCGCTACCTGTATGAACATGGAAATATCTACACCGCTATCTGTATGAACATGGAAATATCTACACTGCTATCTGTATGAACATGGAAATATCTACAAAGCTATCTGAATGAACATGGAAATATCTACACCGCTATCTGTTTGAACATGTAAATATCTACACAGCTATCTGCACGAAAATGGAAATATCTACAAAGCTATCTGCATATACATGGAAATATCTACACAGCTATCTCTTTACACATGGAAATAACTACACCGCTATATCTATAAACATGGAAATATCTACACCGCCATCTGTATGAACATGGAAATATCTGCACCGCCATCTGTATGAACATATAAATATCTACACCGCCATCTGTATTAAGAAGGAGATATCTACACCGCTATCTGTATAAACATTGAAATATCTACACCGCTGCCTGTATAAACATGGAAATATCAGCACCGCTATCTGTAAGAACATGGAAATATCTACACCGCTACCTGTATGAACATGGATATATCTACACCGCTATCTGTATGAACATGGAAATATCTACACTGCTATCTGTATGAACATGGAAATATCTACACCGCTATCTGTATGAACATGGAAATATCTACACCGCTCTCTGTATGAACATGGATATATCTACACAGCCATCTGGATGAACATGGAAATATCTACACCGCTATCTGTAGGAACATGGAAATATCTACACCGTTATCTGTATCAATATGGATATATCTACACAGCCATCTGGATGAACATGGAAATATCTACACTGCTATCTGAGTA
The DNA here is from genome assembly GCF_029281585.2 of Gorilla gorilla gorilla. NCBI lineage: Eukaryota > Metazoa > Chordata > Mammalia > Primates > Hominidae > Gorilla > Gorilla gorilla. The sequence goes on from NC_073247.2 coordinate 7,873,668, forward strand.
AACATGCATACATCTTCACCGCTATCTGTATAAACATGGAAAAATCTACACCGCTATCTGTATGAACATGGAAATATCTACACCGCTATCTGTATGAACATGGAAATATCTACACCGCTTTCTGTTTGAACATGGAAATATCTACACCGCTGTCAGCATGAAAATGGAAATATCTACACTGCTATCTGCATATACATGGAAATATCTACACAGCTATCTATTTACACATGGAAATAACTACACTGCTATCTGTATGAACATGGAAATATCTACACCGCCATCTGTATGAACATGGAAATATCTGCACCGCCAACTGTATGAACATATAAATATCTACACCGCCATCTGAATTAAGATGGAGATATCTACACCGCTATCTGTATAAACATGGAAATATCTACACCGCTATCTGTATAAACATGGAAATATCTACACCGCTATCTGTATAAACATGGAAACATCAGCACCGCTATCTGTATGAACATGGAAATATCTACACCGCTATCTGTATGAACATGGAAATATCTACACCGCTATCTGTTTGAACATGGAAATATCTACACCGCTGTCAGCATGAAAATGGAAATATCTACACAGCTATCTGCATATACATGGAAATATCTACAAAGCTGTCTCTTTACACATGGAAATAATTACACCGCTATCTCTATAAACATGGAAATATCTACACCGCCATCTGTATGAACATGGAAATATCTGCACCGCCATCTGTATGAACATATAAACATCTACACCGCCATCTGTATTAAGAAGGAGATATCTACACCGCTATCTGTATAAACATGGAAATATCTACACCGCTATCTGTATAAACATGGAAATATCTACACCGCTACCTGTATAAACGTGGAAATATCAGCACTGCTATCTGTATGAACATGGAAATATCAGCCCCTCTATGTGTATGAACATGGAAATATCTACACCACTATCTGTATGAACGTGGAAATATCTACACCGCTAGATGTATGAACATGGAATTATCTTCACCGCCATCTGTATGAACATGGATATGTCTACACAGCCATCTGGATGAACATGGAAATATCCACACCGCAATCTGTATGAACATGGAAATAGCTACACCGCTATCTGTATGAACATGGAAATATCTGCACCGCCATCTGTATGAACATATAAATATCTACACCGCCATTAGTATTAAGATGGAGATATCTACACCGCTATCTCTATGAATATGGAAATATCTACACCGCTATCTGTATAAACATGGAAATATCTACACCGCTATCTGTATAAACATGGAAATATCTACACCACTACCTGTATGATCATGGAAATATCAGCACCGCTATCTGTATGAACATGGAAATATCTACACCGCTATCTGTATGAACATGGAAATATCTACACCGCTATCTGTATGAACATGGAAATATCTTCACCGCCATCTGTATGAACATGGATATGTCTACACAGCCATCTGGATGAACATGGAAATATCTACACCGCGATCTGTATGAACATGGAAATATCTACACCGCTATCTGTGTAAACATGCATACATCTTCACCGCTATCTGTGTAAACATGCATACATCTTCACCGCTATCTGTATAAACATGGAAATATCTACACCGCCATCTGTATGAACATGGAAATAGCTACACCGCTATCTGTTTGAACATGGAAATATCTACACCGCTATCTGTATGAACATGGATATATCTACACAGCCATCTGAATGAACATGGAAATATCTACACCGCTATCTGTGCAAACATGCATACATCTTCACCGCTATCTGTATGAACATGGAAATATCTACACCGCTATCTGTATGAAGATGGAAATATCTACACCGCTATCTGTATGAACATGGAAATATCTACTCCGCTATCTGTTTGAACATGGAAATATCTACACCGCTATCTGCATGAAAATGGAAATATCTACACTGCTATCTGCATACACATGGAAATATCTACACAGCTATCTCTTTACACATGGAAATAACTACACCGCTATGAGCTTGAACATGGAAATATCTACACCGCCATCTGTATGAACATGGAAATATCTGCACCGCCATCTGTATGAACATATAAATATCTACACCTCCATCTGTATTAAGATGGAGATATCTACACCGCTATCTGTATAAACATGGAAATATCTACACTGCTATCTGTATAAACATGGAAATATCTACACCTCAATCGGTATGAGCATGGAAATATCTACACCGCTATCTGTATGAACATGGAAATATCTACACCGCTATCTCTATGAACATGGGAATATCTACACCGCTATCTGTACGAACATGGAAATAGCTACACCGCTATCTGTATGAACATGGAAATATCTACACCGCTATCTGTATGAACATGGAAATAGCTACACCGCTATCTGTATGAACATGGAAATATCTACACCGCTATCTGTATGAACTTGGAAATATCTACACCGCTATCTGTATGAGCATGGAAACATCTACACCGCTATCTGTATGAATATGGAAATATCTACACCGCTATCTGTATGAACATGGAAATATCTACACCGCTATCTGTTTGAACACGAAAATATCTACACCGCTGTCTGCATGACAATGGAAATATCTACACAGCTATCTGCATATACATGGAAATATCAACACAGCTATCTCTTTACACATGGAAATAACTACACCGCTATCTCTATAAACATCGAAATATCTAAACCGCCATCTGTATGAACATGGAAATATCTGCACTGCCATGTGTATGAACATATAAATATCTGCACCGCCATCTGTATTAAGAAGGAGATATCTACACCGCTATCAGTATAAACATGGAAATATCTACACCGCTATCTGTATAAACATGGAAATATCTACACCGCTATCTGTATAAACATGGAAATATCTTCACCGGTACCTGTATAAACATGGAAATATCAGCACCGCTATCTGTATAAACATGGAAATATCTACACCGCTATTTGTATGAACATGGAAATATCTACACCGCTATCTGTATGAACATGGATATATCTACACAGCTATCTGGATGAACATGGAAATATCTACACCGCTATCTGCATGAACATGGAAATATCTACACCGCTATTTGTGTAAACATGCATACATCTTCACCGCAATCTGCATAAGCAAGGAAATATCTACACCGCTATCTGTATGAACATGGAAATATCTACACCGCTATCTGTTTGAACATGGAAATATCTAAACCGCTATCAGCATGAAAATGTAAATATCTACACAGCTATCTGCATATACGTGGAAATATATACAAAGCTATCTCTTTACACATGGAAATATCTACACCGCTATCTGTATGAACATGGAAATAGCTACACCGCTATCTGTATGAACATGGAAATATCTACACCGCTATCTGTATCAACATGGATATATCTACACAGCCATCTGGATGAACATGGAAATATCTACATCGCTATCTGTGCAAACATTCATACATCTTCACCGCTATCTGTATGAACATGGAAATATCTACACCGCTATCTGCATGAACATGGAAATATCTACACCGCTTTCTGTTTGAACATGGAAATATCTACACCGCTATCTCTATAAACATGGAAATAACTACACCGCTATCTGTATGAACATGGAAATATCTACAAAGCTATCTCTTTACACATGGAAATAACTACACCGCTATCTCTATAAACATGGAAATAACTACACCGCTATCTGTATGAACATGGAAATATCTACAAAGCTATCTCTTTACACATGTAAATAACTACACCACTATCTGTATGAACATGGAAATAACTACACAGCCATCTGGATGAACATGGAAATATCAGCACCGCTATCTGTATGAACATGGAAATATCTATACCGCTATCTGTATGAACATGGAAATATCTACACCGCTATCTGTATGAACATGGATATATCTACACAGCCCTCTGGATGAACATAGAAATATCCACCCTGCTATCTGTGTAAACATGCATACATCTTCACCGCTATCTGTATAAACTTGGAAATATCTACACCGCTATCTGAATGAACATGGAAATATCTACAACACTATCTGTTTGAAGATGGAAATATATACATCGCTATCTGCATGAAAATGGAAATATCTACACAGCTCTCTGCATATAGATGGAAATATCTACACAGCAATCTCTTTACACATGGAAATAACTACACCGCTATTTGTATGGACATGGACATATCTACACCACCATGTGTATGAACATGGAAATATCTGCACGGCCATCTGTATGAACATATAAATATCTACACCGCCATCTGTATTAAGATGGAGATATCTACACCGCTATCTGAATAAACATGGAAATATCTACACCGATATCTGTATGAACATGGAAATATCTACACTGCTATCTGTATGAACATGGAAATATCTACACCATTATCTGTATGAACATGGAAATAGCTTCACCGCTATCTGTATGAACATGGAAATATCTACACTGCTATCTGAATGAACATGGATATATCTACACAGACATCTGCATGAACATGGAAATATCTACACCGCTATCTGTATGAACATGGAAATATCTACACCGCTATCTGTATGAACATGGATATATCTACACAGCCATCCTGATGAACATGGAAATATCTACACCGCTATCTGTGTAAACATGCATACATCTTCACCGCTATCTGTATAAACATGGAAATATCTACACTGCCATCCGTATGAAAATGGAAATATCTGCACCGCTATCTGTATGAACATGGAAATATCTACACCGCTATCTGTTTGAACATGGAAATATCTACACCGCTATCTGCATGAAAATGGAAATATCTACACTGCTATCTGCATATACATGGAAATATCTACACAGCTATCTCTTTACACATGGAAATAACTACACCGCAATTTGTATGAACATGGAAATATCTACACCGCCATCTGTATGAACATGGAAATATCTGCACCGCCATCTGTATGAACATATAAATATCTACACCGCCATCTGCATTAAGATGGAGATATCTACACCGCTATCTGTATAAACATGGAAATATCTACACCGCTATCTGTATAAACATGGAAATATCTACACCGCTATCTGTATAAACATGGAAATATCTACACCGCTACCTGTATAAACATGGAAATATCAGCACCGCTATCTGTATGAACATGGAAATATCTACACTGCTCTCTGTATGAACATGTTAATATCTACACCGCTATCTGTATGAACATGGATATATCTACACAGCCCTCTGGATGAACATGGAAATATCCACACCGCTATCTGTGTAAACATGCATACATCTTCACCGCTATCTGTATAAACATGGAAATATCTACACCGCTATCTGTATAAACATGGAAATATGTACACCGCTATCTGTATAAACATGGAAATATCTACACCGCCATCTGTATGAACATGGAAATATCTACACCGCCATCTGTATGAACATGGAAATATCTAAACCGCTATCTGTATAAACATGGAAATATCTACACCACTATCTGTATAAACATGGAAATATCTACACCGCTACCTGTATAAACATGGAAATATCAGCACCGCTATCTGTATGAACCTGGAAATATCTACACCGCTATCTGTATGAACATGGAAATATCTACACCGCTATCTGTATGAACATGGAAATATCTACACCGCTATCTGCATGAAAATGGAAATATCTACAAAGCTATCTGCATACACATGGAAATATCTACAAAGCTATCTCTTTACACATGGAAATAACTACACCACTATATCTATAAATATGGAAATATCTACACCACCATCTGTATGAACATGGAAATATCTGCACCGCCATCTGTTTGAACATATAATTATCTACACCGCCATCTGTATTAAGAACGAAATATCTAAACCGCTATCTGTATAAACACGGAAATATCAGCACCGCTCTCTGTATGAAAATGGAAATATCTACACCGCTATCTGTATGAACATGGAAATATCTACACTGCTATCTGTATGAACATGGAAATAGCTACACCGTTATGTGTATGAAAATGGAAATAGATACACCGCAATCTGTATGAACATGGAAATATCTACACCGCTATCTCTATGAACATGGATATATCTACACAGCCATCTGGATGAACATGGAAATATCTACACCGCTATCTGTATGAACATGGATATATCTACACAGCCATCTGGATGAACATGGAAATATCTACACCGCTATCTGTGTAAACATGCATACATCTTCACCACTATCTGTATAAACATGGAAATATCTGCACCGCTATCGGTATGAACATGGAAATATCTACACCGCTATCTGTATGAACATGGAAATACCTACACCGCTATCTGTTTGGACATGGAAATATCTACACCGCTATCTGCATGAAAATGGAAATATCTACACTGCTATCTGCATATACATTTAAATATCTACACAGCTATCTCTTTACACATATAAATAACTACACCACTATCTGTATGAACATGGAAATAACTACACCGCCATCTGTATGAACATGGAAATATCTGCACCACCATCTGTATGAACATATAAATATCTACACCGCCATCTGTATTAAGATGGAGATATCTACACTGCTATCTGTATAAACATGGAAATATCTACACCGCCATCTGTATGAACATGGAAATACCTACACCGCCATCTGTATGAACATGGAAATATCTGCACTGCCATGTGTATGAACATATAAATATCTACACCGCCATCTGTATTAAGATGGAGATATCTACACCGCTATCTGTATAAACATGGAAATATCTACACCGCTATCTGTATAAACATGGAAATATCTACACCGCTATCTGTATAAACATGGAAATATCTACACCGCTATCTGTATGAACATGGAAATATCTACACCGCTATCTGTTTGAAGATGGAAATATATACACCGCTATCTGCATGTAAATGGAAATATCTACACAGCTGTCTGCATATAGATGGAAATATCTACACAGCTATATCTTTACACATGGAAATAACTACACCACTATCTGTATGAACATGGAAATATCTACACCGCCATCTCTATGAACATGGAAATATCTGCACTGCCATCTGTATGAACACATAAATATCTACACCGCCATCTGTATTAAGATGGAGATATCTTCACCGCTATCTGTATAAACGTGGAAATATCAACACCGCTATCTGTATAAACATGGAAATATCTACACCGCTATCTGTATAAACATGGAAATATCTACACCGCTATCTGTATGAACATGGAAATATCTACACCGCTATCTGTATGAACATGGATATACGTACACAGAACTCTGGATGAACATGGAAATCTCTACACCGCTATCTGTGTAAACAGGCATACATCTTCACAGCTATCTGTATAAACATGGAAATATCTACACCGCTATCTCTATGAACATGGAAATATCTACACCGCTATCTGTTTGAAGATGGAAATATATACACAGCTGTCTGCATGAAAATGGAAATATCTACACAGCTATCTGCATATAGATGGAAATATCTACACAGCTATCTCTTTACACATTGAAATATCTACACCGCTATCTGAATGAACATGGAAATATCAGCACCGCTATCTGTATGAACATGGAAATACCTACACCGCTATCTGTATGAACATCGAATTATCTACACCGCTATCTGTATGAACATGGATATATCTACACAGCCCTCTGGATGAACATGGAAATATCCACACCGCTATCTGTGTAAACATGCATACATCTTCACCGCTATCTGTATAAACATGGAAATATCTACACCGCTATCTGTATGAACATGGAAACATCTACACCGCTATCTGTTTGAAGATGGAAATATATACATCGCTATCTGCATGAAAATGGAAATATCTACACAGCTATCTGCATATAGATGGAAATATCTACACAGCAAACTCTTTACACATGGAAATAACTACACCGCTATCTGTATGAACATGGACATATCTTCACCGCAATCTGTATGAACATGGAAATATCTGCACGGCCATCTGTATGAACATATAAATATCTACACAGCCATCTGTAATAAGATGCAGATATCTACACCGCTATCTGAATAAACATGGAAATATCTACACCGCTATCTGTATGAACATGGAGATATCTACACTGCTATCTGTATGAACATGGAAATAGCTACACCGTTATCTGTATGAACATGGAAATAGCTACACCGCTATCTGTATGAACATGGAAATATCTACACCGCTATCTGTATGAACATGGAAATATCTACACAGCCATCTGGATGAACATGGAAATATCTACACCGCTATCTGTATGAACATGGAAATATCTACACCGCTATCTGTATGAACATGGATATATCTACACAGCCATCTGGATGAACATGGAAATATCTACACCGCTATCTGTGTAAACATGCATACATCTTCACCGCTATCTGTATAAACATGGAAATATCTACACTGCTATCTGTATGAACATGGAAATATCTGCACCGCTATCTGTATGAACATGGAAATATCTACACCGCTATCTGTTTGAACATGGAAATATCTACACCGCTATCTGCATGAAAATGGAAATATCTACACTGCTATCTGCATATACATGGAAATATCTACACAGCTATCTCTTTACACATGGAAATAACTACACCGCTATCTGTATGAACATGGAAATATCTACACCGCCATCTGTATGAACATGGAAATATCTGCACCGCCATCTGTATGAACATATAAATATCTACACCGACATCTGTATTAAGATGGAGATATCTACACCGCTATCTGTATAAACATGGAAATATCTACACCGCTATCTGTATAAACATGGAAATATCTACACCGCTATCTGTATAAACATGGAAATATCTACACCGCTACCAGTATAAACATGGAAATATCAGCACCGCTATCTGTATGAACATGGAAATATCTACACTGCTATCTGTATGAACATGGAAATATCTACACCGCTATCTGTATGAACATGGATATATCTACACAGCCCTCTGGATGAACATGGAAATATCCACACCGCTATCTGTGTAAACATGCATACATCTTCACTGCTATCTGTATAAACATGGAAATATCTACACCGCTATCTCTATGAACATGGAAATATCTACACCGCTATCTGTTTGAAGATGGAAATATATACACAGCTATCTGCATGAAAATGGAAATATCTACACAGCTATCTGCATATAGATGGAAATATCTACACAGCTATCTCTTTACACATTGAAATATCTACACCGCTATCTGAATGAACATGGAAATATCAGCACCGCTATCTGTATGAACATGGAAATACCTACACCGCTATCTGTATGAACATGGAAATATCTACACCGCTATCTGTATGAACATGGATATATCTACACAGCCCTCTGGATGAACATGGAAATATCCACACCGCTATCTGTGTAAACATGCATACATCTTCACTGCTATCTGTATAAACATGGAAATATCTACACCGCTATCTGTATGAACATGGAAATATCTACACCGCTATCTGTTTGAAGATGGAAATATATACATCGCTATCTGCATGAAAATGGAAATATCTACACAGCTATCTGCATATAGATGGAAATATCTACACAGCAATCTCTTTACACATGGAAATAACTACACCGCTATCTGTATGAACATGGACATATCTACACCGCAATCTGTATGAACATGGAAATATCTGCACCGCCATCTGTATGAACATATAAATATCTACACAGCCATCTGTAATAAGATGGAGATATCTACACCGCTATCTGAATAAACATGGAAATATCTACACCGCTATCTGTATGAACATGGAAATATCTACACTGCTATCTGTATGAACATGGAAATAGCTACAACGTTATCTGTATGAACAAGGAAATAGCTACACCGCTATCTGCATGAACATGGAAATATCTACACCGCTATCTGTATGAACATGGATATATCTACACAGCCATCTGGATGAACATGGAAATATTTACACCGCTATCTGTATGAACATGGAAATATCTACACCGCTATCTGTATGAACATGGATATATCTACACAGCCATCTGGATGAACATGGAAATATCTACACCGCTATCTGTGTAAACATGCATACATCTTCACCGCTATCTGTATAAACATGGAAATATCTACACTGCTATCTGTATGAACATGGAAATATCTGCACCGCTATCTGTATGAACATGGAAATACCTACACCGCTATCTGTTTGAACATGGAAACATCTACACCGCTATCTGCATGAAAATGGAAATATCTACACTGCTATCTGCATATACATGGAAATATCTACACAGCTATCTCTTTACACATGGAAATAACTACACCGCTATCTGTATGAACATGGAGATATCTACACCGCCATCTGTATGAGCATGGAAATATCTGCACCGCCATCTGTATGAACATATAAATATCTACACCGCCATCTGTATTAAGATGGAGATATCAACACCGCTATCTGAATAAACATGGAAATATCTACACTGCTATCTGTATAAACATGGAAATATCTACACCGCTATCTGTATAAACATGGAAATATCTACACCGCTACCAGTATAAACATGGAAATATCAGCACCGCTATCTGTATGAACATGGAAATATCTACACTGCTATCTGTATGAACATGGAAATACCTACACCGCTATCTGTATGAACATGGAAATATCTACACCGCTATCTCTATGAACATGGAAATATCTACACCGGTATCTGTTTGAACTCGGAAATATCTACACCACTGACTGCATGAAAATGGAAATATCTACACAGCTATCTGCATATACATGGAAATATCTACACAGATATCTCTTTACACATGGAAATAACTTCACCGCTATCTCTATAAACATCGAAATATCTACACCGCCATGTGTATGACCATGGAAATATCTGCACCGCCATGTGTATGAACATATAAATATCTGCACCGCCATCTGTATTAAGAAGGAGATATCTACACTGCTATCTGTATAAACATGGAAATATCTACACCGCTATCTGTACAAACATGGAAATATCTACACCGCTACCTGTATAAACATGGAAATATCAGCACCGCTATATGTATAAACATGGAAATATCTACACCGCTATCTGTATAAACATGGAAATATCTACACCGCTATCAGTATGAACATGGAAATATCTTCACCGCCATCTGTATGAACATGGATATATCTACACAGCCATCTGTATGAACATGGAAATACCTACACCGCTATCTGTATGAACATGGAAATATCTACACCGTTAACTGTATGAACATGGAAATACCTTCACCGCCATCTGTATGAACATGGATATGTCTACACAGCCATCTGGATGAACATGGAAATATCTACACCGCTATCTGTATGAACATGGAAATATCTACACCGCTATCTGTGTAAACATGCATACATTTCCCCGCTATCTGAATAAGCATGGAAATATCTACACCGCTATCTGAATGAACATGGAAATATCTACACCGCTATCTGTTTGAACATGGATATATCTACACAGCCCTCTGGATGAACATGGAAATATCCACACCGCTATCTGTGTAAACATGCATACATCTTCACCGCTATCTGTATAAACATGGAAATATCTACACCGCTATCTGTATGAACATGGAAACATCTACACCGCTATCTGTTTGAAGATGGAAATATATACATCGCTATCTGCATGAAAATGGAAATATCTACACAGCTATCTGCATATAGATGGAAATATCTACACAGCTATCTCTTTACACATTGAAATATCTACACCGCTATCTGAATGAACATGGAAATATCAGCACCGCTATCTGTATGAACATGGAAATACCTACACCGCTATCTGTATGAACATGGAAATATCTACACCGCTATCTGTATGAACATGGATATATCTACACAGCCCTCTGGATGAACATGGAAATATCCACACCGCTATCTGTGTAAACATGCATACATCTTCACTGCTATCTGTATAAACATGGAAATATCTACACCGCTATCTGTATGAACATGGAAATATCTACACCGCTATCTGTTTGAAGATGGAAATATATACATCGCTATCTGCATGAAAATGGAAATATCTACACAGCTATCTGCATGTAGATGGAAATATCTACACAGCAATCTCTTTACACATGGAAATAACTACACCGCTCTCTGTATGAACATGGACATATCTACACCGCAATCTGTATGAACATGGAAATATCTGCACCGCCATCTGTATGAACATATAAATATCTACACAGCCATCTGTAATAAGATGGAGATATCTACACCGCTATCTGAATAAACATGGAAATATCTACACCGCTATCTGTATGAACATGGAAATATCTACACTGCTATCTGTATGAACATGGAAATAGCTACAACGTTATCTGTATGAACAAGGAAATAGCTACACCGCTATCTGTATGAACATGGAAATATCTACACCGCTATCTGTATGAACATGGATATATCTACACAGCCATCTTGATGAACATGGAAATATTTACACCGCTATCTGTATGAACATGGAAATATCTACACCGCTATCTGTATGAACATGGATATATCTACACAGCCATCTGGATGAACATGGAAATATCTACACCGCTATCTGTGTAAACATGCATACATCTTCACCGCTATCTGTATAAACATGGAAATATCTACACTGCTATCTGTATGAACATGGAAATATCTGCACCGCTATCTGTATGAACATGGAAATACCTACACCGCTATCTGTTTGAACATGGAAACATCTACACCGCTATCTGCATGAAAATGGAAATATCTACACTGCTATCTGCATATACATGGAAATATCTACACAGCTATCTCTTTACACATGGAAATAACTACACCGCTATCTGTATGAACATGGAGATATCTACACCGCCATCTGTATGAACATGGAAATATCTGCACCGCCATCTGTATGAACATATAAATATCTACACCGCCATCTGTATTAAGATGGAGATATCAACACCGCTATCTGAATAAACATGGAAATATCTACACTGCTATCTGTATAAACATGGAAATATCTACACCGCTATCTGTATAAACATGGAAATATCTACACCGCTACCAGTATAAACATGGAAATATCAGCACCGCTATCTGTATGAACATGGAAATATCTACACTGCTATCTGTATGAACATGGAAATACCTACACCGCTATCTGTATGAACATGGAAATATCTACACCGCTATCTCTATGAACATGGAAATATCTACACCGGTATCTGTTTGAACTCGGAAATATCTACACCACTGACTGCATGAAAATGGAAATATCTACACAGCTATCTGCATATACATGGAAATATCTACACAGATATCTCTTTACACATGGAAATAACTTCACCGCTATCTCTATAAACATCGAAATATCTACACCGCCATGTGTATGAACATGGAAATATCTGCACCGCCATGTGTATGAACATATAAATATCTGCACCGCCATCTGTATTAAGAAGGAGATATCTACACTGCTATCTGTATAAACATGGAAATATCTACACCGCTATCTGTACAAACATGGAAATATCTACACCGCTACCTGTATAAACATGGAAATATCAGCACCGCTATATGTATAAACATGGAAATATCTACACCGCTATCTGTATAAACATGGAAATATCTACACCGCTATCAGTATGAACATGGAAATATCTTCACCGCCATCTGTATGAACATGGATATATCTACACAGCCATCTGTATGAACATGGAAATACCTACACCGCTATCTGTATGAACATGGAAATATCTACACCGTTAACTGTATGAACATGGAAATACCTTCACCGCCATCTGTATGAACATGGATATGTCTACACAGCCATCTGGATGAACATGGAAATATCTACACCGCGATCTGTATGAACATGGAAATATCTACACCGCTATCTGTGTAAACATGCATACATTTCCCCGCTATCTGAATAAGCATGGAAATATCTACACCGCTATCTGAATGAACATGGAAATATCTACACCGCTATCTGTTTGAACATGGATATATCTACACAGCCCTCTGGATGAACATGGAAATATCCACACCGCTATCTGTGTAAACATGCATACATCTTCACCGCTATCTGTATAAACATGGAAATATCTACACCGCTATCTGTATGAACATGGAAACATCTACACCGCTATCTGTTTGAAGATGGAAATATATACATCGCTATCTGCATGAAAATTGAAATATCTACACAGCTATCTGCATATAGATGGAAATATCTACACAGCAAACTCTTTACACATGGAAATAACTACACCGCTATCTGTATGAACATGGACATATCTACACCGCAATCTGTATGAACATGGAAATATCTGCACGGCCATCTGTATGAACATATAAATATCTACACAGCCATCTGTAATAAGATGCAGATATCTACACCGCTATCTGAATAAACATGGAAATATCTACACCGCTATCTGTATGAACATGGAGATATCTACACTGCTATCTGTATGAACATGGAAATAGCTACACCGTTATCTGTATGAACATGGAAATAGCTACACCGCTATCTGTATGAACATGGAAATATCTACACCGCTATCTGTATGAACATGGATATATCTACACAGCCATCTGGATGAACATGGAAATATCTACACCGCTATCTGTATGAACATGGAAATATCTACACCGCTATCTGTATGAACATGGATATATCTACACAGCCATCTGGATGAACATGGAAATATCTACACCGCTATCTGTGTAAACATGCATACATCTTCACCGCTATCTGTATAAACATGGAAATATCTACACTGCTATCTGTATGAACATGGAAATATCTGCACCGCTATCTGTATGAACATGGAAATATCTACACCGCTATCTGTTTGAACATGGAAATATCTACACCGCTATCTGCATGAAAATGGAAATATCTACACTGCTATCTGCATATACATGGAAATATCTACACAGCTATCTCTTTACACATGGAAATAACTACACCGCTATCTGTATGAACATGGAAATATCTACACCGCCATCTGTATGAACATGGAAATATCTACACCGCTATCTGTTTGAAGATGGAAATATATACACAGCTATCTGCATGAAAATGGAAATATCTACACAGCTATCTGCATATAGATGGAAATATCTACACAGCTATCTCTTTACACATTGAAATATCTACACCGCTATCTGAATGAACATGGAAATATCATCACCGCTATCTGTATGAACATGGAAATACCTACACCGCTATCTGTATGAACATGGAAATATCTACACCGCTATCTGTATGAACATGGATATATCTAAACAGCCCTCTGGATGAACATGGAAATATCCACACCGCTATCTGTGTAAACATGCATACATCTTCACTGCTATCTGTATAAACATGGAAATATCTACACCGCTATCTGTATGAACATGGAAATATCTACACCGCTATCTGTTTGAAGATGGAAATATATACATCGCTATCTGCATGAAAATGGAAATATCTACACAGCTATCTGCATATAGATGGAAATATCTACACAGCAATCTCTTTACACATGGAAATAACTACACCGCTATCTGTATGAACATGGACATATCTACACCGCAATCTGTATGAACATGGAAATATCTGCACCGCCATCTGTATGAACATATAAATATCTACACAGCCATCTGTAATAAGATGGAGATATCTACACCGCTATCTGAATAAACATGGAAATATCTACACCGCTATCTGTATGAACATGGAAATATCTACACTGCTATCTGTATGAACATGGAAATAGCTACAACGTTATCTGTATGAACAAGGAAATAGCTACACCGCTATCTGTATGAACATGGAAATATCTACACCGCTATCTGTATGAACATGGATATATCTACACAGCCATCTGGATGAACATGGAAATATTTACACCGCTATCTGTATGAACATGGAAATATCTACACCGCTATCTGTATGAACATGGATATATCTACACAGCCATCTGGATGAACATGGAAATATCTACACCGCTATCTGTGTAAACATGCATACATCTTCACCGCTATCTGTATAAACATGGAAATATCTACACTGCTATCTGTATGAACATGGAAATATCTGCACCGCTATCTGTATGAACATGGAAATACCTACACCGCTATCTGTTTGAACATGGAAACATCTACACCGCTATCTGCATGAAAATGGAAATATCTACACTGCTATCTGCATATACATGGAAATATCTACACAGCTATCTCTTTACACATGGAAATAACTACACCGCTATCTGTATGAACATGGAGATATCTACACCGCCATCTGTATGAACATGGAAATATCTGCACCGCCATCTGTATGAACATATAAATATCTACACCGCCATCTGTATTAAGATGGAGATATCAACACCGCTATCTGAATAAACATGGAAATATCTACACTGCTATCTGTATAAACATGGAAATATCTACACCGCTATCTGTATAAACATGGAAATATCTACACCGCTACCAGTATAAACATGGAAATATCAGCACCGCTATCTGTATGAACATGGAAATATCTACACTGCTATCTGTATGAACATGGAAATACCTACACCGCTATCTGTATGAACATGGAAATATCTACACCGCTATCTCTATGAACATGGAAATATCTACACCGGTATCTGTTTGAACTCGGAAATATCTACACCACTGACTGCATGAAAATGGAAATATCTACACAGCTATCTGCATATACATGGAAATATCTACACAGATATCTCTTTACACATGGAAATAACTTCACCGCTATCTCTATAAACATCGAAATATCTACACCGCCATGTGTATGAACATGGAAATATCTGCACCGCCATGTGTATGAACATATAAATATCTGCACCGCCATCTGTATTAAGAAGGAGATATCTACACTGCTATCTGTATAAACATGGAAATATCTACACCGCTATCTGTACAAACATGGAAATATCTACACCGCTACCTGTATAAACATGGAAATATCAGCACCGCTATATGTATAAACATGGAAATATCTACACCGCTATCTGTATAAACATGGAAATATCTACACCGCTATCAGTATGAACATGGAAATATCTTCACCGCCATCTGTATGAACATGGATATATCTACACAGCCATCTGTATGAACATGGAAATACCTACACCGCTATCTGTATGAACATGGAAATATCTACACCGTTAACTGTATGAACATGGAAATACCTTCACCGCCATCTGTATGAACATGGATATGTCTACACAGCCATCTGGATGAACATGGAAATATCTACACCGCGATCTGTATGAACATGGAAATATCTACACCGCTATCTGTGTAAACATGCATACATTTCCCCGCTATCTGAATAAGCATGGAAATATCTACACCGCTATCTGAATGAACATGGAAATATCTACACCGCTATCTGTTTGAACATGGAAATATCTGAACCGCTATCTGCATGAAACTAGAAATATCTACACAGCTATCTGCATATACATGGAAATATCTACAA
Organism: Gorilla gorilla gorilla; assembly: GCF_029281585.2. Taxonomy (NCBI): domain Eukaryota; kingdom Metazoa; phylum Chordata; class Mammalia; order Primates; family Hominidae; genus Gorilla; species Gorilla gorilla. The sequence continues at coordinate 7,891,188 of NC_073247.2, forward strand.
AGCTATCTCTTTACACATGGAAATAACTACACCGCTATCTGTATGAACATGGAAATATCTACAAAGCTATCTCTTTACACATGTAAATAACTACACCACTATCTGTATGAACATGGAAATAACTACACAGCCATCTGGATGAACATGGAAATATCAGCACCGCTATCTGTATGAACATGGAAATATCTATACCGCTATCTGTATGAACATGGAAATATCTACACCGCTATCTGTATGAACATGGATATATCTACACAGCCCTCTGGATGAACATGGAAATATCCACCCTGCTATCTGTGTAAACATGCATACATCTTCACCGCTATCTGTATAAACTTGGAAATATCTACACCGCTATCTGTATGAACATGGAAATATCTACAACACTATCTGTTTGAAGATGGAAATATATACATCGCTATCTGCATGAAAATGGAAATATCTACACAGCTCTCTGCATATAGATGGAAATATGTACACAGCAATCTCTTTACACATGGAAATAACTACACCGCTATTTGTATGAACATGGACATATCTACACCACCATGTGTATGAACATGGAAATATCTGCACGGCCATCTGTATGAACATATAAATATCTACACCGCCATCTGTATTAAGATGGAGATATCTACACCGCTATCTGAATAAACATGGAAATATCTACACCGATATCTGTATGAACATGGAAATATCTACACTGCTATCTGTATGAACATGGAAATATCTACACCATTATCTGTATTAACATGGAAATAGCTTCACCGCTATCTGTATGAACATGGAAATATCTACACCGCTATCTGAATGAACATGGATATATCTACACAGACATCTGCATGAACATGGAAATATCTACACCGCTATCTGTATGAACATGGAAATATCTACACCGCTATCTGTATGAACATGGATATATCTACACAGCCATCTGAATGAACATGGAAATATGTACACCGCTATCTGTGTAAACATGCATACATCTTCACCGCTATCTGTATAAACATGGAAATATCTAGACCGCCATCTGTATGAACATGGAAATATCTGCACCGCCATCTGTATGAACATATAAATATCTACACCGCCATCTATATTAAGAAGGTGATATCTACACCGCTATCTGTATAAACATTGAAATATCTACACCGCTGCCTGTATAAACATGGAAATATCAGCACCGCTAGCTGTATGAACATGGAAATATCTACACCGCTACCTGTATGAACATGGAAATATCTACACCGCTATCTGTATGAACATGGAAATATCTACACTGCTATCTGTATGAACATGGAAATATCGACACCGCTATCTGTATGAACATGGAAATATCTACACAGCTATCTGTATGAACATGGATATATCTACACAGCCATCTGGATGAACATGGAAATATCTACACCGCTATCTGTAGGAACATGGAAATATCTACACCGTTATCTGTATCAATATGGATATATCTACACAGCCATCTGGATGAACATGGAAATATCTACACCGCTATCTGTGTAAACATGCATATATCTTCACAGCTATCTGTATAAACATGGAAATATCTACACCGCCATCTGTATGAACATGGAAATATCTGCACCGCCAACTGTATGAACATATAAATATCTACACCGCCATCTGTATTAAGATGGAGATATCTACACCGCTTTCTGTATAAACATGGAAATATCTACACCGCTATCTGTATAAACATGGAAATATCTACACCGCTATCTGTATAAACATGGAAATATCAGCACCGCTATCTGTATGAACATGGAAATATCTACACCGCTATCTGTATGAACATGGAAATATCTACAACGCTATCTGTTTGAACATGGAAATATCTACACCGCTGTCAGCATGAAAATGGAAATATCTACACAGCTATCTGCATATACATGGAAATATCTACAAAGCTATCTCTTTACACATGGAAATAATTACACCGCTATCTCTATAAACATGGAAATATCTACACCGCCATCTGTATGAACATGGAAATATCTGCACCGCCATCTGTATGAACATATAAACATCTACACCGCCATCTGTATTAAGAAGGAGATATCTACACCGCTATCTGTATAAACATGGAAATATCTACACCGCTATCTGTATAAACATGGAAATATCTACACCGCTCTCTGTATAAACATGGAAATATCTACACCGCTACCTGTATAAACGTGGAAATATCAGGACTGCTATCTGTATGAACATGGAAATATCAGCCCCTCTATGTGTATGAACATGGAAATATCTACACCACTATCTGTATGAACATGGAAATATCTACACCGCTAGATGTATGAACATGGAATTATCTTCACCGGCATCTGTATGAACATGGATATGTATACACAGCCATCTGGATGAACATGGAAATATCTACACCGCAATCTGTATAAACATGGAAATAGCTACACTGCTATCTGTATGAACATGGAAATATCTGCACCGCCATCTGTATGAACATATAAATATCTACACCGCCATCTGTATTAAGATGGAGATATCTACACCGCTATCTCTATAAACATGGAAATATCTACACCGCTATCTGTATAAACATGGAAATATCTACACCGCTATCTGTATAAACATGGAAATATCTACACCACTACCTGTATGAACATGGAAATATTAGCACCGCTATCTGTATGAACATGGAAGTATCTACACCGCTATCTGTATGAACATGGAAATATCTTCACCGCCATCTGTATGAACATGGATATGTCTACACAGCCATCTCGATGAACATGGAAATATCTGCACCGCGATCTGTATGAACATGGAAATATCTACACCGCTATCTGTGTAAACATGCATACATCTTCACCGCTATCTGTATAAACATGGAAATATCTACACCGCCATCTGTATGAACATGGAAATAGCTACACCGCTATCTGTATAAACATGGAAATATCTACACCGCTATCTGTATAAACATGGAAATATCTACACCTCAATCGGTATGAGCATGGAAATATCTACACCGCTATCTGTATGAACATGGAAATATCTACACCGCTATCTCTATGAACATGGGAATATCTACACCGCTATCTGTACGAACATGGAAATAGCTACACCGCTATCTGTATGAACATGGAAATATCTACACCGCTATCTGTATGAACATGGAAATAGCTACACCGCTATCTGTATGAACATGGAAATATCTACACCGCTATCTGTATGAACTTGGAAATAGCTACACCGCTATCTGTATGAGCATGGAAATATCTACACCGCTATCTGTATGAATATGGAAATATCTACACCGCTATCTGTATGAACATGGAAATATCTACACCGCTATCTGTTTGAACACGAAAATATCTACACCGCTGTCTGCATGACAATGGAAATATCTACACAGCTATCTGCATATACATGGAAATATCAACACAGCTATCTCTTTACACATGGAAATATCTACACCGCTATCTCTATAAACATCGAAATATCTACACCGCCATCTGTATGAACATGGAAATATCTGCACTGCCATATGTATGAACATATGAATATCTGCACCGCTATCTGTATTAAGAAGGAGATATCTACACCTCTATCAGTATAAACATGGAAATATCTACACCGCTATCTGTATAAACATGGAAATATCTACACCGCTATCTGTATAAACATGGAAATATCTTCACCGGTACCTGTATAAACATGGAAATATCAGCACCGCTATCTGTATAAACATGGAAATATCTACACCGCTATCTGTATGAACATGGAAATATCTACACCGCTATCTGTATGAACATGGATATATCTACACAGCCATCTGGATGAACATGGAAATATCTACACCGCTATCTGCAAGAACATGGAAATATCTACACCGCTATTTGTGTAAACATGCAAACATCTTCACCGCAATCTGCATAAGCAAGGAAATATCTACACCGCTATCTGTATGAACATGGAAATATCTACACCGCTATCTGTTTGAACATGGAAATATCTAAACCGCTATCAGCATGAAAATGTAAATATCTACACAGCTATCTGCATATACATGGAAATATATACAAAGCTATCTCTTTACACATGGAAATAACTACACCGCTATCTCTATAAACATGGAAATATCTACACCACCATCTGTAGGAACATGGAAATATCTGCACCGCCATCTGTATGAACATATTAATATCTACACCACCATCTGTATTAAGATGGAGATATCTACACCGCTATCTGTATAAACCTGGAAATATCTACACCGCTATCTGTATAAACATGGAAAGATCTACACCGCTATCTGTATAAACATGGAAATATCTACACCGCTACCTGAATAAACATGGAAATATCTGCACAGCTATCTGTAAGAACATGGAAATATCTACACCGCTATCTGTTCGAACATGGAAATATCTACACCGCTATCTGAATGAACATGGAAATATCTACACCGCTATCTGTATCAACATGGAAATATCTACACCACTATCTGTATAAACATGGAAATGTCTACACAGCTATCTGTATGAACATGGATATATCTACACAGCCATCTGGATGAACATGGAAATATCTACACCGCTATCTGTATGAACCTGGAAATATCTACTCTGCTATCTGTGTAAACATGCATACATCTTCACCGCTATCTGTATAAACATGGAAATATCTACACCGCTATCTGTATGAACATGGAAATAGCTACACCGCTATCTGTATGAACATGGAAATATCTACACCGCTATCTGTGTGAACATGGATATATCTACACAGCCATCTGGATGAACATGGAAATATCTACACCGCTATCTGTGCAAACATGCATACATCTTCACCGCTATCTGTATGAACATGGAAATATCTACACCGCTATCTGCATGAACATGGAAATATCTACACCGCTATCTGTGTGATCATGGAAATATCTACACCGCTATCTGTTTGAACATGGAAATATCTACACCGCTATTTGCATGAAAATGGAAATATCTACACTGCTATCTGCATATACATGGAAATATCTACACAGCTATCTCTTTACACATGGAAATAACTACACCGCTATCAGTTTGAACATGGAAATATCTACACCGCCATCTGTATGAACATGGAAATATGTGCACCGCCATCTGTATGAACATATAAATATCTACACCGCCATCTTTATTAAGATGGAGATATCTACACCGCTATCTGTATAAACATGGAAATATCTACACCGCTATCTGTATAAACATGGAAATATCTACACCGCTATCGGTATGAACATGGAAATATCTACACCGCTATCTGTATAAACATGGAAATATCTACACCGCTATCTCTATGAACATGGAAATATCTTCACCGGTATCTGTTTGAACCTGGTAATATCTACACCGCTGACTGCATGAAAATGGAAATATCTACACAGCTATCTGCATATACATGGAAATATCTACACAGATATCTCTTTACACATGGAAATAACTTCACCGCTATATCTATAAACATCGAAATATCCACACCGCCATCTGTATGAACATGGAAATATGTGCACCGCCATGTGTATGAAAATATAAATATCTGCACCGCCATCTGTATTAAGAAGGAGATATCTACACCGCTATCTGTATAAACATGGAAATATCTACACCGCTAACTGTATAAACATGGAAATATCTACACCGCTACCTGTATAAACATGGAAATATGAGCACCGCTATCTGTATAAACATGGAAATATCTACACCGCTATATGTATAAACATGGAAATATCTACACCGCTATCTGTATGAACATGGAAATATCTTCACCGCCATCTGTATGAACATGGATATATCTACACAGCCATCTGTATGAACATGGAAATATCTACACCGCTATCTGTATGAACATGGAAATATCTACACCGTTAACTGTATGAACATGGAAATACCTTCACCGCCATCTGTATGAACATGGATATGTCTACACAGCCATCTGGATGAACATGGAAATATCTACACCGCGATCTGTATGAACATGGAAATATCTACACCGCTATCTGTGTAAACATGCATACATTTCCCCGCTATCTGTATAAGCATGGAAATATCTACAACGCTATCTGTATGAACATGGAAATATCTACACCGCTATCTGTTTGAACATGGAAATATCTGAACCGCTGTCTGCATGAAACTAGAAATATATACACAGCTATCTGCATATACATGGAAATATCTACAAAGCTATCTCTTTACACATGGAAATAACTACACCGCTATCTGTATGAACATGGAAATATCTACACCGCCATCTGTATGAACATGGAAATGTCTGCACTGCCATCTGTATGAGCATATAAATATCTGCACCGCCATCTGTATTAAGATGGAGATATCTTCACCGCTATCTGTATAAACTTGGAAATATCTACACCGGTATCTGTATAAACCTGGAAATATCTACACCGCTATCTGTATAAACATGGAAATATCTACACCACTACCTGAATAAACATGGAAATATCAGCACCGCTATCTGTATGAACATGGAAATATCTACACCACTATCTCTATGAACAGGGAAATATCTACACCGCTATCTGTATGAACATGGAAATAGCTACACAGCTATCTGTATGAACATGGAAATATCTACACCACTATCTGTATGAACATGGAAATATCTATACCGCTATCAGTATGAACATGGATATATCTCCACAGCCATCTGGATGAACGTGGAAATATCTACACCGCTATCTGCATGAACATGGAAATATCTACACCGCTATTTGTGTAAACATGCATACATCTTCACTACAACATGCATAAGCATGGAAATATCTACACCGCTATCTGTATGAACATGGAGATAACTACACCGCTATCTGTTTGAACATGGAAATATCTAAACCGCTGTCAGCATGAAAATGGAAATATCTACACAGCTATCTGCATATACATGGAAACATCTACACAGCGATCTCTTTACACATGGAAATAACTACACCGCTATCTGTATGAACATGGAAATATCTACACCGCCATCTGTATGAACGTGGAAATATCTGCACCGCCATTTGTATGAACATATAAATATCTACACCGCCATCTGTATTAAGAAGGAGATATCTACACCGCTATCTGTATAAACATGGAAATATATGCACCGCTATCTGTATAAACATGGAAATATCTACACTGCTACCTGTATAAACATGGAAATATCTACACAACTACCTGTATAAACATGGAAATATCAGCACCGCTATCTGTATGAACATGGAAATACCAGGCCCTCTATCTGTATGAACATGGAAATATCTACACCGCTATCTCTATGAACATGGAAATATCTACACCGCTATCTGTTTGAACAGGGAAATATCTATACCGCTATCTGCATGAAAATGGAAATATCTACACAGCTATCTGCATATACATGGAAATATCTACACAGCTATCTCTTTACACATGGAAATAACTACACCGCTATCTGTATGAACATGGAAATATCTTCACCGCCATCTGTATTAACATGGATATATCTACACATCCCTCTGGATGAACATGGAAATATCCACACCGCTATCTGTGTAAACATGCATACATCTTCACCGCTATCTGCATAAACATGGAAATATCTACACCGCTATCTGTATGAACATGGAAATATCTACACCGTTATCAGTTTGAAGATGGAAATATATACACCGCTATCTGCATGAAAATGGAAATATCTACACAGATATCTGCATATACATGGAAATATCTGCTCAGCCATCTCTTTACACATGGAAATAACTACACTGCTATCTGTATGAACATGGAAATATCTAAACCGCCATCAGTATGAACATGGAAATATCTGCACCCCCATCTGTATGAACATATAAATATCTATACCGCCATCTGTATTAAGGAGATATCTACACCGCTATCTGAATAAACATGGAAATATCTACACCGCTATCTGTATAAACATGGAAATATCTACACCGCTACCTGTATAAACATTTAAATATCATCACCGCTATCTGTATGAATATGGAAATATCTACACCGCTAACTCTATGAACATGGAAATATCTACACCGCTATCTGTGTAAACATGCATACATCTTCACCGCTATCTGTAAAAACGTGGAAATATCTACACCGCTATCTGTATAAACATGGAAATATCTACACCGCTACCTGTATAAACATGGGAATATCAGCCCCGCTATCTGTCTGAACATGGAAATACCTACACCGCTATCTGTATGAACATGGAAATATCTACACCGCTATCTGTATAAACATGGAAATATCTACACCTCAATCGGTATGAACATGGAAATATCTACACCGCTATCTGTATGAACATGGAAATATCTACACCGCTATCTCTATGAACATGGAAATATCTACACCGCTATCTATATGAACATGGAAATAGCTACACCGCTATCTGTATGAACATGGAAATATCTACACCGCTATCTGTATGAACATGGAAATAGCTACACCGCTATCTGTATGAACATGGAAATAGATACACCGCTATCTGTATGAACATGGAAATATCTACACCGCTATCTGTATGAACTTGGAAATATCTACACCGCTATCTGTATGAACATGGATATATCTACACAGCCATCTGGATGAACATGGAAATATCTACACCGCTATCTGTATAAACATGCAGATATCTACACCGCTATCTGTATAAACATGGAAATATCTACACCGCTGCCTGTATAAACATGGAAATATCAGCACCGCTATCTGTATGAACATGGAAATATCTACACCGCTATCTGTATGAACATGGAAATATCTTCAACGCCATCTGTATGAACATGGATATATCTTCACAGCCATCTGGATGAACATGGAAATATCTACACCGCTATCTGTATGAACATGGAAATATCTGCACCGCCATCTGTATGAACATACAAATATCTACACCGCCATCTGTATTAAGATGGAGATATCTACACCGCAGTCTGAATAAACATGGAAATATCTACACCGCTATCTGTAGAAACATGGAAATATCTACACCGCTATCTGTATAAACATGGAAATATCTACACCGCTACATGTATAAACATGGAAATATCAGCACCGCTACCTGTATGATCATGGAAATATCTACACCGCTATCTGTATGAACATGGAAATATCTACACTGCTATCTGTATGAACATGGAAATATCTAAAAAGCTATCTGAATGAACATGGAAATATCTACACCGCTATCTGTTTGAACATGTAAATATCTACACCGCTATCTGCATGAAAATCTAAATATCTACAAAGCTATCTGCATATACATGGAAATATCTACACAGCTATCTCTTTACACATGGAAATAACTACACCGCTATATCTATAAACATGGAAATATCTAGACCGCCATCTGTATGAACATGGAAATATCTGCACCGCCATCTGTATGAACATATAAATATCTACACCGCCATCTATATTAAGAAGGTGATATCTACACCGCTATCTGTATAAACATTGAAATATCTACACCGCTGCCTGTATAAACATGGAAATATCAGCACCGCTATCTGTATGAACATGGAAATATCTACACCGCTACCTGTATGAACATGGAAATATCTACACCGCTATCTGTATGAACATGGAAATATCTACACTGCTATCTGTATGAACATGGAAATATCGACACCGCTATCTGTATGAACATGGAAATATCTACACAGCTCTCTGTATGAACATGGATATATCTACACAGCCATCTGGATGAACATGGAAATATCTACACCGCTATCTGTAGGAACATGGAAATATCTACACCGTTATCTGTATCAATATGGATATATCTACACAGCCATCTGGATGAACATGGAAATATCTACACCGCTATCTGTGTAAACATGCATATATCTTCACAGCTATCTGTATAAACATGGAAATATCTACAGCGCTATCTGTATGAACATGGAAATATCTACACCGCTATCTGTATGAACATGGAAATATCTACACCGCTTTCTGTTTGAACATGGAAATATCTACACCGCTGTCAGCATGAAAATGGAAATATCTACACAGCTATCTGCATATACATGGAAATATCTACACAGCTATCTATTTACACATGGAAATAACTACACCGCTATCTGTATGAACATGGAAATATCTACACCGCCATGTGTATGAACATGGAAATATCTGCACCGCCAACTGTATGAACATATAAATATCTACACCGCCATCTGTATTAAGATGGAGATATCTACACCGCTATCTGTATAAACATGGAAATATCTACACCGCTATCTGTATAAACATGGAAATATCTACACCGCTATCTGTATAAACATGGAAATATCTACACCGCTATCTGTATAAACATGGAAATATCTACACCGCTATCTGTATAAACATGGAAATATCAGCACCGCTATCTGTATGAACATGGAAATATCTACACCGCTATCTGTATGAACATGGAAATATCTACACCGCTATCTGTTTGAACATGGAAATATCTACACCGCTGTCAGCATGAAAATGGAAATATCTACACAGCTATCTGCATATACATGGAAATATCTACAAAGCTATCTCTTTACACATGGAAATAATTACACCGCTCTCTCTATAAACATGGAAATATCTACACCGCCATCTGTATGAACATGGAAATATCTGCACCGCCATCTGTATGAACATATAAACATCTACGCCGCCATCTGTATTAAGAAGGAGATATCTACACCGCTATCTGTACAAACATGGAAATATCTACACCGCTATCTGTATAAACATGGAAATATCTACACCGCTACCTGTATAAACATTTAAATATCATCACCGCTATCTGTATGAATATGGAAATATCTACACCGCTAACTCTATGAACATGGAAATATCTACACCGCTATCTGTGTAAACATGCATACATCTTCACCGCTATCTGTAAAAACGTGGAAATATCTACACCGCTATCTGTATAAACATGGAAATATCTACACCGCTACCTGTATAAACATGGGAATATCAGCCCCGCTATCTGTCTGAACATGGAAATACCTACACCGCTATCTGTATGAACATGGAAATATCTACACCGCTATCTGTATAAACATGGAAATATCTACACCTCAATCGGTATGAACATGGAAATATCTACACCGCTATCTGTATGAACATGGAAATATCTACACCGCTATCTCTATGAACATGGAAATATCTACACCGCTATCTATATGAACATGGAAATAGCTACACCGCTATCTGTATGAACATGGAAATATCTACACCGCTATCTGTATGAACATGGAAATAGCTACACCGCTATCTGTATGAACATGGAAATAGATACACCGCTATCTGTATGAACATGGAAATATCTACACCGCTATCTGTATGAACTTGGAAATATCTACACCGCTATCTGTATGAACATGGATATATCTACACAGCCATCTGGATGAACATGGAAATATCTACACCGCTATCTGTATAAACATGCAGATATCTACACCGCTATCTGTATAAACATGGAAATATCTACACCGCTGCCTGTATAAACATGGAAATATCAGCACCGCTATCTGTATGAACATGGAAATATCTACACCGCTATCTGTATGAACATGGAAATATCTTCAACGCCATCTGTATGAACATGGATATATCTTCACAGCCATCTGGATGAACATGGAAATATCTACACCGCTATCTGTATGAACATGGAAATATCTGCACCGCCATCTGTATGAACATACAAATATCTACACCGCCATCTGTATTAAGATGGAGATATCTACACCGCAGTCTGAATAAACATGGAAATATCTACACCGCTATCTGTAGAAACATGGAAATATCTACACCGCTATCTGTATAAACATGGAAATATCTACACCGCTACATGTATAAACATGGAAATATCAGCACCGCTACCTGTATGATCATGGAAATATCTACACCGCTATCTGTATGAACATGGAAATATCTACACTGCTATCTGTATGAACATGGAAATATCTAAAAAGCTATCTGAATGAACATGGAAATATCTACACCGCTATCTGTTTGAACATGTAAATATCTACACCGCTATCTGCATGAAAATCTAAATATCTACAAAGCTATCTGCATATACATGGAAATATCTACACAGCTATCTCTTTACACATGGAAATAACTACACCGCTATATCTATAAACATGGAAATATCTAGACCGCCATCTGTATGAACATGGAAATATCTGCACCGCCATCTGTATGAACATATAAATATCTACACCGCCATCTATATTAAGAAGGTGATATCTACACCGCTATCTGTATAAACATTGAAATATCTACACCGCTGCCTGTATAAACATGGAAATATCAGCACCGCTATCTGTATGAACATGGAAATATCTACACCGCTACCTGTATGAACATGGAAATATCTACACCGCTATCTGTATGAACATGGAAATATCTACACTGCTATCTGTATGAACATGGAAATATCGACACCGCTATCTGTATGAACATGGAAATATCTACACAGCTCTCTGTATGAACATGGATATATCTACACAGCCATCTGGATGAACATGGAAATATCTACACCGCTATCTGTAGGAACATGGAAATATCTACACCGTTATCTGTATCAATATGGATATATCTACACAGCCATCTGGATGAACATGGAAATATCTACACCGCTATCTGTGTAAACATGCATATATCTTCACAGCTATCTGTATAAACATGGAAATATCTACAGCGCTATCTGTATGAACATGGAAATATCTACACCGCTATCTGTATGAACATGGAAATATCTACACCGCTTTCTGTTTGAACATGGAAATATCTACACCGCTGTCAGCATGAAAATGGAAATATCTACACAGCTATCTGCATATACATGGAAATATCTACACAGCTATCTATTTACACATGGAAATAACTACACCGCTATCTGTATGAACATGGAAATATCTACACCGCCATGTGTATGAACATGGAAATATCTGCACCGCCAACTGTATGAACATATAAATATCTACACCGCCATCTGTATTAAGATGGAGATATCTACACCGCTATCTGTATAAACATGGAAATATCTACACCGCTATCTGTATAAACATGGAAATATCTACACCGCTATCTGTATAAACATGGAAATATCTACACCGCTATCTGTATAAACATGGAAATATCTACACCGCTATCTGTATAAACATGGAAATATCAGCACCGCTATCTGTATGAACATGGAAATATCTACACCGCTATCTGTATGAACATGGAAATATCTACACCGCTATCTGTTTGAACATGGAAATATCTACACCGCTGTCAGCATGAAAATGGAAATATCTACACAGCTATCTGCATATACATGGAAATATCTACAAAGCTATCTCTTTACACATGGAAATAATTACACCGCTCTCTCTATAAACATGGAAATATCTACACCGCCATCTGTATGAACATGGAAATATCTGCACCGCCATCTGTATGAACATATAAACATCTACGCCGCCATCTGTATTAAGAAGGAGATATCTACACCGCTATCTGTACAAACATGGAAATATCTACACCGCTATCTGTATAAACATGGAAATATCTACACCGCTCTCTGTATAAACATGGAAATATCTACACCGCTACCTGTATAAACGTGGAAATATCAGGACTGCTATCTGTATGAACATGGAAATATCAGCCCCTCTATGTGTATGAACATGGAAATATCTACACCACTATCTGTATGAACATGGAAATATCTACACCGCTAGATGTATGAACATGGAATTATCTTCACCGCCATCTGTATGAACATGGATATGTATACACAGCCATCTGGATGAACATGGAAATATCTACACCGCAATCTGTATGAACATGGAAATAGCTACACCGCTATCTGTATGAACATGGAAATATCTGCACCGCCATCTGTATGAACATATAAATATCTACACCGCCATCTGTATTAAGATGGAGATATCTACACTGCTATCTCTATAAACATGGAAATATCTACACCGCTATCTGTATAAACATGGAAATATCTACACCGCTATATGTATAAACATGGAAATATCTACACCACTACCTGTATGAACATGGAAATATTAGCACCGCTATCTGTATGAACATGGAAGTATCTACACCACTATCTGTATGAACATGGAAATATCTTCACCGCCATCTGTATGAACATGGATATGTCTACACAGCCATCTCGATGAACATGGAAATATCTACACCGCGATCTGTATGAACATGGAAATATCTACACCGCTATCTGTGTAAACATGCATACATCTTCACCGCTATCTGTATAAACATGGAAATATCTACACCGCCATCTGTATGAACATGGAAATAGCTACACCGCTATCTGTATAAACATGGAAATATCTACACCGCTATCTGTATAAACATGGAAATATCTACACCTCAATCGGTATGAGCATGGAAATATCTACACCGCTATCTGTATGAACATGGAAATATCTACACCGCTATCTCTATGAACATGGGAATATCTACACCGCTATCTGTACGAACATGGAAATAGCTACACCGCTATCTGTATGAACATGGAAATATCTACACCGCTATCTGTATGAACATGGAAATAGCTACACCGCTATCTGTATGAACATGGAAATATCTACACCGCTATCTGTATGAACTTGGAAATATCTACACCGCTATCTGTATGAGCATGGAAATATCTACACCGCTATCTGTATGAATATGGAAATATCTACACCGCTATCTGTATGAACATGGAAATATCTACACCGCTATCTGTTTGAACACGAAAATATCTACACCGCTGTCTGCATGACAATGGAAATATCTACACAGCTATCTGCATATACATGGAAATATCAACACAGCTATCTCTTTACACATGGAAATATCTACACCGCTATCTCTATAAACATCGAAATATCTACACCGCCATCTGTATGAACATGGAAATATCTGCACTGCCATATGTATGAACATATAAATATCTGCACCGCCATCTGTATTAAGAAGGAGATATCTACACCGCTATCAGTATAAACATGGAAATATCTACACCGCTATCTGTATAAACATGGAAATATCTACACCGCTATCTGTATAAACATGGAAATATCTTCACCGGTACCTGTATAAACATGGAAATATCAGCACCGCTATCTGTATAAACATGGAAATATCTACACCGCTATCTGTATGAACATGGAAATATCTACACCGCTATCTGTATGAACATGGATATATCTACACAGCCATCTGGATGAACATGGAAATATCTACACGGCTATCTGCAAGAACATGGAAATATCTACACCGCTATTTGTGTAAACATGCAAACATCTTCACCGCAATCTGCATAAGCAAGGAAATATCTACACCGCTATCTGTATGAACATGGAAATATCTACACCGCTATCTGTTTGAACATGGAAATATCTAAACCGCTATCAGCATGAAAATGTAAATATCTACACAGCTATCTGCATATACATGGAAATATATACAAAGCTATCTCTTTACACATGGAAATAACTACACCGCTATCTCTATAAACATGGAAATATCTACACCACCATCTGTAGGAACATGGAAATATCTGCACCGCCATCTGTATGAACATATTAATATCTACACCACCATCTGTATTAAGATGGAGATATCTACACCGCTATCTGTATAAACCTGGAAATATCTACACCGCTATCTGTATAAACATGGAAAGATCTACACCGCTATCTGTATAAACATGGAAATATCTACACCGCTACCTGAATAAACATGGAAATATCTGCACAGCTATCTGTATGAACATGGAAATATCTACACCGCTATCTGTTCGAACATGGAAATATCTACACCGCTATCTGAATGAACATGGAAATATCTACACCGCTATCTGTATCAACATGGAAATATCTACACCACTATCTGTATAAACATGGAAATGTCTACACAGCTATCTGTATGAACATGGATATATCTACACAGCCATCTGGATGAACATGGAAATATCTACACCGCTATCTGTATGAACCTGGAAATATCTACTCTGCTATCTGTGTAAACATGCATACATCTTCACCGCTATCTGTATAAACATGGAAATATCTACACCGCTATCTGTATGAACATGGAAATAGCTACACCGCTATCTGTATGAACATGGAAATATCTACACCGCTATCTCTATGAACATGGATATATCTACACAGCCATCTGGATGAACATGGAAATATCTACACCGCTATCTGTGCAAACATGCATACATCTTCACTGCTATCTGTATGAACATGGAAATATCTACACCGCTATCTGCATGAACATGGAAATATCTACACCGCTATCTGTGTGAACATGGAAATATCTACACCGCTTTCTGTTTGAACATGGAAATATCTACACCGCTATTTGCATGAAAATGGAAATATCTACACTGCTATCTGCATATACATGGAAATATCTACACAGCTATCTCTTTACACATGGAAATAACTACACCGCTATCAGTTTGAACATGGAAATATCTACACCGCCATCTGTATGAACATGGAAATATGTGCACCGCCATCTGTATGAACATATAAATATCTACACCGCCATCTTTATTAAGATGGAGATATCTACACCGCTATCTGTATAAACATGGAAATATCTACACCGCTATCTGTATAAACATGGAAATATCTACACCGCTATCGGTATGAACATGGAAATATCTACACCGCTATCTGTATAAACATGGAAATATCTACACCGCTATCTCTATGAACATGGAAATATCTACACCGGTATCTGTTTGAACTCGGTAATATCTACACCGCTGACTGCATGAAAATGGAAATATCTACACAGCTATCTGCATATACATGGAAATATCTACACAGATATCTCTTTACACATGGAAATAACTTCACCGCTATCTCTATAAACATCGAAATATCCACACCGCCATCTGTATGAACATGGAAATATGTGCACCACCATGTGTATGAACATATAAATATCTGCACCGCCATCTGTATTAAGAAGGAGATATCTACACCGCTATCTGTATAAACATGGAAATATCTACACCGCTATCTGTACAAACATGGAAATATCTACACCGCTACCTGTATAAACATGGAAATATCAGCACCACTATCTGTATAAACATGGAAATATCTACACCGCTATCTGTATAAACATGGAAATATCTACACCGCTATCT
This sequence comes from Gorilla gorilla gorilla, assembly GCF_029281585.2. NCBI lineage: Eukaryota > Metazoa > Chordata > Mammalia > Primates > Hominidae > Gorilla > Gorilla gorilla. The sequence goes on from NC_073247.2 coordinate 7,908,408, forward strand.
GTATGAACATGGAAATATCTTCACCGCCATCTGTATGAACATGGATATATCTACACAGCCATCTGTATGAACATGGAAATATCTACACAGCCATCTGTATGAAAATGGAAATATCTACACCGTTAACTGTATGAACATGGAAATACCTTCACCGCCATCTGTATGAACATGGATATGTCTACACAGCCATCTGGATGAACATGGAAATATCTACACCGCGATCTGTATGAACATGGAAATATCTACACCGCTATCTGTGTAAACATGCATACATTTCCCCGCTATCTGTATAAGCATGGAAATATCTACACCGCTATCTGTATGAACATGGAAATATCTACACCGCTATCTGTTTGAACATGGAAATATCTGAACCGCTATCTGCATGAAACTAGAAATATCTACACAGCTATCTGCATATACATGGAAATATCTACAAAGCTATCTCTTTACACATGGAAATAACTACACCGCTATCTGTATGAACATGGAAATATCTACACCGCCATCTGTATGAACATGGAGATGTCTGCACTGCCATCTGTATGAGCATATAAATATCTGCACCGCCATCTGTATTAAGATGGAGATATCTTCACCGCTATCTGTATAAACTTGGAAATATCTACACCGCTATCTGTATAAACCTGGAAATATCTACACCGCTATCTGTATAAACATGGAAATATCTACACCACTACCTGAATAAACATGGAAATATCAGCACCGCTATCTGTATTAACATGGAAATATCTACACCACTATCTCTATGAACATGGAAATATCTACACCGCTATCTGTATGAACATGGAAATAGCTACACAGCTATCTGTATGAACATGGAAATATCTACACCACTATCTGTATGAACATGGAAATATCTATACCGCTATCAGTATGAACATGGATATATCTCCACAGCCATCTGGATGAACATGGAAATATCTACACCGCTATCTGCATGAACATGGAAATATCTACACCGCTATTTGTGTAAACATGCATACATCTTCACTACAACATGCATAAGCATGGAAATATCTACACCGCTATCTGTATGAACATGGAGATATCTACACCGCTATCTGTTTGAACATGGAAATATCTAAACCGCTATCAGCATGAAAATGGAAATATCTACACAGCTATCTGCATATACATGGAAACATCTACACAGCGATCTCTTTACACATGGAAATAACTACACCGCTATCTGTATGAACATGGAAATATCTACACCGCCATCTGTATGAACGTGGAAATATCTGCACCGCCATCTGTATGAACATATAAATATCTACACCGCCATCTGTATTAAGAAGGAGATATCTACACCGCTATCTGTATAAACATGGAAATATATGCACCGCTATCTGTATAAACATGGAAATATCTACACTGCTACCTGTATAAACATGGAAATATCTACACAACTACCTGTATAAACATGGAAATATCAGCACCGCTATCTGTATGAACATGGAAATACCAGGCCCTCTATCTGTATGAACATGGAAATATCTACACCGCTATCTCTATGAACATGGAAATATCTACACCGCTATCTGTTTGAACATGGAAATATCTATACCGCTATCTGCATGAAAATGGAAATATCTACACAGCTATCTGCATATACATGGAAATATCTACACAGCTATCTCTTTACACATGGAAATAACTACACCGCTATCTGTATGAACATGGAAATATCTTCACCGTCATCTGTATGAACATGGATATATCTTCACAGCCCTCTGGATGAACATGGAAATATCCACACCGCTATCTGTGTAAACATGCATACATCTTCACCGCTATCTGTATAAACATGGAAATATCTACACCGCTATCTGTATGAACATGGAAATATCTACACCGTTATCAGTTTGAAGATGGAAATATATACACCGCTATCTGCATGAAAATGGAAATATCTACACAGATATCTGCATATTCATGGAAATATCTGCTCAGCCATCTCTTTACACATGGAAATAACTACACTGCTATCTGTATGAACATGGAAATATCTAAACCGCCATCAGTATGAACATGGAAATATCTGCACCCCCATCTGTATGAACATATAAATATCTATACCGCCATCAGTATTAAGGAGATATCTACACCGCTATCTGAATAAACATGGAAATATCTATACCGCTATCTGTATAAACATGGAAATATCTACACCGCTACCTGTATAAACATTTAAATATCATCACCGCTATCTGTATGAATATGGAAATATCTACACCGCTAACTCTATGAACATGGAAATATCTACACCGCTATCTGTGTAAACATGCATACATCTTCACCGCTATCTGTAAAAACGTGGAAATATCTACACCGCTATCTGTATAAACATGGAAATATCTACACCGCTACCTGTATAAACATGGAAATATCAGCCCCGCTATCTGTCTGAACATGGAAATATCTGCACCGCTATCTGTATGAACATGGAAATATCTACACCGCTATGTGTATGAACATGGAAATACCTACACCGCTATCTGTATGAACATGGAAATATCTACACCGCTATCTGTTTGAACATGTAAATATCTACACAGCTATCTGCATGAAAATGGAAATATCTACAAAGCTATCTGTATATACATGGAAATATCTACACAGCTATCTCTTTACACATGGAAATAACTACACCGCTATCAGTTTGAACATGGAAATATCTACACCGCAATCTGTATGAACATGGAAATATCTGCACCGCCATCTGTATGAACATATAAATATCTACACCGCCATCTGTATTAAGATGGAGATATCTACACCGCTATCTGTATAAACATGGAAATATATACACCGCTATCTGTATAAACATGGAAATATCTACACCTCAATCGGTATGAACATGGAAATATCTACACCGCTATCTGTATGAACATGGAAATATCTACACCGCTATCTCTATGAACACGGAAATATCTACACCGCTATCTGTATGAACATGGAAATAGCTACACGGCTATCTGTATGAACATGGAAATATCTACACCGCTATTTGTATGAACATGGAAATACCTACACCGCTATCTGTATGAACATGGAAATATCTACACCGCTATCTGTATGAACTTGGAAATATCTACACCGCTATCTGTATGAACATGGATATATCTACACAGCCATCTGGATGAACATGGAAATATCTACACCGCTATCTGTATAAACATGGAAATATCTACACCGCTATCTGTATAAACATGGAAATATCTACACCGCTATCTGTATGAACATGGAAATATCTACACCGCTATCTGTATGAATATGGAAATATCTACACCGCTATCTGTATGAACATGGAAATATCTACACCGCTATCTGTTTGAACATGGAAATATCTACACCGCTGTCTGCATGACAATGGAAATATCTACACAGCTATCTGCATATACATGGAAATAGCTACACAGCTATCTCTTTACACATGGAAATAACTACACCGCTATCTCTATAAACATCGAAATATCTACACCGCTATCTGTATGAACATGGAAATATCTGCACCGCCATGTGTATGAACATATAAATATCTGCACCGCCATCTGTATTAAGAAGGAGATATCTACACCGCTATCAGTATAAACATGGAAATATCTACACCGCTATCTGTATAAACATGGAAATATCTACACCGCTATCTGTAAAAACATGGAAATATCTTCTCCGTTACCTGTATATACATGGAAATATCAGCACCGCTATCTGTATAAACATGGAAATATCTACACCGCTATCTGTATGAACATGGAAATATCTACACCGCTATCTGCATGAACACGGATATATCTACACAGCCATCTGGATGAACATGGAAATATCTACACCGCTATCTATATGAACATGGAAAAAGCTACACAGCTATCTGTATGAACATGGAAATATCTACACCGCTATCTGTATGAACATGGAAATATCTACAATGCTATCTGTATGAACATGGAAATATCTTCACCGCCATCTGTATGAACATGGATATATCTACACAGCCATCTGGATGAACATGGAAATATCTACAGAGCTTTCTGTATGAACATGGAAATATATACACTGCTATCTGTCTAAACATGCATACATCTTCACCGCTATCTGTATAAACATGGAAATATCTACACCGCTATCTGTATGAACATGGAAATATCTACACCGCTATCTGTTTGAACCTGGAAATATCTACACCGCTATCTGCATGAAAATGGAAATATCTACACAGCGATCTGCATATACATGGAATTGTCTACAAAGCTATCTCTTTACACATGGAAATAACTACACCGCTATCTCTATAAACATGGAAATATCTACACCGCCATCTGTATGAAAATGGAAATATCTGCAACGCCTTCTATATGAACATATAAATATCTACACCGCCATCTGTATTAAGACGGAGATATCTACACCGCCATCTGTATAAACCTGGAAATATCGACACCGCTATCTGTATAAACATGGATATATCGACACCGCTATCTGTATAAACATGGAAATATCTACACCGCTATCTGTATAAACATGGAAATATCTACACCGCTACCTGTATAAACATGGAAATATCAGCACAGCTATCTGTACGAACATGGAAATATCTACACCGCTATCTGTACGAACATGGAAATATCTACACCGCTATCTGTATGAACATGGAAATAGCTACACCGCTATCTGTATGAACATGGAAATATCTACACCACTATCTGTATGAACATGGAAATATCTACACCGCTATCTGTATGAACATGGATATATCTACACAGCCATCTGGATGAACATGGAAATATCTACACCGCTATCTGTATGAACATGGAAATATCTACACCACTATCTGTGTAAACATGCATACATCTTCACCGCTATCTGTATAAACATGGAAATATCTACACCGCTATCTGTATGAACATGGAAATATCTACACTGCTATCTGTTTGAACATGGAAATATCTAAACCGCTATCTGCATGAAAATGGAAATATCTACACAGCTAACTGCATATACATGGAAAAATCTACACAGCTATCTCTTTACACATGGAAATAACTACACCGCTATCTGTAAGAACATGGAAATATCTGCACGGCCATCTGTATGAACATATAAATATCTACACCGCCTTCTGTATTAAGATGGAGATATCTACACCGCTATCTGTATAAACATGGAAATATCTACACCGCTATCTGTATAAACATGGAAATATCTACACCGCTATCTGTATAAACATGGAAATATCTAAACCTCTACCTGTATAAACGTGGAAATATCAGCACCGCTATCTGTATGAACATGGAAATATCAGCCCCTCTATGTGTATGAACATGGAAATATCTACACCACTATCTGTATGAACATGGAAATATCTACACCGCTAGATGTATGAACATGGAAATATCTACACCGCTATCTGTATGAACATGGAAATATCTACACCGCTATCTGTTTGAACATGTAAATATCTACACCGCTATCTGCATGTAAATGGAAATAACTACTAAGCTATCTGCACATACATGAAAATATCTACACAGCTATCTCTTTACACATGGAAATAACTACACCGCTATATCTATAAACATGGAAAAATCTACACCACCATCTGTATGAACATGGAAATATCTGCACCGCCATCTGTATGAACATACAAATATATACACCACCATCTGTATTAAGAAGGAGATATCTTCACCGCTATTTGAATAAACATGGAAATATCTACACTGCTGCCTGTATAAACATGGAAATATCAGCACCGCAATCTGTATGAACATGGAAATATCTACACCGCTACCTGTATGAACATGGAAATATCTACATCGCTATCTGTATGAACATGGAAATATCTACACCGCTATCTGTATGAACATGGAAATATCTACACCGCCATCTGTATGAACATGGAAATATCTACACCGCCATCTGTATGAACATGGAATTATCTGCACCGCCATCTGTATGAACATATAAATATCTACACCGCCATCTGTATGAAGATGGAGATATCTACACCGCTATCTGAATAAACATGGAAATATCTACACCGCTATCTGTATAAACATGGAAATTTCTACACCGCTATCTGTATAAACATGGAAATATCTACACCGCTACCTGTATAAACATGGAAATATCAGCACCGCTATCTGTATGAACATGGAAATATCTACACCGCTATCTGTATGAACATGGAAATACCTACACCGCTATCTCTATGAACATGGAAATATCTACAAAGCTATCTGAATGAACATGGAAATATCTACACCGCTATCTGTTTGAACATGTAAATATCTACACCGCTATCTGCATGAAAATGGAAATATCTACAAAGCTATCTGCCTATACATGGAAATATCTACACAGCTATCTCTTTACACATGGAAATAACTACACCGCTATATCTATAAACATGGAAATATCTACACCGCCATCTGTATGAACATGGAAATATCTGCACAGCCATCTGTATATACATATAAATATCTACACCGCCATCTGTATTAAGAAGGAGATATCTACACTGTTATCTGTATAAACATGGAAATATCTACACCTCTGCCTGTATAAACATGGAAATATCAGCACCGCTATCTGTATGAACATGGAAATATCTACACCGCTACCTGTATGAACATGGAAATATCTACACCGCTATCTGTATGAACATGGAAGTATCTTCAACGCCATCTGTATGAACATGGATATATCTACACAGCCATCTCGATGAACATGGAAATATCTACACCGCTATCTGTATGAACATGGAAATATCTGCACCGCCATCTGTATGAACATACAAATATCTACACCGCCATCTGTATTAAGATGGAGATATCTACACCGATATCTGAATAAACATGGAAATATCTACACCGCTATCTGTATAAACATGGAAATATCTACACCGCTATCTGTATAAACATGGAAATATCTACACCGCTACATGTATAAACATGGAAATATCAGCACCGCTACCTGTATGAACATGGAAATATCTACACCGCTATCTGTATGAACATGGAAATATCTACACTGCTATCTGTATGAACATGGAAATATCTACAAAGCTATCGGAATGAACATGGAAATATCTACACCGCTATCTGTTTGAACATGTAAATATCTACACAGCTATCTGCACGAAAATGGAAATATCTACAAAGCTATCTGCATATACATGGAAATATCTACACAGCTATCTCTTTACACATGGAAATAACTACACCGCTATATCTATAAACATGGAAATATCTACACCGCCATCTGTATGAACATGGAAATATCTGCACCGCCATCTGTATGAACATATAAATATCTACACCGCCATCTGTATTAAGAAGGAGATATCTACACCGCTATCTGTATAAACATTGAAATATCTACACCGCTGCCTGTATAAACATGGAAATATCAGCACCGCTATCTGTAAGAACATGGAAATATCTACACCGCTACCTGTATGAACATGGATATATCTACACCGCTATCTGTATGAACATGGAAATATCTACACTGCTATCTGCATGAACATGGAAATATCTACACCGCTATCTGTATGAACATGGAAATATCTACACCGCTCTCTGTATGAACATGGATATATCTACACAGCCATCTGGATGAACATGGAAATATCTACACCGCTATCTGTAGGAACATGGAAATATCTACACCGTTATCTGTATCAATATGGATATATCTACACAGCCATCTGGATGAACATGGAAATATCTACACTGCTATCTGTGTAAACATGCATACATCTTCACCGCTATCTGTATAAACATGGAAATATCTACACCGCTATCTGTATGAACATGGAAATATCTACACCGCTATCTGTATGAACATGGAAATATCTACACCGCTTTCTGTTTGAACATGGAAATATCTACACCGCTGTCAGCATGAAAATGGAAATATCTACACTGCTATCTGCATATACATGGAAATATCTACACAGCTATCTATTTACACATGGAAATAACTACACTGCTATCTGTATGAACATGGAAATATCTACACCGCCATCTGTATGAACATGGAAATATCTGCACCGCCAACTGTATGAACATATAAATATCTACACCGCGATCTGAATTAAGATGGAGATATCTACACCGCTATCTGTATAAACATGGAAATATCTACACCGCTATCTGTATAAACATGGAATTATCTACACCGCTATCTGTATAAACATGGAAATATCAGCACCGCTATCTGTATGAACATGGAAATATCTACACCGCTATCTGTATGAACATGGAAATATCTACACCGCTATCTGTTTGAACATGGAAATATCTACACCGCTGTCAGTATGAAAATGGAAATATCTACACAGCTATCTGCATATACATGGAAATATCTACAAAGCTGTCTCTTTACACATGGAAATAATTACACCGCTATCTCTATAAACATGGAAATATCTACACCGCCATCTGTATGAACATGGAAATATCTGCACCGCCATCTGTATGAACATATAAACATCTACACCGCCATCTGTATTAAGAAGGAGATATCTACACCGCTATCTGTATAAACATGGAAATATCTACACCGCTATCTGTATAAACATGGAAATATCTACACCGCTCTCTGTATAAACATGGAAATATCTACACCGCTACCTGTATAAACGAGGAAATATCAGCACTGCTATCTGTATGAACATGGAAATATCAGCCCCTCTATGTGTATGAACATGGAAATATCTACACCACTATCTGTATGAACATGGAAATATCTACACCGCTAGATGTATGAACATGGAATTATCTTCACCGCCATCTGTATGAACATGGATATGTCTACACAGCCATCTGGATGAACATGGAAATATCCACACCGCAATCTGTATGAACATGGAAATAGCTACACCGCTATCTGTATGAACATGGAAATATCTGCACCGCCATCTGTATGAACATATAAATATCTACACCGCCATCTGTATTAAGATGGAGATATCTACACCGCTATCTCTATGAACATGGAAATATCTACACCGCTATCTGTATAAACATGGAAATATCTACACCGCTATCTGTATAAACATGGAAATATCTACACCACTACCTGTATGATCATGGAAATATCAGCACCGCTATCTGTATGAACATGGAAATATCTACACCGCTATCTGTATGAACATGGAAATATCTACACCGCTATCTGTATGAACATGGAAATATCTTCACCGCCATCTGTATGAACATGGATATGTCTACACAGCCATCTGGATGAACATGGAAATATCTACACCGCTATCTGTATGAACATGGAAATATCTACACCGCTATCTGTGTAAACATGCATACATCTTCACCGCTATCTGTGTAAACATGCATACATCTTCACCGCTATCTGTATAAACATGGAAATATCTACACCGCCATCTGTATGAACATGGAAATAGCTACACCGCTATCTGTTTGAACATGGAAATATCTACACCGCTATCTGTATGAACATGGATATATCTACACAGCCATCTGGATGAACATGGAAATATCTACACCGCTATCTGTGCAAACATGCATACATCTTCACCGCTATCTGTATGAACATGGAAATATCTACACCGCTATCTGTATGAACATGGAAATATCTACACCGCTATCTGTATGAACATGGAAATATCTACTCCGCTATCTGTTTGAACATGGAAATATCTACACCGCTATCTGCATGAAAATGGAAATATCTACACTGCTATCTGCATACACATGGAAATATCTACACAGCTATCTCTTTACACATGGAAATAACTACACCGCTATCAGCTTGAACATGGAAATATCTACACCGCCATCTGTATGAACATGGAAATATCTGCACCGCCATCTGTATGAACATATAAATATCTACACCTCCATCTGTATTAAGATGGAGATATCTACACCGCTATCTGTATAAATATGGAAATATCTACACCGCTATCTGTATAAACATGGAAATATCTACACCTCAATCGGTATGAGCATGGAAATATCTACACCGCTATCTGTATGAACATGGAAATATCTACACCGCTATCTCTATGAACATGGGAATATATACACCGCTATCTGTACGAACATGGAAATAGCTACACCGCTATCTGTATGAACATGGAAATATCTTCACCGCTATCTGTATGAACATGGAAATTGCTACACCGCTATCTGTATGAACATGGAAATATCTACACCGCTATCTGTATGAACTTGGAAATATCTACACCGCTATCTGTATGAGCATGGAAATATCTACACCGCTATCTGTATGAATATGGAAATATCTACACCGCTATCTGTATGAACATGGAAATATCTACACCGCTATCTGTTTGAACACGAAAATATCTACACCGCTGTCTGCATGACAATGGAAATATCTACACAGCTATCTGCATATACATGGAAATAACACAGCGATCTCTTTACACATGGAAATAACTACACCGCTATCTGTATGAACATGGAAATATCTACACCGCCATCTGTATGAACATGGAAATATCTGCACCGCCATCTGTATGAACATATAAATATCTACACCGCGATCTGTATTAAGAAGGAGATATCTACACCGCTATCTGTATAAACATGGAAATATCTACACAGCTATCTGTATAAACATGGAAATATCTACACTGCTATCTGTATAAACATGGAAATATCTACACAACTACCTGTATAAACATGGAAATATCAGCACCGCTATCTGTATGAACATGGAAATACCAGGCCCTCTATCTGTATGAACATGGAAATATCTACACCGCTATCTCTATGAACATGGAAATATCTACACCGCTATCTGTTTGAACATGGAAATATCTATACCGCTATCTGCATGAAAATGGAAATATCTACACAGCTATCTGCATATACATGGAAATATCTACACAGCTATCTCTTTACACATGGAAATAACTACACCGCTATCTGTATGAACATGGAAATATCTTCACCGCCATCTGTATGAACATGGATATATCTACACAGCCCTCTGGATGAACATGGAAATATCCACACCGCTATCTGTGTAAACATGCATACATCTTCACCGCTATCTGTATAAACATGGAAATATCTACACCGCTATCTGTATGAACATGGAAATATCTACACCGTTATCAGTTTGAAGATGGAAATATATACACCGCTATCTGCATGAAAATGGAAATATCTACACAGATATCTGCATATACATGGAAATATCTGCTCAGCCATCTCTTTACACATGGAAATAACTACACTGCTATCTGTATGAACATGGAAATATCTAAACCGCCATCAGTATGAACTTGGAAATATCTGCACCCCCATCTGTATGAACATATAAATATCTATACCGCCATCTGTATTAAGGAGATATCTACACCGCTATCTGAATAAACATGGAAATATCTACACCGCTATCTGTATAAACATGGAAATATCTACACCGCTACCTGTATAAACATTTAAATATCATCACCGCTATCTGTATGAATATGGAAATATCTACACCGCTAACTCTATGAACATGGAAATATCTACACCGCTATCTATGTAAACATGCATACATCTTCACCGCTATCTGTAAAAACGTGGAAATATCTACACCGCTATCTGTATAAACATGGAAATATCTACACCGCTACCTGTATAAACATGGGAATATCAGCCCCGCTATCTGTCTGAACATGGAAATATCTACACCGCTATCTGTATGAACATGGAAATATCTACACCGCTATCTGTATAAACATGGAAATATCTACACCTCAATCGGTATGAACATGGAAATATCTACACCGCTATCTGTATGAACATGGAAATAGCTACACCGCTATCTGTATGAACATGGAAATATCTACACCGCTATCTGTATGAACATGGAAATAGCTACACCGCTATCTGTATGAACATGGAAATATCTACACCGCTATCTGTATGAACTTGGAAATATCTACACCGCTATCTGTATGAACATGGATATATCTACACAGCCATCTGGATGAACATGGAAATATCTACACCGCTATCTGTATAAACATGGAGATATCTACACCGCTATCTGTATAAACATGGAAATATCTACACCGCTGCCTGTATAAACATGGAAATATCAGCACCGCTATCTGTATGAACATGGAAATATCTACACTGCTATCTGTATGAACATGGAAATATCTACAAAGCTATCTGAATGAACATGGAAATATCTACACCGCTATCTGTTTGAACATGTAAATATCTACACCGCTATCTGCATGAAAATCTAAATATCTACAAAGCTATCTGCATATACATGGAAATATCTACACAGCTATCTCTTTACACATGGAAATAACTACACCGCTATATCTATAAACATGGAAATATCTAGACCGCCATCTGTATGAACATGGAAATATCTGCACCGCCATCTGTATGAACATATAAATATCTACACCGCCATCTATATTAAGAAGGTGATATCAACACTGCTATCTGTATAAACATTGAAATATCTACACCGCTGCCTGTATAAACATGGAAATATCAGCACCGCTATCTGTATGAACATGGAAATATCTACACCGCTACCTGTATGAACATGGAAATATCTACACCGCTATCTGTATGAACATGGAAATATCTACACTGCTATCTGTATGAACATGGAAATATCGACACCGCTATCTGTATGAACATGGAAATATCTACACCGCTATCTGTATGAACATGGATATATCTACACAGCCATCTGGATGAACATGGAAATATCTACACCGCTATCTGTAGGAACATGGAAATATCTACACCGTTATCTGTATCAATATGGATATATCTACACAGCCATCTGGATGAACATGGAAATATCTACACCGCTATCTGTGTAAACATGCATATATCTTCACAGCTATCTGTATTAACATGGAAATATCTACACCGCTATCTGTATGAACATGGAAACATCTACACCGCTATCTGTAAAACTTGGAAATATCTACACCGCTAACTGTATGAACATGGAAATATCTACACCGCTATCAGAATGAACATGGAAATATCTACAACGCTATCTGTTTGAACATGGAAATATCTACACCGCTGTCAGCATGAAAATGGAAATATCTACACAGCTATCTGCATATACATGGAAATATCTACAAAGCTATCTCTTTACACATGGAAATAATTACACCGCTATCTCTATAAATATGGAAATATCTACACCGCCATCTGTATGAACATGGAAATATCTGCACCGCCATCTGTATGAACATATAAACATCTACGCCGCCATCTGTATTAAGAAGGAGATATCTACACCGCTATCTGTATAAACATGGAAATATCTACACCGCTATCTGTATAAACATGGAAATATCTACACCGCTCTCTGTATAAACATGGAAATATCTACACCGCTACCTGTATAAACGTGGAAATATCAGGACTGCTATCTGTATGAACATGGAAATATCAGCCCCTCTATGTGTATGAACATGGAAATATCTACACCACTATCTGTATGAACATGGAAATATCTACACCGCTAGATGTATGAACATGGAATTATCTTCACCGCCATCTGTATGAACATGGATATGTATACACAGCCATCTGGATGAACATGGAAATATCTACACCGCAATCTGTATGAACATGGAAATAGCTACACCGCTATCTGTATGAACATGGAAATATCTACACCACTATCTGTATGAACATGGAAATATCTACACCGCTATCTGTATGAACATGGATATATCTACACAGCCATCTGGATGAACATGGAAATATCTACACCGCTATCTGCAAGAACATGGAAATATCTACACCGCTATTTGTGTAAACATGCAAACATCTTCACCGCAATCTGCATAAGCAAGGAAATATCTACACCGCTATCTGTATGAACATGGAAATATCTACACCGCTATCTGTTTGAACATGGAAATATCTAAACCGCTATCAGCATGAAAATGTAAATATCTACACAGCTATCTGCATATACATGGAAATATATACAAAGCTATCTCTTTACACATGGAAATAACTACACCGCTATCTCTATAAACATGGAAATATCTACACCACCATCTGTAGGAACATGGAAATATCTGCACCGCCATCTGTATGAACATATTAATATCTACACCACCATCTGTATTAAGATGGACATATCTACACCGCTATCTGTATAAACCTGGAAATATCTACACCGCTATCTGTATAAACATGGAAAGATCTACACCGCTATCTGTATAAACATGGAAATATCTACACCGCTACCTGAATAAACATGGAAATATCTGCACAGCTATCTGTATGAACATGGAAATATCTACACCGCTATCTGTTCGAACATGGAAATATCTACACCGCTATCTGAATGAACATGGAAATATCTACACCGCTATCTGTATCAACATGGAAATATCTACACCACTATCTGTATAAACATGGAAATGTCTACACAGCTATCTGTATGAACATGGATATATCTACACAGCCATCTGGATGAACATGGAAATATCTACACCTCTATCTGTATGAACCTGGAAATATCTACTCTGCTATCTGTGTAAACATGCATACATCTTCACCGCTATCTGTATAAACATGGAAATATCTACACCGCTATCTGAATGAACATGGAAATAGCTACACCGCTATCTGTATGAACATGGAAATATCTACACCGCTATCTCTATGAACATGGATATATCTACACAGCCATCTGGATGAACATGGAAATATCTACACCGCTATCTGTGCAAACATGCATACATCTTCACCGCTATCTGTATGAACATGGAAATATCTACACCGCTATCTGCATGAACATGGAAATATCTACACCGCTATCTGTGTGAACATGGAAATATCTACACCGCTATCTGTTTGAACATGGAAATATCTACACCGCTATTTGCATGAAAATGGAAATATCTTCACTGCTATCTGCATATACATGGAAATATCTACACAGCTATCTCTTTACACATTGAAATAACTACACCGCTATCAGTTTGAACATGGAAATATCTACACCGCCATCTGTATGAACATGGAAATATGTGCACCGCCATCTGTATGAACATATAAATATCTACACCGCCATCTTTATTAAGATGGAGATATCTACACCGCTATCTGTATAAACATGGAAATATCTACACCGCTATCTGTATAAACATGGAAATATCTACACCGCTATCGGTATGAACATGGAAATATCTACACCGCTATCTGTATAAACATGGAAATATCTACACCGCTATCTCTATGAACATGGAAATATCTACACCGGTATCTGTTTGAACTCGGTAATATCTACACCGCTGACTGCATGAAAATGGAAATATCTACACAGCTATCTGCATATACATGGAAATATCTACACAGATATCTCTTTACACATGGAAATAACTTCACCGCTATCTCTATAAACATCGAAATATCCACACCGCCATCAGTATGAACATGGAAATATGTGCACCACCATGTGTATGAACATATAAATATCTGCACCGCCATCTGTATTAAGAAGGAGATATCTACACCGCTATCTGTATAAACATGGAAATATCTACACCGCTATCTGTATAAACATGGAAATATCTACACCGCTACCTGTATAAACATGGAAATATCAGCACCGCTATCTGTATAAACATGGAAATATCTACACCGCTATCTGTATAAACATGGAAATATCTACACCGCTATCTGTATGAACATGGAAATATCTTCACCGCCATCTGTATGAACATGGATATATCTACACAGCCATCTGTATGAACATGGAAATATCTACACCGCTATCTGTATGAACATGGAAATATCTACACCGTTAACTGTATGAACATGGAAATACCTTCACCGCCATCTGTATGAACATGGATATGTCTACACAGCCATCTGGGTGAACATGGAAATATCCACACCGCGATCTGTATGAACATGGAAATATCTACACCGCTATCTGTGTAAACATGCATACATTTCCCCGCTATCTGTATAAGCATGGAAATATCTACACCGCTATCTGTATGAACATGGAAATATCAACTCCGCTATCTGTTTGAACATGGAAATATCTGAACCGCTATCTGCATGAAACTAGAAATATCTACACAGCTATCTGCATATACATGGAAATATCTACAAAGCTATCTCTTTACACATGGAAATAACTACACCGCTATCTGTATGAACATGAAAATATCTACACCGCCATCTGTATGAACATGGAAATGTCTGCACTGCCATCTGTATGAGCATATAAATATCTGCACCGCCATCTGTATTAAGATGGAGATATCTTCACCGCTATCTGTATAAACTTGGAAATATCTACACCGCTATCTGTATAAACCTGGAAATATCTACACCGCTATCTGTATAAACAAGGAAATATCTACACCACTACCTGAATAAACATGGAAATATCAGCACCGCTATCTGTATGAACATGGAAATATCTACACCACTATCTCTATGAGCATGGAAATATCTACACCGCTATCTGTATGAACATGGAAATAGCTACACAGCTATCTGTATGAACATGGAAATATCTACACCACTATCTGTATGAACATGGAAATATCTATACCGCTATAAGTATGAACATGGATATATCTCCACAGCCATCTGGATGAACATGGAAATATCTACACCGCTATCTGCATGAACATGGAAATATCTACACCGCTATTTGTGTAAACATGCATACATCTTCACTACAACATGCATAAGCATGGAAATATCTACACCGCTATCTGTATGAACATGGAGATATCTACACCGCTATCTGTTTGAACATGGAAATATCTAAACCGCTATCAGCATGAAAATGGAAATATCTACACAGCTATCTGCATATACATGGAAACATCTACACAGCGATCTCTTTACACATGGAAATAACTACACCGCTATCTGTATGAACATGGAAATATCTACACCGCCATCTGTATGAACGTGGAAATATCTGCACCGCCATCTGTATGAACATATAAATATCTACACCGCCATCTGTATTAAGAAGGAGATATCTACACCGCTATGTGTATAAACATGGAAATATATGCACCGCTATCTGTATAAACATGGAAATATCTACACTGCTACCTGTATAAACATGGAAATATCTACACAACTACCTGTATAAACATGGAAATATCAGCACTGCTATCTGTATGAACATGGAAATACCAGGCCCTCTATCTGTATGAACATGGAAATATCTACACCGCTATCTCTATGAACATGGAAATATCTACACCGCTATCTGTTTGAACATGGAAATATCTATACCGCTATCTGCATGAAAATGGAAATATCTACACAGCTATCTGCATATACATGGAAACATCTACACAGCTATCTCTTTACACATGGAAATAACTACACCGCTATCTGTATGAACATGGAAATATCTTCACCGCCATCTGTATGAACATGGATATATCTCCACAGCCCTCTGGATGAACATGGAAATATCCACACCGCTATCTGTGTAAACATGCATAGATCTTCACCGCTATCAGTATAAACATGGAAATATCTACACCGCTATCTGTATGAACATGGAAATATCTACACCGTTATCAGTTTGAAGATGGAAATATATACACCGCTATCTGCATGAAAATGGAAATATCTACACAGATATCTGCATATACATGGAAATATCTGCTCAGCCATCTCTTTACACATGGAAATAACTACACTGCTATCTGTATGAACATGGAAATATCTAAACCGCCATCAGTATGAACATGGAAATATCTGCACCCCCATCTGTATGAACATATAAATATCTATACCGCCATCTGTATTAAGGAGATATCTACACCGCTATCTGAATAAACATGGAAATATCTACACCGCTATCTGTATGAACGTGGATATATCTACACAGCCATCTGGATGAACATGGAAATATCTACACCGCTATCTGTATAAACGTGGAGATATCTACACTGCTATCTGTATAAACATGGAAATATCTACACCGCTGCCTGTATAAACATGGAAATATCAGCACCGCTATCTGTATGAACATGGAAATATCTACACCGCTATCTGTATGAACATGGAAATATCTTCAACGCCATCTGTATGAACATGGATATATCTACACAGCCATCTGGATGAACATGGAAATATCTACACCGCTATCTGTATGAACATGGAAATATCTGCACCGCCATCTGTATGAACATACAAATATCTACACCGCCATCTGTATTAAGATGGAGATATCTACACCGCTATCTGAATAAACATGGAAATATCTACACCGCTATCTGTAGAAACATGGAAATATCTACACCGCTATCTGTATAAACATGGAAATATCTACACCGCTACATGTATAAACATGGAAATATCAGCACCGCTACCTGTATGAACATGGAAATATCTACACCGCTATCTGTATGAACATGGAAATATCTACACTGCTATCTGTATGAACATGGAAATATCTACAAAGCTATCTGAATGAACATGGAAATATCTACACCGCTATCTGTTTGAACATGTAAATATCTACACCGCTATCTGCATGAAAATCTAAATATCTACAAAGCTATCTGCATATACATGGAAATATCTACACAGCTATCTCTTTACACATGGAAATAACTACACCGCTATATCTATAAACATGGAAATATCTAGACCGCCATCTGTATGAACATGGAAATATCTGCACTGCCATCTGTATGAACATATAAATATCTACACCGCCATCTATATTAAGAAGGTGATATCTACACCGCTATCTGTATAAACATTGAAATATCTACACCGCTGCCTGTATAAACATGGAAATATCAGCACCGCTATCTGTATGAACATGGAAATATCTACACCGCTACCTGTATGAACATGGAAATATCTACACCGCTATCTGTATGAACATGGAAATATCTACACTGCTATCTGTATGAACATGGAAATATCGACACCGCTATCTGTATGAACATGGAAATATCTACACAGCTATCTGTATGAACATGGATATATCTACACAGCCATCTGGATGAACATGGAAATATCTACACCGCTATCTGTAGGAACATGGAAATATCTACACCGTTATCTGTATCAATATGGATATATCTACACAGCCATCTGGATGAACATGGAAATATCTACACCGCTATCTGTGTAAACATGCATATATCTTCACAGCTATCTGTATAAACATGGAAATATCTACACCGCTATCTGTATGAACATGGAAATATCTACACCGCTATCTGTATGAACATGGAAATATCTACACCGCTTTCTGTTTGAACATGGAAATATGTACACCGCTGTCAGCATGAAAATGGAAATATCTACACAGCTATCTGCATATACATGGAAATATCTACACAGCTATCTATTTACACATGGAAATAACTACACCGCTATCTGTATGAACATGGAAATATCTACACCGCCATCTGTATGAACATGGAAATATCTGCACCGCCAACTGTATGAACATATAAATATCTACACCGCCATCTGTATTAAGATGGAGATATCTACACCGCTATCTGTATAAACATGGAAATATCTACACCGCTATCTGTATAAACATGGAAATATCTACACCGCTATCTGTATAAACATGGAAATATCAGCACCGCTATCTGTATGAACATGGAAATATCTACACCGCTATCTGTATGAACATGGAAATATCTACACCGCTATCTGTTTGAACATGGAAATATCTACACCGCTGTCAGCATGAAAATGGAAATATCTACACAGCTATCTGCATATACATGGAAATATCTACAAAGCTATCTCTTTACACATGGAAATAATTACACCGCTATCTCTATAAACATGGAAATATCTACACCGCCATCTGTATGAACATGGAAATATCTGCACCGCCATCTGTATGAACATATAAACATCTACGCCGCCATCTGTATTAAGAAGGAGATATCTACACCGCTATCTGTATAAACATGGAAATATCTACACCGCTATCTGTATAAACATGGAAATATCTACACCGCTCTCTGTATTAACATGGAAATATCTACACCGCTACCTGTATAAACGTGGAAATATCAGGACAGCTATCTGTATGAACATGGAAATATCAGCCCCTCTATGTGTATGAACATGGAAATATCTACACCACTATCTGTATGAACATGGAAATATCTACACCGCTAGATGTATGAACATGGAATTATCTTCACCGCCATCTGTATGAACATGGATATGTATACACAGCCATCTGGATGAACATGGAAATATCTACACCGCAATCTGTATGAACATGGAAATATCTACACCGCTATCTGTATGAACATGGAAATATCTGCACCGCCATCTGTATGAACATATAAATATCTACACCGCCATCTGTATTAAGATGGAGATATCTACACCGCTATCTCTATAAACATGGAAATATCTACACCGCTATCTGTATAAACATGGAAATATCTACACCGCTATCTGTATAAACATGGAAATATCTACACCACTACCTGTATGAACATGGAAATATTAGCACCGCTATCTGTATGAACATGGAAGTATCTACACCGCTATCTGTATGAACATGGAAATATCTTCACCGCCATCTGTATGAACATGGATATGTCTACACAGCCATCTCGATGAACATGGAAATATCTACACCGCGATCTGTATGAACATGGAAATATCTACACCGCTATCTGTGTAAACATGCATACATCTTCACCGCTATCTGTATAAACATGGAAATATCTACACCGCCATCTGTATGAACATGGAAATAGCTACACCGCTATCTGTATGAACATGGAAATATCTACACCGCTATCTGTATGAACTTGGAAATATCTACGCCGCTATCTGTATGAGCATGGAAATATCTACACCGCTATCTGTATGAATATGGAAATATCTACACCGCTATCTGTATGAACATGGAAATATCTACACCACTATCTGTTTGAACACGAAAATATCTACACCGCTGTCTGCATGACAATGGAATTATCTACACAGCTATCTGCATATACATGGAAATATCAACACAGCTATCTCTTTACACATGGAAATATCTACACCGCTATCTTTATAAACATCGAAATATCTACACCGCCATCTGTATGAACATGGAAATATCTGCACTGCCATATGTATGAACATATAAATATCTGCACCGCCATCTGTATTAAGAAGGAGATATCTACACCGCTATCAGTATAAACATGGAAATATCTACACTGCTATCTGTATAAACATGGAAATATCTACACCGCTATCTGTATAAACATGGAAATATCTTCACCGGTACCTGTATAAACATGGAAATATCAGCACCGCTATCTGTATAAACATGGAAATATCTACACCGCTATCTGTATGAACATGGAAATATCTACACCGCTATCTGTATGAACATGGATATATCTACACAGCCATCTGGATGAACATGGAAATATCTACACCGCTATCTGCAAGAACATGGAAATATCAACACCGCTATTTGTGTAAACATGCAAACATCTTCACCGCAATCTGCATAAGCAAGGAAATATCTACACCGCTATCTGTATGAACATGGAAATATCTACACCGCTATCTGTTTGAACATGGAAATATCTAAACCGCTATCAGCATGAAAATGTAAATATCTACACAGCTATCTGCATATACATGGAAATATATACAAAGCTATCTCTTTACACATGGAAATAACTACACCGCTATCTCTATAAACATGGAAATATCTACACCACCATCTGTAGGAACATGGAAATATCTGCACCGCCATCTGTATGAACATATTAATATCTACACCACCATCTGTATTAAGATGGAGATATCTACACCGCTATCTGTATAAACCAGGAAATATCTACACCGCTATCTGTATAAACATGGAAATATCTACACCGCTACCTGAATAAACATGGAAATATCTGCACAGCTATCTGTATGAACATGGAAATATCTACACCGCTATCTGTTCGAACATGGAAATATCTACACCGCTATCTGAATGAACATGGAAATATCTACACCGCTATCTGTATCAACATGGAAATATCTACACCACTATCTGTATAAACATGGAAATGTCTACACCGCTATCTGTATGAACATGGATATATCTACACAGCCATCTGGATGAACATGGAAATATCTACACCGCTATCTGTATGAACCTGGAAATATCTACTCTGCTATCTGTGTAAACATGCATACATCTTCACCGCTATCTGTATAAACATGGAAATATCTACACCGCTATCTGTATGAACATGGAAATAGCTACACCGCTATCTGTATGAACATGGAAATATCTACACCGCTATCTGTATGGACATGGATATATCTACACAGCCATCTGGATGAACATGGAAATATCTACACCGCTATCTGTGCAAACATGCATACATCTTCACCGCTATCTGTATAAACATGGAAATATCTACACCGCTATCTGCATGAACATGGAAATATCTACACCGCTATCAGTGTGAACATGGAAATATCTACACCGCTATCTGTTTGAACATGGAAATATCTACACCGCTATTTGCATGAAAATGGAAATATCTACACTGCTATCTGCATATACATGGAAATATCTACACAGATATCTCTTTACACATGGAAATAACTACACCGCTATCAGTTTGAACATGGAAATATCTACACCGCCATCTGTATGAACATGGAAATATGTGCACCGCCATCTGTATGAACATATAAATATCTACACCGCCATCTTTATTAAGATGGAGATATCTACACCGCTATCTGTATAAACATGGAAATATCTACACCACTATCTGTATAAACATGGAAATATCTACACCGCTATCGGTATGAACATGGAAATATCTACACCGCTATCTGTATGAACATGGAAATATCTACACCGCTATCTCTATGAACATGGAAATATCTACACCGGTATCTGTTTGAACTCGGTAATATCTACACCGCTGACTGCATGAAAATGGAAATATCTACACAGCTATCTGCATATACATGGAAATATCTACACAGATATCTCTTTACACATGGAAATAACTTCACCGCTATCTCTATAAACATCGAAATATCCACACCGCCATCTGTATGAACATGGAAATATGTGCACCGCCATGTGTATGAACATATAAATATCTGCACCGCCATCTGTATTAAGAAGGAGATATCTACACCGCTATCTGTATAAACATGGAAATATCTACACCGCTATCTGTATAAACATGGAAATATCTACACCGCTACCTGTATAAACATGGAAATATCAGCACCGCTATCTGTATAAACATGGAAATATCTACACCGCTATCTGTATAAACATGGAAATATCTACACCGCTATCTGTATGAACATGGAAATATCTTCACCGCCATCTGTATGAACATGGATATATCTACACAGCCATCTGTATGAACATGGAAATATCTACACCGCTATCTGTATGAACATGGAAATATCTACACCGTTAACTGTATGAACATGGAAATACCTTCACCGCCATCTGTATGAACATGGATATGTCTACACAGCCATCTGGATGAACATGGAAATATCTACACCGCGATCTGTATGAACATGGAAATATCTACACCGCTATCTGTGTAAACATGCATACATTTCCCCGCTATCTGTATAAGCATGGAAATATCTACACCGCTATCTGTATGAACATGGAAATATCTACACCGCTATCTGTTTGAACATGGAAATATCTGAACCGCTATCTGCATGAAACTAGAAATATCTACACAGCTATCTGCATATACATGGAAATATCTACAAAGCTATCTCTTTACACATGGAAATAACTACACCGCTATCTGTATGAACATGGAAATATCTACACCGCCATCTGTATGAACATGGAAATGTCTGCACTGCCATCTGTATGAGCATATAAATATCTGCACCGCCATCTGTATTAAGAAGGAGATATCTTCACCGCTATCTGTATAAACTTGGAAATATCTACACCGCTATCTGTATAAACCTGGAAATATCTACACCGCTATCTGTATAAACATGGAAATATCTACACCACTACGTGAATAAACATGGAAATATCAGCACCGCTATCTTTATGAACATGGAAATATCTACACCACTATTTCTATGAACATGGAAATATCTACACCGCTATCTGTATGAACATGGAAATAGCTACACAGCTATCTGTATGAACATGGAAATATCTACACCACTATCTGTATGAACATGGAAATATCTATACCGCTATCAGTATGAACATGGATATATCTCCACAGCCATCTGGATGAACATGGAAATATCTACACCGCTATCTGCATGAACATGGAAATATCTACACCGCTATTTGTGTAAACATGCATACATCTTCACTACAACATGCATAAGCATGGAAATATCTACACCGCTATCTGTATGAACATGGAGATATCTACACCGCTATCTGTTTGAACATGGAAATATCGAAACCGCTATCAGCATGAAAATGGAAATATCTACACAGCTATCTGCATATACATGGAAACATCTACACAGCGATCTCTTTACACATGGAAATAACTACACCGCTATTTGTATGAACATGGAAATATCTACACCGCCATCTGTATGAACGTGGAAATATCTGCACCGCCATCTGTATGAACATATAAATATCTACACCGCCATCTCTATTAAGAAGGAGATATCTACACCGCTATCTGTATAAACATGGAAATATATGCACCGCTATCTGTATAAACATGGAAATATCTACACTGCTACCTGTATAAACATGGAAATATCTACACAACTACCTGTATAAACATGGAAATATCAGCACCGCTATCTGTATGAACATGGAAATACCAGGCCCTCTATCTGTATGAACATGGAAATATCTACACCGCTATCTCTATGAACATGGAAATATCTACACCGCTATCTGTTTGAACATGGAAATATCTATACCGCTATCTGCATGAAAATGGAAATATCTACACAGCTATCTGCATATACATGGAAATATCTACACAGCTATCTCTTTACACATGGAAATAACTACACCGCTATCTGTATGAACATGGAAATATCTTCACCGCCATCTGTATGAACATGGATATATCTACACAGCCCTCTGGATGAACATGGAAATATCCACACCGCTATCTGTGTAAACATGCATACATCTTCACCGCTATCTGTATAAACATGGAAATATCTACACCGCTATCTGTATGAACATGGAAATATCTACACCGTTATCAGTTTGAAGATGGAAATATATACACCGCTATCTGCATGAAAATGGAAATATCTACACAGATATCTGCATATACATGGAAATATCTGCTCAGCCATCTCTTTACACATGGAAATAACTACACTGCTATCTGTATGAACATGGAAATATCTAAACCGCCATCAGTATGAACATGGAAATATCTGCACCCCCATCTGTATGAACATATAAATATCTATACCGCCATCTGTATTAAGGAGATATCTACACCGCTATCTGAATAAACATGGAAATATCTACACCGCTATCTGTATAAACATGGAAATATCTACACCGCTACCTGTATAAACATTTAAATATCATCACCGCTATCTGTATGAATATGGAAATATCTACACCGCTAACTCTATGAACATGGAAATATCTACACCGCTATCTGTGTAAACATGCATACATCTTCACCGCTATCTGTAAAAACGTGGAAATATCTACACCGCTATCTGTATAAACATGGAAATATCTACACCGCTACCTGTATAAACATGGAAATATCAGCCCCGCTATCTGTCTGAACATGGAAATACCTGCACCGCTATCTGTATGAACATGGAAATATCTACACCGCTATGTGTATAAACATGGAAATACCTACACTGCTATCTGTATGAACATGGAAATATCTACAACGCTATCTGTTTGAACATGTAAATATCTACACAGCTATCTGCATGAAAATGGAAATATCTACAAAGCTATCTGTATATACATGGAAATATCTACACAGCTATCTCTTTACACATGGAAATAACTACACCGCTATCAGTTTGAACATGGAAATATCTACACCGCAATCTGTATGAACATGGAAATATCTGCACCGCCATCTGTATGAACATATAAATATCTACACCGCCATCTGTATTAAGATGGAGATATCTACACCGCTATCTGTATAAACATGGAAATATATACACCGCTATCTGTATAAACATGGAAATATCTACACCTCAATCGGTATGAACATGGAAATATCTACACCGCTATCTGTATGAACATGGAAATATCTACACCGCTATCTCTAAGAACACGGAAATATCTACACCGCTATCTGTATGAACATGGAAATAGCTACACCGCTATCTGTATGAACATGGAAATATCTACACCGCTATCTGTATGAACATGGAAATAGCTACACCGCTATCTGTATGAACATGGAAATATCTACACCGCTATCTGTATGAACTTGGAAATATCTACACCGCTATCTGTATGAACATGGATATATCTACACAGCCATCTGGATGAACATGGAAATATCTACACCGCTATCTGTATAAACATGGAAATATCTACACCGCTATCTGTATAAACATGGAAATATCTACACCGCTATCTGTATGAACATGGAAATATCTACACCGCTATCTGTATGAATATGGAAATATCTACACCGCTATCTGTATGAACATGGAAATATCTACACCGCTATCTGTTTGAACATGGAAATATCTACACCGCTGTCTGCATGACAATGGAAATATCTACACAGCTATCTGCATATACATGGAAATAGCTACACAGCTATCTCTTTACACATGGAAATAACTACACCTCTATCTCTATAAACATCGAAATATCTACACCGCCATCTGTATGAACATGGAAATATCTGCACCGCCATGTGTATGAACATATAAATATCTGCACCGCCATCTGTATTAAGAAGGAGATATCTACACTGCTATCAGTATAAACATGGAAATATCTACACCGCTATCTGTATAAACATGGAAATATCTACACCGCTATCTGTAAAAACATGGAAATATCTTCTCCGTTACCTGTATAAACATGGAAATATCAGCACCGCTATCTGTATAAACATGGAAATATCTACACCGCTATCTGTATGAACATGGAAATATCTACACCGCTATCTGTATGAACACGGATATATCTACACAGCCATTTGGATGAACATGGAAATATCTACACCGCTATCTGTATGAACATGGAAAAAGCTACACAGCTATCTGTATGAACATGGAAATATCTACACCGCTATCTGTATGAACATGGAAATATCTACAATGCTATCTGTATGAACATGGAAATATCTTCACCGCCATCTGTATGAACATGGATATATCTACACAGCCATCTGGATGAACATGGAAATATCTACAGAGCTTTCTGTATGAACATGGAAATATATACACTGCTATCTGTCTAAACATGCATACATCTTCACTGCTATCTGTATAAACATGGAAATAGCTACACCGCTATCTGTATGAACATGGAAATATCTACACCGCTATCTGTTTGAACATGGAAATATCTACACCGCTATCTGCATGAAAATGGAAATATCTACACAGCGATCTGCATATACATGGAATTGTCTACAAAGCTATCTCTTTACACATGGAAATAACTACACCGCTATCTCTATAAACATGGAAATATCTACACCGCCATGTGTATGAAAATGGAAATATCTGCAACGCCTTCTATATGAACATATAAATATCTACACCGCCATCTGTATTAAGATGGAGATATCTACACCGCCATCTGTATAAACCTGGAAATATCGACACCGCTATCTGTATAAACATGGATATATCGACACCGCTATCTGTATAAACATGGAAATATCTACACCGCTATCTGTATAAACATGGAAATATCTACACCGCTACCTGTACAAACATGGAAATATCAGCACAGCTATCTGTATGAACATGGAAATATCTACACCGCTATCTGTACGAACATGGAAATATCTACACCGCTATCTGTATGAACATGGAAATAGCTACACCGCTATGTGTATGAACATGGAAATATCTACACCACTATCTGTATGAACATGGAAATATCTACACCGCTATCTGTATGAACATGGATATATCTACACAGCCATCTGGATGAACATGGAAATATCTACACCGCTATCTGTATGAACATGGAAATATCTACACCGCTATCTGTGTAAACATGCATACATCTTCACCGCTATCTGTATAAACATGGAAATATCTACACCGCTATCTGTATGAACATGGAAATATCTACACTGCTATCTGTTTGAACATGGAAATATCTAAACCGCTATCTGCATGAAAATGGAAATATCTACACAGCTAACTGCATATACATGGAAAAATCTACACAGCTATCTCTTTACACATGGAAATAACTACACCGCTATCTGTAAGAACATGGAAATATCTGCACGGCCATCTGTATGAACATATAAATATCTACACCGCCTTCTGTATTAAGATGGAGATATCTACACCGCTATCTGTATAAACATGGAAATATCTACACCGCTATCTGTATAAACATGGAAATATCTACACCGCTATCTGTATAAACATGGATATATCTAAACCTCTACCTGTATAAACGTGGAAATATCAGCACCGCTATCTGTATGAACATGGAAATATCAGCCCCTCTATGTGTATGAACATGGAAATATCTACACCACTATCTGTATGAACATGGAAATATCTACACCGCTAGATGTATGAACATGGAAATATCTACACCGCTATCTGTATGAACATGGAAATATCTACACCGCTATCTGTTTGAACATGTAAATATCTACACCGCTATCTGCATGTAAATGGAAATAACTACAAAGCTATCTGCACATACATGAAAATATCTACACAGCTATCTCTTTACACATGGAAATAACTACACCGCTATATCTATAAACATGGAAAAATCTACACCACCATCTGTATGAACATGGAAATATCTGCACCGCCATCTGTATGAACTTACAAATATATACACCACCATCTGTATTAAGAAGGAGATATCTACACCGCTATTTGAATAAACATGGAAATATCTACACTGCTGCCTGTATAAACATGGAAATATCAGCACCGCAATCTGTATGAACATGGAAATATCTACACCGCTACCTGTATGAACATGGAAATATCTACATCGCTATCTGTATGAACATGGAAATATCTACACCGCTATCTGTATGAACATGGAAATAGCTACACTGCCATCTGTATGAACATGGAAATATCTACACCGCCATCTGTATGAACATGGAAATATCTGCACCGCCATCTGTATGAACATATAAATATGTACACCGCCATCTGTATGAAGATGGAGACATCTACACCGCTATCTGAATAAACATGGAAATATCTACACCGCTATCTGTATAAACATGGAAATTTCTACACCGCTATCTGTATAAACATGGAAATATCTACACCGCTACATGTATAAACATGGAAATATCAGCACCGCTATCTGTATGAACATGGAAATATCTACACCGCTATCTGTATGAACATGGAAATATCTACACCGCTATCTGTATGAACATGGAAATATCTACAAAGCTATCTGAATGAACATGGAAATATCTACACCGCTATCTGTTTGAACATGTAAATATCTACACCGCTATCTGCATGAAAATGGAAATATCTACAAAGCTATCTGCCTATACATGGAAATATCTACACAGCTATCTCTTTACACATGGAAATAACTACACCGCTATATCTATAAACATGGAAATATCTACACCGCCATCTGTATGAACATGGAAATATCTGCACCGCCATCTGTATAAACATATAAATATCTACACCGCCATCTGTATTAAGAAGGAGATATCTACACTGTTATCTGTATAAACATGGAAATATCTACACCGCTGCCTGTATAAACATGGAAATATCAGCACCGCTATCTGTATGAACATGGAAATATCTACACCGCTACCTGTATGAACATGGAAATATCTACACCGCTATCTGTATGAACATGGAAATATCTTCAACGCCATCTGTATGAACATGGATATATCTACACAGCCATCTGGATGAACATGGAAATATCTACACCGCTATCTGTATGAACATGGAAATATCTGCACCGCCATCTGTATGAACATACAAATATCTACACCGCCATCTGTATTAAGATGGAGATATCTACACCGCTATCTGAATAAACATGGAAATATCTACACCGCTATCTGTATAAACATGGAAATATCTACACCGCTATCTGTATAAACATGGAAATATCTACACCGCTACATGTATAAACATGGAAATATCAGCACCGCTACCTGTATGAACATGGAAATATCTACACCGCTATCTGTATGAACATGGAAATATCTACACTGCTATCTGTATGAACATGGAAATATCTACAAAGCTATCTGAATGAACATGGAAATATCTACACCGCTATCTGTTTGAACATGTAAATATCTACACAGCTATCTGCACGAAAATGGAAATATCTACAAAGCTATCTGCATATACATGGAAATATCTACACAGCTATCTCTTTACACATGGAAATAACTACACCGCTATATCTATAAACATGGAAATATCTACACCGCCATCTGTATGAACATGGAAATATCTGCACCGCCATCTGTATGAACATATAAATATCTACACCGCCATCTGTATTAAGAAGGAGATATCTACACCGCTATCTGTATAAACATTGAAATATCTACACCGCTGCCTGTATAAACATGGAAATATCAGCACCGCTATCTGTAAGAACATGGAAATATCTACACCGCTACCTGTATGAACATGGATATATCTACACCGCTATCTGTATGAACATGGAAATATCTACACTGCTATCTGTATGAACATGGAAATATCTACACCGCTATCTGTATGAACATGGAAATATCTACACCGCTCTCTGTATGAACATGGATATATCTACACAGCCATCTGGATGAACATGGAAATATCTACACCGCTATCTGTAGGAACATGGAAATATCTACACCGTTATCTGTATCAATATGGATATATCTACACAGCCATCTGGATGAACATGGAAATATCTACACTGCTATCTGAGTAAACATGCATACATCTTCACCGCTATCTGTATAAACATGGAAATATCTACACCGCTATCTGTATGAACATGGAAATATCTACACCGCTATCTGTATGAACATGGAAATATCTACACCGCTTTCTGTTTGAACATGGAAATATCTACACCGCTGTCAGCATGAAAATGGAAATATCTACACTGCTATCTGCATATACATGGAAATATCTACACAGCTATCTATTTACACATGGAAATAACTACACTGCTATCTGTATGAACATGGAAATATCTGCACCGCCATCTGTATGAACATACAAATATCTACACCGCCATCTGTATTAAGATGGAGATATCTACACCGCTATCTGAATAAACATGGAAATATCTACACCGCTATCTGTATAAACATGGAAATATCTACACTGCTATCTGTATAAACATGGAAATATCTACACCACTACATGTATAAACATGGAAATATCAGCACCGCTACCTGTATGAACATGGAAATATCTACACCGCTATCTGTATGAACATGGAAATATCTACACTGCTATCTGTATGAACATGGAAATATCTACAAAGCTATCTGAATGAACATGGAAATATCTACACCGCTATCTGTTTGAACATGTAAATATCTACACAGCTATCTGCACGAAAATGGAAATATCTACAAAGCTATCTGCATATACATGGAAATATCTACACAGCTATCTCTTTACACATGGAAATAACTACACCGCTATATCTATAAACATGGAAATATCTACACCGCCATCTGTATGAACATGGAAATATCTGCACCGCCATCTGTATGAACATATAAATATCTACACCGCCATCTGTATTAAGAAGGAGATATCTACACCGCTATCTGTATAAACATTGAAATATCTACACCGCTGCCTGTATAAACATGGAAATATCAGCACCGCTATCTGTAAGAACATGGAAATATCTACACCGCTACCTGTATGAACATGGATATATCTACACCGCTATCTGTATGAACATGGAAATATCTACACTGCTATCTGTATGAACATGGAAATATCTACACCGCTATCTGTATGAACATGGAAATATCTACACCGCTCTCTGTATGAACATGGATATATCTACACAGCCATCTGGATGAACATGGAAATATCTACACCGCTATCTGTAGGAACATGGAAATATCTACACCGTTATCTGTATCAATATGGATATATCTACACAGCCATCTGGATGAACATGGAAATATCTACACTGCTATCTGAGTAAACATGCATACATCTTCACCGCTATCTGTATAAACATGGAAAAATCTACACCGCTATCTGTATGAACATGGAAATATCTACACGGCTATCTGTATGAACATGGAAATATCTACACCGCTTTCTGTTTGAACATGGAAATATCTAAACCGCTGTCAGCATGAAAATGGAAATATCTACACTGCTATCTGCATATACATGGAAATATCTACACAGCTATCTATTTACACATGGAAATAACTACACTGCTATCTTTATGAACATGGAAATATCTACACAGCCATCTGTATGAACATGGAAATATCTGCACCGCCAACTGTATGAACATATAAATATCTACACCGCCATCTGAATTAAGATGGAGATATCTACACCGCTATCTGTATAAACATGGAAATATCTGCACCGCCATCTGTATGAACATATAAACATCTACACCGCCATCTGTATTAAGAAGGAGATATCTACACCGCTATCTGTATAAACATGGAAATATCTACACCGCTATCTGTATAAACATGGAAATATCTACACCGCTCTCTGTATAAACATGGAAATATCTACACCGCTACCTGTATAAACGTGGAAATATCAGCACTGCTATCTGTATGAACATGGAAATATCAGCCCCTCTATGTGTATGAACATGGAAATATCTACACCACTATCTGTATGAACGTGGAAATATCTACACCGCTAGATGTATGAACATGGAATTATCTTCACCGCCATCTGTATGAACATGGATATGTCTACACAGCCATCTGGATGAACATGGAAATATCCACACCGCAATCTGTATGAACATGGAAATAGCTACACCGCTATCTGTATGAACATGGAAATATATGCACCGCCATCTGTATGAACATATAAATATCTACACCGCCATCTGTATTAAGATGGAGATATCTACACCGCTATCTCTATGAACATGGAAATATCTACACCGCTATCTGTATAAACATGGAAATATCTACACCGCTATCTGTATAAACATGGAAATATCTACACCACTACCTGTATGATCATGGAAATATCAGCACCGCTATCTGTATGAACATGGAAATATCTACACCGCTATCTGTATGAACATGGAAATATCTACACCGCTATCTGTATGAACATGGAAATATCTTCACCGCCATCTGTATGAACATGGATATGTCTACACAGCCATCTGGATGAACATGGAAATATCTACACCGCGATCTGTATGAACATGGAAATATCTACACCGCTATCTGTGTAAACATGCATACATCTTCACCGCTATCTGTGTAAACATGCATACATCCTCACCGCTATCTGTATAAACATGGAAATATCTACACCGCCATCTGTATGAACATGGAAATAGCTACACCGCTATCTGTTTGAACATGGAAATATCTACACCGCTATCTGTATGAACATGGATATATTTACACAGCCATCTGAATGAACATGGAAATATCTACACCGCTATCTGTATGAACATGGAAATATCTACACCGCTATCTGTATGAACATGGAAATATCTACTCCGCTATCTGTTTGAACATGGAAATATCTACACCGCTATCTGCATGAAAATGGAAATATCTACACTGCTATCTGCATACACATGGAAATATCTACACAGCTATCTCTTTACACATGGAAATAACTACACCGCTATCAGCTTGAACATGGAAATATCTACACCGCCATCTGTATGAACATGGAAATATCTGCACCGCCATCTGTATGAACATATAAATATCTACACCTCCATCTGTATTAAGATGGAGATATCTACACCGCTATCTGTATAAACATGGAAATATCTACACTGCTATCTGTATAAACATGGAAATATCTACACCTCAATCGGTATGAGCATGGAAATATCTACACCGCTATCTGTATGAACATGGAAATATCTACACCGCTATCTCTATGAACATGGGAATATCTACACCGCTATCTGTACGAACATGGAAATAGCTACACCGCTATCTGTATGAACATGGAAATATCTACACCGCTATCTGTATGAACATGGAAATAGCTACACCGCTATCTGTATGAACATGGAAATATCTACACCGCTATCTGTATGAACTTGGAAATATCTACACCGCTATCTGTATGAGCATGGAAATATCTACACCGCTATCTGTATGAATATGGAAATATCTACACCGCTATCTGTATGAACATGGAAATATCTACACCGCTATCTGTTTGAACACGAAAATATCTACACCGCTGTCTGCATGACAATGGAAATATCTACACAGCTATCTGCATATACATGGAAATATCAACACAGCTATCTCTTTACACATGGAAATAACTACACCGCTATCTCTATAAACATCGAAATATCTAAACCGCCATCTGTATGAACATGGAAATATCTGCACTGCCATATGTATGAACATATAAATATCTGCACCGCCATCTGTATTAAGAAGGAGATATCTACACCGCTATCAGTATAAACATGGAAATATCTACACCGCTATCTGTATAAACAT
This sequence comes from Gorilla gorilla gorilla, assembly GCF_029281585.2. Classification (NCBI taxonomy): domain Eukaryota; kingdom Metazoa; phylum Chordata; class Mammalia; order Primates; family Hominidae; genus Gorilla; species Gorilla gorilla. The sequence continues at coordinate 7,943,311 of NC_073247.2, forward strand.
GGAAATATCTACACCGCTATCTGTATAAACATGGAAATATCTTCACCGGTACCTGTATAAACATGGAAATATCAGCACCGCTATCTGTATAAACATGGAAATATCTACACCGCTATTTGTATGAACATGGAAATATCTACACCGCTATCTGTATGAACATGGATATATCTACACAGCCATCTGGATGAACATGGAAATATCTACACCGCTATCTGCATGAACATGGAAATATCTACACCGCTATTTGTGTAAACATGCATACATCTTCACCGCAATCTGCATAAGCAAGGAAATATCTACACCGCTATCTGTATGAACATGGAAATATCTACAACGCTATCTGTTTGAACATGGAAATATCTAAACCGCTATCAGCATGAAAATGTAAATATCTACACAGCTATCTGCATATACGTGGAAATATATACAAAGCTATCTCTTTACACATGGAAATATCTACACCGCTATCTGTATGAACATGGAAATAGCTACACCGCTATCTGTATGAACATGGAAATATCTACACCGCTATCTGTATGAACATGGATATATCTACACAGCCATCTGGATGAACATGGAAATATCTACATCGCTATCTGTGCAAACATGCATACATCTTCACCGCTATCTGTATGAACATGGAATTATCTACACCGCTATCTGCATGAACATGGAAATATCTACACCGCTATCTGTGTGAACATGGAAATATCTACACCGCTTTCTGTTTGAACATGGAAATATCTACACCGCTATCTGCATGAAAATGGAAATATCTACACTGCTATCTGCATATACATGGAAATATCTACACAGCTATCTCTTTACACATGGAAATAACTACACCGCTATCAGTTTGAACATGGAAATATCTACACAGCCATCTGTATGAACATGGAAATATGTGCACCGCCATCTGAATGAACATATAAATATCTACACCGCCATCTGTATTAAGATGGAGATATCTACATCGCTATCTGTATAAACATGGAAATATCTACACCGCTATCTGTATAAACATGGAAATATCTACACCGCTATCGGTATGAACATGGAAATATCTACACCACTATCTGTATGAACATGGAAATATCTACACCGCTATCTCTATGAACATGGAAATATCTACACCGGTATCTGTTTGAACTCGGAAATATCTACACCACTGACTGCATGAAAATGGAAATATCTACACAGCTATCTGCATATACATGGAAATATCTACACAGATATCTCTTTACACATGGAAATAACTTCACCGCTATCTCTATAAACATCGAAATATCTACACCGCCATGTGTATGAACATGGAAATATCTGCACCGCCATGTGTATGAACATATAAATATCTGCACCGCCATCTGTATTAAGAAGGAGATATCTACACCGCTATCTGTATAAACATGGAAATATCTACACCGCTATCTGTATAAACATGGAAATATCTACACCGCTACCTGTATAAACATGGAAATATCAGCACTGCTATATGTATAAACATGGAAATATCTACACCGCTATCTGTATAAACATGGAAATATCTACACCGCTATCAGTATGAACATGGAAATATTTTCACCGCCATCTGTATGAACATGGATATATCTACACAGCCATCTGTATGAACATGGAAATATCTACACCGCTATCTGTATGAACATGGAAATATCTACACCGTTAACTGTATGAACATGGATATACCTTCACCGCCATCTGTATGAACATGGATATGTCTACACAGCCATCTGGATGAACATGGAAATATCTACACCGCGATCTGTATGTACATGGAAATATCTACACCGCTATCTGTGTAAACATGCATACATTTCCCCGCTATCTGAATAAGCATGGAAATATCTACACCGCTATCTGAATGAAAATGGAAATATCTACACCGCTATCTGTTTGAACATGGAAATATCTGAACCGCTATCTGCATGAAACTAGAAATATCTACACAGCTATCTGCATATACATGGAAATATCTACAAAGCTATCTCTTTACACATGGAAATAACTACACCGCTATCTGTATGAACATGGAAATATCTACAAAGCTATCTCTTTACACATGTAAATAACTACACCACTATCTGTATGAACATGGAAATAACTACACAGCCATCTGGATGAACATGGAAATATAAGCACCGCTATCTGTAAGAACATGGAAATATCTATGCCGCTATCTGTATGAACATGGAAATATCTACACCGCTATCTGTATGAACATGGATATATCTACACAGCCCTCTGGATGAACATAGAAATATCCACCCTGCTATCTGTGTAAACATGCATACATCTTCACCGCTATCTGTATAAACTTGGAAATATCTACACCGCTATCTGTATGAACATGGAAATATCTACAACACTATCTGTTTGAAGATGGAAATATATACATAGCTATCTGCATGAAAATGGAAATATCTACACAGCTCTCTGCATATAGATGGAAATATCTACACAGCAATCTCTTTACACATGGAAATAACTACACCGCTATTTGTATGGACATGGACATATCTACACCACCATGTGTATGAACATGGAAATATCTGCATGGCCATCTGTATGAACATATAAATATCTACACCGCCATCTGTATTAAGATGGAGATATCTACACCGCTATCTGAATAAACATGGAAATATCTACACCGATATCTGTATGAACATGGAAATATCTACACCATTATCTGTATGAACATGGAAATAGCTTCACCGCTATCTGTATGAACATGGAAATATCTACACCGCTATCTGAATGAACATGGATATATCTACACAGACATCTGCATGAACATGGAAATATCTACACCGCTATCTGTATGAACATGGAAATATCTACACCGCTATCTGTATGAACATGGATATATCTACACAGCCATCCTGATGAACATGGAAATATCTACACCGCTATCTGTGTAAACATGCATACATCTTCACCGCTATCTGTATAAACATGGAAATATCTACACTGCCATCCGTATGAACATGGAAATATCTGCACCGCTATCTGTATGAACATGGAAATATCTACACCGCTATCTGTTTGAACATGGAAATATCTACACCGCTATCTGCATGAAAATGGAAATATCTACACTGCTGTCTGCATATATATGGAAATATCTACACAGCTATCTCTTTACACATGGAAATAACTACACTGCAATTTGTATGAACATGGAAATATCTACACCGCCATCTGTATGAGCATGGAAATATCTGCACCGCCATCTGTATGAACATATAAATATCTACACCGCCATCTGTATTAAGATGGAGATATCTACACCGCTATCTGTATAAACATGGAAATATCTACACCGCTATCTGTATAAACATGGAAATATCTACACCGCTATCTGTATAAACATGGAAATATCTACACCGCTACCTGTATAAACATGGAAATATCAGCACCGCTATCTGTATGAACATGGAAATATCTACACTGCTCTCTGTATGAACATGTTAATATCTACACCGCTATCTGTATGAACATGGATATATCTACACAGCCCTCTGGATGAACATGGAAATATCCACACCGCTATCTGTGTAAACATGCATACATCTTCACCGCTATCTGTATAAACATGGAAATATCTACACCGCTATCTGTATAAACATGGAAATATGTACACCGCTATCTGTATAAACATGGAAATATCTACACCGCCATCTGTATGAACATGGAAATATCTACACCGCCATCTGTATGAACATGGAAATATCTAAACCGCTATCTGTATAAACATGGAAATATCTACACCACTATCTGTATAAACATGGAAATATCTACACCGCTACCTGTATAAACATGGAAATATCAGCACCGCTATCTGTATGAACCTGGAAATATCTACACCGCTATCTGTATGAACATGGAAATATCTACACCGCTATCTGTATGAACATGGAAATATCTACACCGCTATCTGCATGAAAATGGAAATATCTACAAAGATATCTGCATACACATGGAAATATCTACACAGCTATCTCTTTACACATGGAAATAACTACACCACTATATCTATAAATATGGAAATATCTACACCACCATCTGTATGAACATGGAAATATCTGCACTGCCATCTGTATGAACATATAAATATCTACACCGCCATCTGTATTAAGAACGAAATATCTAAACCGCTATCTGTATAAACACGGAAATATCAGCACCGCTCTCTGTATGAAAATGGAAATATCTACACCGCTATCTGTATGAACATGGAAATATCTACACTGCTATCTGTATGAACATGGAAATAGCTACACCGTTATGTGTATGAAAATGGAAATAGCTACACCGCTATCTGTATGAACATGGAAATATCTACACCGCTATCTGTATGAACATGGATATATCTACACAGCCATCTGGATGAACATGGAAATATCTACACCGCTATCTGTATGAACATGGATATATCTACACAGCCATCTGGATGAACATGGAAATATCTACACCGCTATCTGTGTAAACATGCATACATCTTCACCACTATCTGTATAAACATGGAAATATCTGCACCGCTATCGGTATGAACATGGAAATATCTGCACCGCCATCTGTATGAACATATTAATATCTACACCACCATCTGTATTAAGATGGAGATATCTGCACCGCTATCTGTATAAACCTGGAAATATCTACACCGCTATCTGTATAAACATGGAAAGATCTACACCGCTATCTGTATAAACATGGAAATATCTACACCGCTACCTGAATAAACATGGAAATATCTGCACAGCTATCTGTATGAACATGGATATATCTACACCGCTATCTGTTCGAACATGGAAATATCTACACCGCTATCTGAATGAACATGGAAATATCTACACCGCTATCTGTATCAACATGGAAATATCTACACCACTATCTGTATAAACATGGAAATGTCTACACCGCTATCTGTATGAACATGGATATATCTACACAGCCATCTGGATGAACATGGAAATATCTACTCCGCTATCTGTGTAAACATGCATACATCTTCACCGCTATCTGTATAAACATGGAAATATCTACACCGCTATCTGTATGAACCTGGAAATATCTACTCCGCTATCTGTGTAAACATGCATACATCTTCACCGCTATCTGTATAAACATGGAAATATCTACACCGCTATCTGTATGAACATGGAAATAGCTACACCGCTATCTGTATGAACATGGAAATATCTACACTGCTATCTGTATGAACATGGATATATCTACACAGCCATCTGGATGAACATGGAAATATCTACACCGCTATCTGTGCAAACATGCATACATCTTCACCGCTATCTGTATGAACATGGAAATATCTACACCGCTATCTGCATGAACATGGAAATATCTACACCGCTATCTGTGTGAACATGGAAATATCTACACCGCTTTCTGTTTGAACATGGAAATATCTACACCGCTATCTGCATGAAAATGGAAATATCTACACTGCTATCTGCATATACATGGAAATATCTACACAGCTATCTCTTTACACATGGAAATAACTACACCGCTATCAGTTTGAACATGGAAATATCTACACAGCCATCTGTATGAACATGGAAATATGTGCACCGCCATCTGAATGAACATATAAATATCTACACCGCCATCTGTATTAAGATGGAGATATCTACATCGCTATCTGTATAAACATGGAAATATCTACACCGCTATCTGTATAAACATGGAAATATCTACACCGCTATCGGTATGAACATGGAAATATCTACACCGCTATCTGTATGAACATGGAAATATCTACACCGCTATCTCTATTAACATGGAAATATCTACACCGGTATCTGTTTGAACTCGGAAATATCTACACCACTGACTGCATGAAAATGGAAATATCTACACAGCTATCTGCATATACATGGAAATATCTACACAGATATCTCTTTACACATGGAAATAACTTCACCGCTATCTCTATAAACATCGAAATAACTACACCGCCATGTGTATGAACATGGAAATATCTGCACCGCCATGTGTATGAACATATAAATATCTGCACCGCCATCTGTATTAAGAAGGAGATATCTACACCGCTATCTGTATAAACATGGAAATATCTACACCGCTATCTGTATAAACATGGAAATATCTACACCGCTACCTGTATAACCATGGAAATATCAGCACCGCTATATGTATAAACATGGAAATATCTACACCGCTATCTGTATAAACATGGAAATATCTACACCTCTATCAGTATGAACATGGAAATATCTTCACCGCCATCTGTATGAACATGGATATATCTACACAGCCATCTGTATGAACATGGAAATATCTACACCGCTATCTGTATGAACATGGAAATATCTACACCGTTAACTGTATGAACATGGAAATACCTTCACCGCCATCTGTATGAACATGGATATGTCTACACAGCCATCTGGATGAACATGGAAATATCTACACCGCGATCTGTATGAACATGGAAATATCTACACCGCTATCTGTGTAAACATGCATACATTTCCCCGCTATCTGAATAAGCATGGAAATATCTACACCGCTATCTGAATGAACATGGAAATATCTACACCGCTATCTGTTTGAACATGGAAATATCTGAACCGCTATCTGCATGAAACTAGAAATATCTACACAGCTATCTGCATATACATGGAAATATCTACAAAGCTATCTCTTTACACATGGAAATAACTACACCGCTATCTGTATGAACATGGAAATATCTACAAAGCTATCTCTTTACACTTGTAAATAACTACACCACTATCTGTATGAACATGGAAATAACTACACAGCCATCTGGATGAACATGGAAATATCAGCACCGCTATCTGTATGAACATGGAAATATCTATACCGCTATCTGTATGAACATGGAAATATCTACACCGCTATCTGTATGAACATGGATATATCTACACAGCCCTCTGGATGAACATGGAAATATCCACCCTGCTATCTGTGTAAACATGCATACATCTTCACCGCTATCTGTATAAACTTGGAAATATCTACACCGCTATCTGTATGAACATGGAAATATCTACAACACTATCTGTTTGAAGATGGAAATACATACATCGCTATCTGCATGAAAATGGAAGTATCTACACAGCTCTCTGCATATAGATGGAAATATCTACACAGCAATCTCTTTACACATGGAAATAACTACACCGCTATTTGTATGAACATGGACATATCTACACCACCATGTGTATGAACATGGAAATATCTGCACGGCCATCTGTATGAACATATAAATATCTACACCGCCATCTGTATTAAGATGGAGATATCTACACCGCTATCTGAATAAACATGGAAATATCTACACCGATATCTGTATGAACATGGAAATATCTACACTGCTATCTGTATGAACAAGGAAATATCTACACCATTATCTGTATGAACATGGAAATAGCTTCACCGCTATCTGTATGAACATGGAAATATCTACACCGCTATCTGAATGAACATGGATATATCTACACAGACATCTGCATGAACATGGAAATATCTACACCGCTATCTGTATGAACATGGAAATATCTACACCGCTATCTGTATGAACATGGATATATCTACGCAGCCATCTGGATGAACATGGAAATATCTACACCGCTATCTGTGTAAACATGCATACATCTTCACCGCTATCTGTATAAACATGGAAATATCTACACTGCCATCCGTATGAACATGGAAATATCTGCACCGCTATCTGTATGAACATGGAAATATCTACACCGCTATCTGTTTGAACATGGAAATATCTACACCGCTATCTGCATGAAAATGGAAATATCTACACTGCTATCTGCATATACATGGAAATATCTACACAGCTATCTCTTTACACATGGAAATAACTACACCACAATCTGTATGAACATGGAAATATCTACACCGCCATCTGAATGAACATGGAAATATCTGCACCGCCATCTGTATGAACATATAAATATCTACACCGCAATCTGTATTAAGATGGAGATATCTACACCGCTATCTGTATAAACATGGAAATATCTACACCGCTATCTGTATAAACATGGAAATATCTACACCGCTATCTATATAAACATGGAAATATCTACACCGCTACCTGTATAAACATGGAAATATCTACACCGCTATCTGTATGAACATGGAAATATCTACACCGCTATCTGCATGAAAATGGAAATATCTACAAAGCTATCTGCATACACATGGAAATATCTACAAAGCTATCTCTTTACACATGGAAATAACTACACCACTATATCTATAAATATGGAAATATCTACACCACCATCTGTATGAACATGGAAATATCTGCACCGCCATCTGTTTGAACATATAATTATCTACACCGCCATGTGTATTAAGAACGAAATATCTAAACCGCTATCTGTATAAACACGGAAATATCAGCACCGCTCTCTGTATGAAAATGGAAATATCTACACCGCTATCTGTATGAACATGGAAATATCTACACTGCTATCTGTATGAACATGGAAATAGCTACACCGTTATGTGTATGAAAATGGAAATAGCTACACCGCTATCTGTATGAACATGGAAATATCTACACCGCTATCTGTATGAACATGGATATATCTACACAGCCATCTGGATGAACATGGAAATATCTACACCGCTATCTGTATGAACATGGATATATCTACACAGCCATCTGGATGAACATGGAAATATCTACACCGCTATCTGTGTAAACATGCATACATCTTCACCACTATCTGTATAAACATGGAAATATCTGAACCGCTATCGGTATGAACATGGAAATATCTACACCGCTATCTGTATGAACATGGAAATACCTACACCGCTATCTGTTTGGACATGGAAATATCTACACCGCTATCTGCATGAAAATGGAAATATCTACACTGCTATCTGCATATACATTTAAATATCTACACAGCTATCTCTTTACACATGTAAATAACTACACCACTATCTGTATGAACATGGAAATAACTACACCGCCATCTGTATGAACATGGAAATATCTGCACCGCCATCTGTATGAACATATAAATATCTACACCGCCATCTGTATTAAGATGGAGATATCTACACTGCTATCTGTATAAACATGGAAATACCTACACCGCCATCTGTATGAACATATAAATACACCGCCATCTGTATTAACAAGGAAATATCTAAACGGCTATCTGTATAAACATGGTAATAACTACACCGCTGCCTGTATAAACACGGAAATATCAGCACCGCTATCTGTATGAACTTAGAAATATCTACACCGCTATCTCTTTGAACATGGAAATATCTACACCGCTATCTGCATGAAAATGGAAATATCTACAAAGCTATCTGCATATACATGGAAATATCTACACAGATATCTCTTTACACATGGAAATAACTACACCGCTATATCTATAAACATGGAAATATCTACACCGCCATCTGTATGAACATGGAAATATCTGCACCGCCATCTGTATGAACATATAAATATCTACACCGCCATCTGTATTAAGAAGGAAATACCTAAACCGCTATCTGTATAAACATGGAAATATCTACACCGCCATCTGTATGAACGTGGAAATACCTACACCGTCATCTGTATGAACATGGAAATATCTGCACTGCCATCTGTATGAACATATAAATATCTACACCGCCATCTGTATTAAGATGGAGATATCTACACCGCTATCTGTATAAATATGGAAATATCTACACCGCTATCTGTATAAACATGGAAATATCTACACCGCTATCTGTATAAACATGGAAATATCTACACCGCTACCTGTATAAACATGGAAATATCAGCACCGCTATCTGAATGAACATGGAAATATCTACACCGCTATCTGTATGAACATGGAAATATCTACACAGCTATCTGTATGAACATGGATATATCTACACAGCCCTCTGGATGAACATGGAAATATCCACACCACTATCTGTGTAAACATGCATACATCTTCACCGCTATCTGTATAAACAAGGAAATATCTACACCGCTATCTCTATGAACATGGAAATATCTACACCGCTATCTGTTTGAAGATGGAAATATATACACCGCTATCTGCATGAAAATGGAAATATCTAGACAGCTATCTGCATATAGATGGAAATATCTACACAGCTATCTCTTTACACATGGAAATAACTACACCGCTATCTGTATGAACATGGAAATATCTACACCGCCATCTGTATGAACATGGAAATATCTGCACCGCCATCTGTATGAACATATAAATATCTACACAGCCATCTGTATTAAGATGGAGATATCTACACCGCTATCTGTATAAACGTGGAAATATCAACACCGCTATCTGTATAAACATGGAAATATCTACACCGCTACCTGTATAAACATGGAAATATCTACACCGCTACCTGTATAAACATGGAAATATCAGCACCGCTATCTGTATGAACATGGAAATATCTACACCGCTATCTGTATGAACATGGAAATATCTACACCGCTATCTGTATGAACATGGATATATCTACACAGCCCTCTGGATGAACATGGAAATATCCACACCGCTATCTGTGTAAACATGCATACATCTTCACCGCTATCTGTATAAACAAGGAAATATCTACACCGCTATCTCTATGAACATGGAAATATCTACACCGCTATCTGTTTGAAGATGGAAATATATACACCGCTATCTGCATGTAAATGGAAATATCTACACAGCTATCTGCATATAGATGGAAATATCTACACAGCTATCTCTTTACACATGGAAATAACTACACCGCTATCTGTATGAACATGGAAATATCTACACCGCCATCTGTATGAACATGGAAATATCTGCACCGCCATCTGTATGAACACATAAATATCTACACCGCCATCTGTATTAAGATGGAGATATCTACACCGCTATCTGTATAAACGTGGAAATATCAACACCGCTATCTGTATAAACATGGAAATATCTACACCGCTATCTGTATAAACATGGAAATATCTACACCGCTATCTGTATGAACATGGAAATATCTACACCGCTATCTGTATGAACATGGATATACGTACACAGAACTCTGGATGAACATGGAAATCTCTACACCGCTATCTGTGTAAACAGGCATACATCTTCACCGCTATCTGTATAAACATGGAAATATCTACACCGCTATCTCTATGAACATGGAAATATCTACACCGCTATCTGTTTGAAGATGGAAATATATACACAGCTATCTGCATGAAAATGGAAATATCTACACAGCTATCTGCATATAGATGGAAATATCTACACAGCTATCTCTTTACACATTGAAATATCTACACCGCTATCTGAATGAACATGGAAATATCAGCACCGCTATCTGTATGAACATGGAAATACCTACACCGCTATCTGTATGAACATGGAAATATCTACACCGCTATCTGTATGAACATGGATATATCTACACAGCCCTCTGGATGAACATGGAAATGTCCACACCGCTATCTGTGTAAACATGCATACATCTTCACCGCTATCTGTATAAACATGGAAATATCTACACCGCTATCTGTATGAACATGGAAATATCTACACCGCTATCTGTTTGAAGATGGAAATATATACATCGCTATCTGCATGAAAATGGAAATATCTACACAGCTATCTGCATATAGATGGAAATATCTACACAGCAAACTCTTTACACATGGAAATAACTACACCGCTATCTGTATGAACATGGACATATCTACACCGCAATCTGTATGAACATGGAAATATCTGCACGGCCATCTGTATGAACATATAAATATCTACACAGCCATCTGTAATAAGATGCAGATATCTACACCGCTATCTGAATAAACATGGAAATATCTACACCGCTATCTGTATGAACATGGAGTTATCTACACTGCTGTCTGTATGAACATGGAAATAGCTACACCGTTATCTGTATGAACATGGAAATAGCTACACCGCTATCTGTATGAACATGGAAATATCTACGCCGCTATCTGTATGAACATGGATATATCTACACAGCCATCAGGATGAACATGGAAATATCTACACCGCTATCTGTATGAACATGGAAATATCTACACCGCTATCTGTATGAACATGGATATATCTCCACAGCCATCTGGATGAACATGGAAATATCTACACCGCTATCTGCATGAACATGGAAATATCTACACCGCTATTTGTGTAAACATGCATACATCTTCACTACAACATGCATAAGCATGGAAATATCTACACCGCTATCTGTATGAACATGGAGATATCTACACCGCTATCTGTTTGAACATGGAAATATCGAAACCGCTATCAGCATGAAAATGGAAATATCTACACAGCTATCTGCATATACATGGAAACATCTACACAGCGATCTCTTTACACATGGAAATAACTACACCGCTATCTGTATGAACATGGAAATATCTACACCGCCATCTGTATGAACGTGGAAATATCTGCACCGCCATCTGTATGAACATATAAATATCTACACCGCCATCTGTATTAAGAAGGAGATATCTACACCGCTATCTGTATAAACATGGAGATATATGCACCGCTATCTGTATAAACATGGAAATATCTACACTGCTACCTGTATAAACATGGAAATATCTACACAACTACCTGTATAAACATGGAAATATCAGCACCGCTATCTGTATGAACATGGAAATACCAGGCCCTCTATCTGTATGAACATGGAAATATCTACACCGCTATCTCTATGAACATGGAAATATCTACACCGCTATCTGTTTGAACATGGAAATATCTATACCGCTATCTGCATGAAAATGGAAATATCTACACAGCTATCTGCATATACATTGAAATATCTACACAGCTATCTCTTTACACATGGAAATAACTACACCGCTATCTGTATGAACATGGAAATATCTTCACCGCCATCTGTATGAACATGGATATATCTACACAGCCCTCTGGATGAACATGGAAATATCCACACCGCTATCTGTGTAAACATGCATACATCTTCACCGCTATCTGTATAAACATGGAAATATCTACACCGCTATCTGTATGAACATGGAAATATCTACACCGTTATCAGTTTGAAGATGGAAATATATACACCGCTATCTGCATGAAAATGGAAATATCTACACAGATATCTGCATATACATGGAAATATCTGCTCAGCCATCTCTTTACACATGGAAATAACTACACTGCTATCTGTATGAACATGGAAATATCTAAACCGCCATCAGTATGTACATGGAAATATCTGCACCCCCATCTGTATGAACATATAAATATCTATACCGCCATCTGTATTAAGGAGATATCTACACCGCTATCTGAATAAACATGGAAATATCTACACCGCTATCTGTATAAACATGGAAATATCTACACCGCTACCTGTATAAACATTTAAATATCATCACCGCTATCTGTATGAATATGGAAATATCTACACCGCTAACTCTATGAACATGGAAATATCTACACCGCTATCTGTGTAAACATGCATACATCTTCACCGCTATCTGTAAAAACGTGGAAATATCTACACCGCTATCTGTATAAACATGGAAATATCTACACCGCTACCTGTATAAACATGGAAATATCAGCCCCGCTATCTGTCTGAACATGGAAATACCTGCACCGCTATCTGTATGAACATGGAAATATCTACACCGCTATCTATATGAACATGGAAATACCTACACTGCTATCTGTATGAACATGGAAATATCTACACCGCTATCTGTTTGAACATGTAAATATCTACACAGCTATCTGCATGAAAATGGAAATATCTACAAAGCTATCTGTATATACATGGAAATATCTACACAGCTATCTCTTTACACATGGAAATAACTACACCGCTATCAGTTTGAACATGGAAATATCTACACCGCAATCTGTATGAACATGGAAATATCTGCACCGCCATCTGTATGAACATATAAATATCTACACCGCCATCTGTATTAAGATGGAGATATCTACACCGCTATCTGTATAAACATGGAAATATATACACCGCTATCTGTATAAACATGGAATTATCTACACCTCAATCGGTATGAACATGGAAATATCTACACCGCTATCTGTATGAACATGGAAATATCTACACCGCTATCTCTATGAACACGGAAATATCTACACCGCTATCTGTATGAACATGGAAATAGCTACACCGCTATCTGTATGAACATGGAAATATCTACACCGCTATCTGTATGAACATGGAAATAGCTACACCGCTATCTGTATGAACATGGAAATATCTACACCGCTATCTGTATGAACTTGGAAATATCTACACCGCTATCTGTATGAACATGGATATATCTACACAGCCATCTGGATGAACATGGAAATATCTACACCGCTATCTGTATAAACATGGAAATATCTACACCGCTATCTGTATAAACATGGAAATATCTACACCGCTATCTGTATGAACATGGAAATATCTACACCGCTATCTGTATGAATATGGAAATATCTACACCGCTATCTGTATGAACATGGAAATATCTACACCGCTATCTGTTTGAACATGGAAATATCTACACCGCTGTCTGCATGACAATGGAAATATCTACACAGCTATCTGCATATACATGGAAATAGCTACACAGCTATCTCTTTACACATGGAAATAACTACACCGCTATCTCTATAAACATCGAAATATCTACACCGCCATCTGTATGAACATGGAAATATCTGCACCGCCATGTGTATGAACATATAAATATCTGCACCGCCATCTGTATTAAGAAGGAGATATCTACACTGCTATCAGTATAAACATGGAAATATCTACACCGCTATCTGTATAAACATGGAAATATCTACACCGCTATCTGTAAAAACATGGAAATATCTTCTCCGTTACCTGTATAAACATGGAAATATCAGCACCGCTATCTGTATAAACATGGAAATATCTACACCGCTATCTGTATGAACATGGAAATATCTACACCGCTATCTGTATGAACACGGATATATCTGCACAGCCATTTGGATGAACATGGAAATATCTACACCGCTATCTGTATGAACATGGAAAAAGCTACACAGCTATCTGTATGAACATGGAAATATCTACACCGCTATCTGTATGAACATGGAAATATCTACAATGCTATCTGTATGAACATGGAAATATCTTCACCGCCATCTGTATGAACATGGATATATCTACACAGCCATCTGGATGAACATGGAAATATCTACAGAGCTTTCTGTATGAACATGGAAATATATACACTGCTATCTGTCTAAACATGCATACATCTTCACCGCTTTCTGTATAAACATGGAAATATCTACACCGCTATCTGTATGAACATGGAAATATCTACACCGCTATCTGTTTGAACATGGAAATATCTACACCGCTATCTGCATGAAAATGGAAATATCTACACAGCGATCTGCATATACATGGAATTGTCTACAAAGCTATCTCTTTACACATGGAAATAACTACACCGCTATCTCTATAAACATGGAAATATCTACACCGCCATGTGTATGAAAATGGAAATATCTGCAACGCCTTCTATATGAACATATAAATATCTACACCGCCATCTGTTTTAAGATGGAGATATCTACACCGCCATCTGTATAAACCTGGAAATATCGACACCGCTATCTGTATAAACATGGATATATCGACACCGCTATCTGTATAAACATGGAAATATCTACACCGCTATCTGTATAAACATGTAAATATCTACACCGCTACCTGTATAAACATGGAAATATCAGCACAGCTATCTGTATGAACATGGAAATATCTACACCGCTATCTTTACGAACATGGAAATATCTACACCGCTATCTGTATAAACATGGAAATAGCTACACCGCTATCTGTATGAACATGGAAATATCTACACCACTATCTGTATGAACATGGAAATATCTACACCGCTATCTGTATGAACATGGATATATCTACACAGCCATCTGTATGAACATGGAAATATCAGCCCCTCTATGTGTATGAACATGGAAATATCTACACCACTATCTGTATGAACATGGAAATATCTACACCGCTAGATGTATGAACATGGAAATATCTACACCGCTATCTGTATGAACATGGAAATATCTACACCGCTATCTGTTTGAACATGTAAATATCTACACCGCTATCTGCATGTAAATGGAAATAACTACAAAGCTATCTGCACATACATGAAAATATCTACACAGCTATCTCTTTACACATGGAAATAACTACACCGCTATATCTATAAACATGGAAAAATCTACACCACCATCTGTATGAACATGGAAATATCTGCACCGCCATCTGTATGAACATACAAATATATACACCACCATCTGTATTAAGAAGGAGATATCTACACCGCTATTTGAATAAACATGGAAATATCTACACTGCTGCCTGTATAAACATGGAAATATCAGCACCGCAATCTGTATGAACATGGAAATATCTACACCGCTACCTGTATGAACATGGAAATATCTACATCGCTATCTGTATGAACATGGAAATATCTACACCGCTATCTGTATGAACATTGAAATATCTACACCGCCATCTGTATGAACATGGAAATATCTACACCGCCATCTGTATGAACATGGAAATATCTGCACCGCCATCTGTATGAACATATAAATATCTACACCGCCATCTGTATGAAGATGGAGATATCTACACCGCTATCTGAATAAACATGGAAATATCTACACCGCTATCTGTATAAACATGGAAATTTCTACACCGCTATCTGTATAAACATGGAAATATCTACACCGCTACATGTATAAACATGGAAATATCAGCACCGCTATCTGTATGAACATGGAAATATCTACACCGCTATCTGTATGAACATGGAAATATCTACACCGCTATCTGTATGAACATGGAAATATCTACAAAGCTATCTGAATGAACATGGAAATATCTACACCGTTATCTGTTTGAACATGTAAATATCTACACCGCTATCTGCATGAAAATGGAAATATCTACAAAGCTATCTGCCTATACATGGAAATATCTACACAGCTATCTCTTTACACATGGAAATAACTACACCGCTATATCTATAAACATGGAAATATCTACACCGCCATCTGTATGAACATGGAAATATCTGCACCGCCATCTGTATAAACATATAAATATCTACACCGCCATCTGTATTAAGAAGGAGATATCTACACTGTTATCTGTATAAACATGGAAATATCAGCACCGCTATCTGTATGAACATGGAAATATCTACACCGCTACCTGTATGAACATGGAAATATCTACACCGCTATCTGTATGAACATGGAAATATCTTCAACGCCATCTGTATGAACATGGATATATCTACACAGCCATCTGGATGAACATGGAAATATCTACACCGCTATCTGTATGAACATGGAAATATCTGCACCGCCATCTGTATGAACATACAAATATCTACACCGCCATCTGTATTAAGATGGAGATATCTACACCGCTATCTGAATAAACATGGAAATATCTACACCGCTATCTGTATAAACATGGAAATATCTACACCGCTATCTGTATAAACATGGAAATATCTACACCACTACATGTATAAACATGGAAATATCAGCACCGCTACCTGTATGAACATGGAAATATCTACACCGCTATCTGTATGAACATGGAAATATCTACACTGCTATCTGTATGAACATGGAAATATCTACAAAGCTATCTGAATGAACATGGAAATATCTACACCGCTATCTCTTTGAACATGTAAATATCTACACAGCTATCTGCACGAAAATGGAAATATCTACAAAGCTATCTGCATATACATGGAAATATCTACACAGCTATCTCTTTACACATGGAAATAACTACACCGCTATATCTATAAACATGGAAATATCTACACCGCCATCTGTATGAACATGGAAATATCTGCACCGCCATCTGTATGAACATATAAATATCTACTCCGCCATCTGTATTAAGAAGGAGATATCTACACCGCTATCTGTATAAACATTGAAATATCTACACCGCTGCCTGTATAAACATGGAAATATCAGCACCGCTATCTGTAAGAACATGGAAATATCTACACCGCCATCTGTATGAACATGGAAATATCTACACCGCCATCTGTATGAACATGGAAATATCTGCACCGCCATCTGTATGAACATATAAATATCTACACCGCCATCTGTATGAAGATGGAGATATCTACACCGCTATCTGAATAAACATGGAAATATCTACACCGCTATCTGTATAAACATGGAAATTTCTACACCGCTATCTGTATAAACATGGAAATATCTACACCGCTACATGTATAAACATGGAAATATCAGCACCGCTATCTGTATGAACATGGAAATATCTACACCGCTATCTGTATGAACATGGAAATATCTACACCGCTATCTGTATGAACATGGAAATATCTACAAAGCTATCTGAATGAACATGGAAATATCTACACCGCTATCTGTTTGAACATGTAAATATCTACACCGCTATCTGCATGAAAATGGAAATATCTACAAAGCTATCTGCCTATACATGGAAATATCTACACAGCTATCTCTTTACACATGGAAATAACTACACCGCTATATCTATAAACATGGAAATATCTACACCGCCATCTGTATGAACATGGAAATATCTGCACCGCCATCTGTATAAACATATAAATATCTACACCGCCATCTGTATTAAGAAGGAGATATCTACACTGTTATCTGTATAAACATGGAAATATCAGCACCGCTATCTGTATGAACATGGAAATATCTACACCGCTACCTGTATGAACATGGAAATATCTACACCGCTATCTGTATGAACATGGAAATATCTTCAACGCCATCTGTATGAACATGGATATATCTACACAGCCATCTGGATGAACATGGAAATATCTACACCGCTATCTGTATGAACATGGAAATATCTGCACCGCCATCTGTATGAACATACAAATATCTACACCGCCATCTGTATTAAGATGGAGATATCTACACCGCTATCTGAATAAACATGGAAATATCTACACCGCTATCTGTATAAACATGGAAATATCTACACCGCTATCTGTATAAACATGGAAATATCTACACCGCTACATGTATAAACATGGAAATATCAGCACCGCTACCTGTATGAACATGGAAATATCTACACCGCTATCTGTATGAACATGGAAATATCTACACTGCTATCTGTATGAACATGGAAATATCTACAAAGCTATCTGAATGAACATGGAAATATCTACACCGCTATCTCTTTGAACATGTAAATATCTACACAGCTATCTGCACGAAAATGGAAATATCTACAAAGCTATCTGCATATACATGGAAATATCTGACAGCTATCTCTTTACACATGGAAATAACTACACCGCTATATCTATAAACATGGAAATATCTACACCGCCATCTGTATGAACATGGAAATATCTGCACCGCCATCTGTATGAACATATAAATATCTACACCGCCATCTGTATTAAGAAGGAGATATCTACACCGCTATCTGTATAAACATTGAAATATCTACACCGCTGCCTGTATAAACATGGAAATATCAGCACCGCTATCTGTAAGAACATGGAAAAATCTACACCGCTACCTGTATGAACATGGATATATCTACACCGCTATCTGTATGAACATGGAAATATCTACACTGCTATCTGTATGAACATGGAAATATCTACACCGCTATCTGTATGAACATGGAAATATCTACACCGCTCTCTGTATGAACATGGATATATCTACACAGCCATCTGGATGAACATGGAAATATCTACACCGCTATCTGTAGGAACATGGAAATATCTACACCGTTATCTGTATCAATATGGATATATCTACACAGCCATCTGGATGAACATGGAAATATCTACACTGCTATCTGAGTAAACATGCATACATCTTCACCGCTATCTGTATAAACATGGAAATATCTACACCGCTATCTGTATGAACATGGAAATATCTACACCGCTATCTGTATGAACATGGAAATATCTACACCGCTTTCTGTTTGAACATGGAAATATCTACACCGCTGTCAGCATGAAAATGGAAATATCTACACTGCTATCTGCATATACATGGAAATATCTACACAGCTATCTATTTACACATGGAAATAACTACACTGCTATCTGTATGAACATGGAAATATCTGCACCGCCATCTGTATGAACATACAAATATCTACACCGCCATCTGTATTAAGATGGAGATATCTACACCGCTATCTGAATAAACATGGAAATATCTACACCGCTATCTGTATAAACATGGAAATATCTACACCGCTATCTGTATAAACATGGAAATATCTACACCGCTACATGTATAAACATGGAAATATCAGCACCGCTACCTGTATGAACATGGAAATATCTACACCGCTATCTGTATGAACATGGAAATATCTACACTGCTATCTGTATGAACATGGAAATATCTACAAAGCTATCTGAATGAACATGGAAATATCTACACCGCTATCTCTTTGAACATGTAAATATCTACACAGCTATCTGCACGAAAATGGAAATATCTACAAAGCTATCTGCATATACATGGAAATATCTACACAGCTATCTCTTTACACATGGAAATAACTACACCGCTATATCTATAAACATGGAAATATCTACACCGCCATCTGTATGAACATGGAAATATCTGCACCGCCATCTGTATGAACATATAAATATCTACACCGCCATCTGTATTAAGAAGGAGATATCTACACCGCTATCTGTATAAACATTGAAATATCTACACCGCTGCCTGTATAAACATGGAAATATCAGCACCGCTATCTGTAAGAACATGGAAATATCTACACCGCCATCTGTATGAACATGGAAATATCTACACCGCCATCTGTATGAACATGGAAATATCTGCACCGCCATCTGTATGAACATATAAATATCTACACCGCCATCTGTATGAAGATGGAGATATCTACACCGCTATCTGAATAAACATGGAAATATCTACACCGCTATCTGTATAAACATGGAAATTTCTACACCGCTATCTGTATAAACATGGAAATATCTACACCGCTACATGTATAAACATGGAAATATCAGCACCGCTATCTGTATGAACATGGAAATATCTACACCGCTATCTGTATGAACATGGAAATATCTACACCGCTATCTGTATGAACATGGAAATATCTACAAAGCTATCTGAATGAACATGGAAATATCTACACCGCTATCTGTTTGAACATGTAAATATCTACACCGCTATCTGCATGAAAATGGAAATATCTACAAAGCTATCTGCCTATACATGGAAATATCTACACAGCTATCTCTTTACACATGGAAATAACTACACCGCTATATCTATAAACATGGAAATATCTACACCGCCATCTGTATGAACTTGGAAATATCTGCACCGCCATCTGTATAAACATATAAATATCTACACCGCCATCTGTATTAAGAAGGAGATATCTACACTGTTATCTGTATAAACATGGAAATATCAGCACCGCTATCTGTATGAACATGGAAATATCTACACCGCTACCTGTATGAACATGGAAATATCTACACCGCTATCTGTATGAACATGGAAATATCTTCAACGCCATCTGTATGAACATGGATATATCTACACAGCCATCTGGATGAACATGGAAATATCTACACCGCTATCTGTATGAACATGGAAATATCTGCACCGCCATCTGTATGAACATACAAATATCTACACCGCCATCTGTATTAAGATGGAGATATCTACACCGCTATCTGAATAAACATGGAAATATCTACACAGCTATCTGTATAAACATGGAAATATCTACACCGCTATCTGTATAAACATGGAAATATCTACACCGCTACATGTATAAACATGGAAATATCAGCACCGCTACCTGTATGAACATGGAAATATCTACACCGCTATCTGTATGAACATGGAAATATCTACACTGCTATCTGTATGAACATGGAAATATCTACAAAGCTATCTGAATGAACATGGAAATATCTACACCGCTATCTCTTTGAACATGTAAATATCTACACAGCTATCTGCACGAAAATGGAAATATCTACAAAGCTATCTGCATATACATGGAAATATCTGACAGCTATCTCTTTACACATGGAAATAACTACACCGCTATATCTATAAACATGGAAATATCTACACCGCCATCTGTATGAACATGGAAATATCTGCACCGCCATCTGTATGAAAATATAAATATCTACACCGCCATCTGTATTAAGAAGGAGATATCTACACCGCTATCTGTATAAACATTGAAATATCTACACCGCTGCCTGTATAAACATGGAAATATCAGCACCGCTATCTGTAAGAACATGGAAAAATCTACACCGCTACCTGTATGAACATGGATATATCTACACCGCTATCTGTATGAACATGGAAATATCTACACTGCTATCTGTATGAACATGGAAATATCTACACCGCTATCTGTATGAACATGGAAATATCTACACCGCTCTCTGTATGAACATGGATATATCTACACAGCCATCTGGATGAACATGGAAATATCTACACCGCTATCTGTAGGAACATGGAAATATCTACACCGTTATCTGTATCAATATGGATATATCTACACAGCCATCTGGATGAACATGGAAATATCTACACTGCTATCTGAGTAAACATGCATACATCTTCACCGCTATCTGTATAAACATGGAAATATCTACACCGCTATCTGTATGAACATGGAAATATCTACACCGCTATCTGTATGAACATGGAAATATCTACACCGCTTTCTGTTTGAACATGGAAATATCTACACCGCTGTCAGCATGAAAATGGAAATATCTACACTGCTATCTGCATATACATGGAAATATCTACACAGCTATCTATTTACACATGGAAATAACTACACTGCTATCTGTATGAACATGGAAATATCTGCACCGCCATCTGTATGAACATACAAATATCTACACCGCCATCTGTATTAAGATGGAGATATCTACACCGCTATCTGAATAAACATGGAAATATCTACACCGCTATCTGTATAAACATGGAAATATCTACACCGCTATCTGTATAAACATGGAAATATCTACACCGCTACATGTATAAACATGGAAATATCAGCACCGCTACCTGTATGAACATGGAAATATCTACACCGCTATCTGTATGAACATGGAAATATCTACACTGCTATCTGTATGAACATGGAAATATCTACAAAGCTATCTGAATGAACATGGAAATATCTACACCGCTATCTGTTTGAACATGTAAATATCTACACAGCTATCTGCACGAAAATGGAAATATCTACAAAGCTATCTGCATATACATGGAAATATCTACACAGCTATCTCTTTACACATGGAAATAACTACACCGCTATATCTATAAACATGGAAATATCTACACCGCCATCTGTATGAACATGGAAATATCTGCACCGCCATCTGTATGAACATATAAATATCTACACCGCCATCTGTATTAAGAAGGAGATATCTACACCGCTATCTGTATAAACATTGAAATATCTACACCGCTGCCTGTATAAACATGGAAATATCAGCACCGCTATCTGTAAGAACATGGAAATATCTACACCGCCATCTGTATGAACATGGAAATATCTACACCGCCATCTGTATGAACATGGAAATATCTGCACTGCTATCTGTATGAACATGGAAATATCTACACCGCTATCTGTTTGAACATGGAAATATCTACACCGCTCTCTGTATGAACATGGATATATCTACACAGCCATCTGGATGAACATGGAAATATCTACACCGCTATCTGTAGGAACATGGAAATATCTACACCGTTATCTGTATCAATATGGATATATCTACACAGCCATCTGGATGAACATGGAAATATCTACACTGCTATCTGAGTAAACATGCATACATCTTCACCGCTATCTGTATAAACATGGAAATATCTACACGGCTATCTGTATGAACATGGAAATATCTACACCGCTATCTGTATGAACATGGAAATATCTACACCGCTTTCTGTTTGAACATGGAAATATCTACACCGCTGTCAGCATGAAAATGGAAATATCTACACTGCTATCTGCATATACATGGAAATATCTACACAGCTATCTATTTACACATGGAAATAACTACACTGCTATCTGTATGAACATGGAAATATCTACACCGCCATCTGTATGAACATGGAAATATCTGCACCGCCAACTGTATGAACATATAAATATCTACACCGCCATCTGAATTAAGATGGAGATATCTACACCGCTATCTGTATAAACATGGAAATATCTACACCGCTCTCTGTATAAACATGGAAATATCTACACCGCTATCTGTATAAACATGGAAATATCAGCACCGCTATCTGTATGAACATGGAAATATCTACACCGCTATCTGTATGAACATGGAAATATCTACACCGCTATCTGTTTGAACATGGAAATATCTACACCGCTGTCAGCATGAAAATGGAAATATCTACACAGCTATCTGCATATACATGGAAATATCTACAAAGCTGTCTCTTTACACATGGAAATAATTACACCGCTATCTCTATAAACATGGAAATATCTACACCGCCATCTGTATGAACATGGAAATATCTGCACCGCCATCTGTATGAACATATAAACATCTACACCGCCATCTGTATTAAGAAGGAGATATCTACACCGCTATCTGTATAAACATGGAAATATCTACACCGCTATCTGTATAAACATGGAAATATCTACACCGCTACCTGTATAAACGTGGAAATATCAGCACTGCTATCTGTATGAACATGGAAATATCAGCCCCTCTATGTGTATGAACATGGAAATATCTACACCACTATCTGTATGAACGTGGAAATATCTACACCGCTAGATGTATGAACATGGAATTATCTTCACCGCCATCTGTATGAACATGGATATGTCTACACAGCCATCTGGATGAACATGGAAATATCCACACCGCAATCTGTATGAACATGGAAATAGCTACACCGCTATCTGTATGAACATGGAAATATCTGCACCGCCATCTGTATGAACATATAAATATCTACACCGCCATTAGTATTAAGATGGAGATATCTACACCGCTATCTCTATGAACATGGAAATATCTACACCGCTATCTGTATAAACATGGAAATATCTACACCGCTATCTGTATAAACATGGAAATATCTACACCAATACCTGTATGATCATGGAAATATCAGCACCGCTATCTGTATGAACATGGAAATATCTACACCGCTATCTGTATGAACATGGAAATATCTACACCGCTATCTGTATGAACATGGAAATATCTTCACCGCCATCTGTATGAACATGGATATGTCTACACAGCCATCTGGATGAACATGGAAATATCTACACCGCGATCTGTATGAACATGGAAATATCTACACCGCTATCTGTGTAAACATGCATACATCTTCACCGCTATCTGTGTAAACATGCATACATCTTCACCGGTATCTGTATAAACATGGAAATATCTACACCGCCATCTGTATGAACATGGAAATAGCTACACCGCTATCTGTTTGAACATGGAAATATCTACACCGCTATCTGTATGAACATGGATATATCTACACAGCCATCTGAATGAACATGGAAATATCTACACCGCTATCTGTGCAAACATGCATACATCTTCACCGCTATCTGTATGAACATGGAAATATCTACACCGCTATCTGTATGAACATGGAAATATCTACACCGCTATCTGTATGAACATGGAAATATCTACTCCGCTATCTGTTTGAACATGGAAATATCTACACCGCTATCTGCATGAAAATGGAAATATCTACACTGCTATCTGCATACACATGGAAATATCTACACAGCTATCTCTTTACACATGGAAATAACTACACCGCTATCAGCTTGAACATGGAAATATCTACACCGCCATCTGTATGAACATGGAAATATCTGCACCGCCATCTGTATGAACATATAAATATCTACACCTCCATCTGTATTAAGATGGAGATATCTACACCGCTATCTGTATAAACATGGAAATATCTACACTGCTATCTGTATAAACATGGAAATATCTACACCTCAATCGGTATGAGCATGGAAATATCTACACCGCTATCTGTATGAACATGGAAATATCTACACCGCTATCTCTATGAACATGGGAATATCTACACCGCTATCTGTACGAACATGGAAATAGCTACACCGCTATCTGTATGAACATGGAAATATCTACACCGCTATCTGTATGAACATGGAAATAGCTACACCGCTATCTGTATGAACATGGAAATATCTACACCGCTATCTGTATGAACTTGGAAATATCTACACCGCTATCTGTATGAGCATGGAAATATCTACACCGCTATCTGTATGAATATGGAAATATCTACACCGCTATCTGTATGAACATGGAAATATCTACACCGCTATCTGTTTGAACACGAAAATATCTACACCGCTGTCTGCATGACAATGGAAATATCTACACAGCTATCTGCATATACATGGAAATATCAACACAGCTATCTCTTTACACATGGAAATAACTACACCGCTATCTCTATAAACATCGAAATATCTAAACCGCCATCTGTATGAACATGGAAATATCTGCACTGCCATATGTATGAACATATAAATATCTGCACCGCCATCTGTATTAAGAAGGAGATATCTACACCGCTATCAGTATAAACATGGAAATATCTACACCGCTATCTGTATAAACATGGAAATATCTACACCGCTATCTGTATAAACATGGAAATATCTTCACCGGTACCTGTATAAACATGGAAATATCAGTACCGCTATCTGTATAAACATGGAAATATCTACACCGCTATTTGTATGAACATGGAAATATCTACACTGCTATCTGTATGAACATGGATATATCTACACAGCCATCTGGATGAACATGGAAATATCTACACCGCTATCTGCATGAACATGGAAATATCTACACCGCTATTTGTGTAAACATGCATACATCTTCACCGCAATCTGCATAAGCAAGGAAATATCTACACCGCTATCTGTATGAACATGGAAATATCTACACCGCTATCTGTTTGAACATGGAAATATCTAAACCGCTATCAGCATGAAAATGTAAATATCTACACAGCTATCTGCATATACATGGAAATATATACAAAGCTATCTCTTTACACATGGAAATATCTACACCGCTATCTGTATGAACATGGAAATAGCTACACCGCTATCTGTATGAACATGGAAATATCTACACCGCTATCTGTATGAACATGGATATATCTACACAGCCATCTGGATGAACATGGAAATATCTACATCGCTATCTGTGCAAACATGCATACATCTTCACCGCTATCTGTATGAACATGGAAATATCTACACCGCTATCTGCATGAACATGGAAATATCTACACCGCTATCTGTGTGAACATGGAAATATCTACACCGCTTTCTGTTTCAACATGGAAATATCTACACCGCTATCTCTATAAACATGGAAATAACTACACTGCTATCTGTATGAACATGGAAATATCTACAAAGCTATCTCTTTACACATGGAAATAACTACACCGCTATCTCTATAAACATGGAAATAACTACACCGCTATCTGTATGAACATGGAAATATCTACAAAGCTATCTCTTTACACATGTAAATAACTACACCACTATCTGTATGAACATGGAAATAACTACACAGCCATCTGGATGAACATGGAAATATCAGCACCGCTATCTGTATGAACATGGAAATATCTATACCGCTATCTGTATGAACATGGAAATATCTACACCGCTATCTGTATGAACATGGATATATCTACACAGCCCTCTGGATGAACATAGAAATATCCACCCTGCTATCTGTGTAAACATGCATACATCTTCACCGCTATCTGTATAAACTTGGAAATATCTACACCGCTATCTGTATGAACATGGAAATATCTACAACACTATCTGTTTGAAGATGGAAATATATACATCGCTATCTGCATGAAAATGGAAATATCTACACAGCTCTCTGCATATAGATGGAAATATCTACACAGCAATCTCTTTACACATGGAAATAACTACACCGCTATTTGTATGGACATGGACATATCTACACCACCATGTGTATGAACATGGAAATATCTGCACGGCCATCTGTATGAACATATAAATATCTACACCGCCATCTGTATTAAGATGGAGATATCTACACCGCTATCTGAATAAACATGGAAATATCTACACCGATATCTGTATGAACATGGAAATATCTACACTGCTATCTGTATGAACATGGAAATATCTACACCATTATCTGTATGAACATGGAAATAGCTTCACCGCTATCTGTATGAACATGGAAATATCTACACCGCTATCTGAATGAACATGGATATATCTACACAGACATCTGGATGAACATGGAAATATCTACACCGCTATCTGTATGAACATGGAAATATCTACACCGCTATCTGTATGAACATGGATATATCTACACAGCCATCCTGATGAACATGGAAATATCTACACCGCTATCTGTGTAAACATGCATACATCTTCACCGCTATCTGTATAAACATGGAAATATCTACACTGCCATCCGTATGAACATGGAAATATCTGCACCGCTATCTGTATGAACATGGAAATATCTACACCGCTATCTGTTTGAACATGGAAATATCTACACCGCTATCTGCATGAAAATGGAAATATCTACACTGCTATCTGCATATACATGGAAATATCTACACAGCTATCTCTTTACACATGGAAATAACTACACCGCAATTTGTATGAACATGGAAATATCTACACCGCCATCTGAATGAACATGGAAATATCTGCACCGCCATCTGTATGAACATGTAAATATCTACACCGCCATCTGCATTAAGATGGAGATATCTACACCGCTATCTGTATAAACATGGAAATATCTACACCGCTATCTGTATAAACATGGAAATATCTACACCGCTATCTGTATAAACATGGAAATATCTACACCGCTACCTGTATAAACATGGAAATATCAGCACCGCTATCTGTATGAACATGGAAATATCTACACTGCTCTCTGTATGAACATGTTAATATCTACACCGCTATCTGTATGAACATGGATATATCTACACAGCCCTCTGGATGAACATGGAAATATCCAAACCGCTATCTGTGTAAACATGCATACATCTTCACCGCTATCTGTATAAACATGGAAATATCTACACCGCTATCTGTATAAACATGGAAATATGTACACCGCTATCTGTATAAACATGGAAATATCTACACCGCCATCTGTATGAACATGGAAATATCTACACCGCCATCTGTATGAACATGGAAATATCTAAACCGCTATCTGTATAAACATGGAAATATCTACACCACTATCTGTATAAACATGGAAATATCTACACCGCTACCTGTATAAACATGGAAATATCAGCACCGCTATCTGTATGAACCTGGAAATATCTACACCGCTATCTGTATGAACATGGAAATATCTACACCGCTATCTGTATGAACATGGAAATATCTACACCGCTATCTGCATGAAAATGGAAATATCTACAAAGCTATCTGCATACACATGGAAATATCTGCAAAGCTATCTCTTTACACATGGAAATAACTACACCACTATATCTATAAATATGGAAATATCTACACCACCATCTGTATGAACATGGAAATATCTGCACCGCCATCTGTTTGAACATATAATTATCTACACCGCCATCTGTATTAAGAACGAAATATCTAAACCGCTATCTGTATAAACACGGAAATATCAGCACCGCTCTCTGTATGAAAATGGAAATATCTACACCGCTATCTGTATGAACATGGAAATATCTACACTGCTATCTGTATGAACATGGAAATAGCTACACCGTTATGTGTATGAAAATGGAAATAGATACACCGCAATCTGTATGAACATGGAAATATCTACACCGCTATCTGTATGAACATGGATATATCTACACAGCCATCTGGATGAACATGGAAATATCTACACCGCTATCTGTATGAACATGGATATATCTACACAGCCATCTGGATGAACATGGAAATATCTACACCGCTATCTGTGTAAACATGCATACATCTTCACCACTATCTGTATAAACATGGAAATATCTGCACCGCTATCGGTATGAACATGGAAATATCTACACCGCTATCTGTATGAACATGGAAATACCTATACCGCTATCTGTTTGGACATGGAAATATCTACACCGCTATCTGCATGAAAATGGAAATATCTACACTGCTATCTGCATATACATTTAAATATCTACACAGCTATCTCTTTACACATATAAATAACTACACCACTATCTGTATGAACATGGAAATAACTACACCGCCATCTGTATGAACATGGAAATATCTGCACCACCATCTGTATGAACATATAAATATCTACACCGCCATCTGTATTAAGATGGAGATATCTACACTGCTATCTGTATAAACATGGAAATACCTACACCGCCATCTGTATGAACATATAAATACACCGCAATCTGTATTAAGAAGGAAATATCTAAACGGCTATCTGTATAAACATGGTAATAACTACACCGCTGCCTGTATAAACACGGAAATATCAGCACCGCTATCTGTATGAACTTAGAAATATCTACACCGCTATCTGTTTGAAGATGGAAATATATACACAGCTATCTGC
Organism: Gorilla gorilla gorilla; assembly: GCF_029281585.2. Classification (NCBI taxonomy): domain Eukaryota; kingdom Metazoa; phylum Chordata; class Mammalia; order Primates; family Hominidae; genus Gorilla; species Gorilla gorilla. The sequence continues at coordinate 7,974,200 of NC_073247.2, forward strand.
ATGAAAATGGAAATATCTACACAGCTATCTGCATATAGATGGAAATATCTACACAGCTATCTCTTTACACATTGAAATATCTACACCGCTATCTGAATGAACATGGAAATATCAGCACCGCTATCTGTATGAACATGGAAATACCTACACCGCTATCTGTATGAACATGGAAATATCTACACCGCTATCTGTATGAACATGGATATATCTACACAGCCCTCTGGATGAACATGGAAATATCCACACCGCTATCTGTGTAAACATGCATACATCTTCACTGCTATCTGTATAAACATGGAAATATCTACACCGCTATCTGCATGAACATGGAAATATCTACACCGCTATCTGTTTGAAGATGGAAATATATACATCGCTATCTGCATGAAAATGGAAATATCTACACAGCTATCTGCATATAGATGGAAATATCTACACAGCAATCTCTTTACACATGGAAATAACTACACCGCTATCTGTATGAACATGGACATATCTACACCGCAATCTGTATGAACATGGAAATATCTGCACCGCCATCTGTATGAACATATAAATATCTACACAGCCATCTGTAATAAGATGGAGATATCTACACCGCTATCTGAATAAACATGGAAATATCTACACCGCTATCTGTATGAACATGGAAATATCTACACTGCTATCTGTATGAACATGGAAATAGCTACAACGTTATCTGTATGAACAAGGAAATAGCTACACCGCTATCTGTATGAACATGGAAATATCTACACCGCTATCTGTATGAACATGGATATATCTACACAGCCATCTGGATGAACATGGAAATATCTACACCGCTATCTGTATGAACATGGAAATATCTACACCGCTATCTGTATGAACATGGATATATCTACACAGCCATCTGGATGAACATGGAAATATCTACACCGCTATCTGTGTAAACATGCATACATCTTCACCGCTATCTGTATAAACATGGAAATATCTACACTGCTATCTGTATGAACATGGAAATATCTGCACCGCTATCTGTATGAACATGGAAATACCTACACCGCTATCTGTTTGAACATGGAAACATCTACACCGCTATCTGCATGAAAATGGAAATATCTACACTGCTATCTGCATATACATGGAAATATCTACACAGCTATCTCTTTACACATGGAAATAACTACACCGCTATCTGTATGAACATGGAGATATCTACACCGCCATCTGTATGAACATGGAAATATCTGCACCGCCATCTGTATGAACATATAAATATCTACACCGCCATCTGTATTAAGATGGAGATATCAACACCGCTATCTGAATAAACATGGAAATATCTACACTGCTATCTGTATAAACATGGAAATATCTACACCGCTATCTGTATAAACATGGAAATATCTACACCGCTACCAGTATAAACATGGAAATATCAGCACCGCTATCTGTATGAACATGGAAATATCTACACTGCTATCTGTATGAACATGGAAATACCTACACCGCTATCTGTATGAACATGGAAATATCTACACCGCTATCTCTATGAACATGGAAATATCTACACCGGTATCTGTTTGAACTCGGAAATATCTACACCACTGACTGCATGAAAATGGAAATATCTACACAGCTATCTGCATATACATGGAAATATCTACACAGATATCTCTTTACACATGGAAATAACTTCACTGCTATCTCTATAAACATCGAAATATCTACACCGCCATGTGTATGAACATGGAAATATCTGCACCGCCATGTGTATGAACATATAAATATCTGCACCGCCATCTGTATTAAGAAGGAGATATCTACACTGCTATCTGTATAAACATGGAAATATCTACACCGCTATCTGTATAAACATGGAAATATCTACACCGCTACCTGTATAAACATGGAAATATCAGCACCGCTATATGTATAAACATGGAAATATCTACACCGCTATCTGTATAAACATGGAAATATCTACACCGCTATCAGTATGAACATGGAAATATCTTCACCGCCATCTGTATGAACATGGATATATCTACACAGCCATCTGTATGAACATGGAAATACCTACACCGCTATCTGTATGAACATGGAAATATCTACACCGTTAACTGTATGAACATGGAAATACCTTCACCGCCATCTGTATGAACATGGATATGTCTACACAGCCATCTGGATGAACATGGAAATATCTACACCGCGATCTGTATGAACATGGAAATATCTACACCGCTATCTGTGTAAACATGCATACATTTCCCCGCTATCTGAATAAGCATGGAAATATCTACACCGCTATCTGAATGAACATGGAAATATCTACACCGCTATCTGTTTGAACATGGAAATATCTGAACCGCTATCTGCATGAAACTAGAAATATCTACACAGCTATCTGCATATACATGGAAATATCTACAAAGCTATCTCTTTACACATGGAAATAACTACACCGCTATCTGTATGAACATGGAAATATCTACACCGCCATCTGTATGAACATGGAAATGTCTGCACTGCCATCTGTATGAGCATATAAATATCTGCACCGCCATCTGTATTAAAATGGAGATATCTTCACCGCTATCTGTATAAACTTGGAAATATCTACACCGCTATCTGTATAAACCTGGAAATATCTACACCGCTATCTGTATAAACATGGAAATATCTACACCACTACCTGAATAAACATGGAAATATCAGCACCGCTATCTGTATTAACATGGAAATATCTACACCACTATCTCTATGAACATGGAAATATCTACACCGCTATCTGTATGAACATGGAAATAGCTACACAGCTATCTGTATGAACATGGAAATATCTACACCACTATCTGTATGAACATGGAAATATCTATACCGCTATCAGTATGAACATGGATATATCTCCACAGCCATCTGGATGAACATGGAAATATCTACACCGCTATCTGCATGAACATGGAAATATCTACACCGCTATTTGTGTAAACATGCATACATCTTCACTACAACATGCATAAGCATGGAAATATCTACACCGCTATCTGTATGAACATGGAGATATCTACACCGCTATCTGTTTGAACATGGAAATATCTAAACCGCTATCAGCATGAAAATGGAAATATCTACACAGCTATCTGCATATACATGGAAACATCTACACAGCGATCTCTTTACACATGGAAATAACTACACCGCTATGTGTATGAACATGGAAATATCTACACCGCCATCTGTATGAACGTGGAAATATCTGCACCGCCATCTGTATGAACATATAAATATCTACACCGCCATCTGTATTAAGAAGGAGATATCTACACCGCTATCTGTATAAACATGGAAATATATGCACCGCTATCTGTATAAACATGGAAATATCTACACTGCTACCTGTATAAACATGGAAATATCTACACAACTACCTGTATAAACATGGAAATATCAGAACCGCTATCTGTATGAACATGGAAATACCAGGCCCTCTATCTGTATGAACATGGAAATATCTACACCGCTATCTCTATGAACATGGAAATATCTACACCGCTATCTGTTTGAACATGGAAATATCTATACCGCTATCTGCATGAAAATGGAAATATCTACACAGCTATCTGCATATACATGGAAATATCTACACAGCTATCTCTTTACACATGGAAATAACTACACCGCTATCTGTATGAACATGGAAATATCTTCACCGTCATCTGTATGAACATGGATATATCTACACAGCCCTCTGGATGAACATGGAAATATCCACACCGCTATCTGTGTAAACATGCATACATCTTCACCGCTATCTGTATAAACATGGAAATATCTACACCGCTATCTGTATGAACATGGAAATATCTACACCGTTATCAGTTTGAAGATGGAAATATATACACCGCTATCTGCATGAAAATGGAAATATCTACACAGATATCTGCATATTCATGGAAATATCTGCTCAGCCATCTCTTTACACATGGAAATAACTACACTGCTATCTGTATGAACATGGAAATATCTAAACCGCCATCAGTATGAACATGGAAATATCTGCACCCCCATCTGTATGAACATATAAATATCTATACCGCCATCAGTATTAAGGAGATATCTACACCGCTATCTGAATAAACATGGAAATATCTATACCGCTATCTGTATAAACATGGAAATATCTACACCGCTACCTGTATAAACATTTAAATATCATCACCGCTATCTGTATGAATATGGAAATATCTACACCGCTAACTCTATGAACATGGAAATATCTACACCGCTATCTGTGTAAACATGCATACATCTTCACCGCTATCTGTAAAAACGTGGAAATATCTACACCGCTATCTGTATAAACATGGAAATATCTACACCGCTACCTGTATAAACATGGAAATATCAGCCACGCTATCTGTCTGAACATGGAAATATCTGCACCGCTATCTGTATGAACATGAAAATATCTACACCGCTATGTGTATGAACATGGAAATACCTACACCGCTATCTGTATGAACATGGAAATATCTACACCGCTATCTGTTTGAACATGTAAATATCTACACAGCTATCTGCATGAAAATGGAAATATCTACAAAGCTATCTGTATATACATGGAAATATCTACACAGCTATCTCTTTACACATGGAAATAACTACACCGCTATCAGTTTGAACATGGAAATATCTACACCGCAATCTGTATGAACATGGAAATATCTGCACCGCAATCTGTATGAACATATAAATATCTACACCGCCATCTGTATTAAGATGGAGATATCTACACCGCTATCTGTATAAACATGGAAATATATACACCGCTATCTGTATAAACATGGAAATATCTACACCTCAATCGGTATGAACATGGAAATATCTACACCGCTATCTGTATGAACATGGAAATATCTACACCGCTATCTCTATGAACACGGAAATATCTACACCGCTATCTGTATGAACATGGAAATAGCTACACGGCTATCTGTATGAACATGGAAATATCTACACCGCTATTTGTATGAACATGGAAATACCTACACCGCTATCTGTATGAACATGGAAATATCTACACCGCTATCTGTATGAACTTGGAAATATCTACACCGCTATCTGTATGAACATGGATATATCTACACAGCCATCTGGATGAACATGGAAATATCTACACCGCTATCTGTATAAACATGGAAATATCTACACCGCTATCTGTATAAACATGGAAATATCTACACCGCTATCTGTATGAACATGGAAATATCTACACCGCTATCTGTATGAATATGGAAATATCTACACCGCTATCTGTATGAACATGGAAATATCTACACCGCTATCTGTTTGAACATGGAAATATCTACACCGCTGTCTGCATGACAATGGAAATATCTACACAGCTATCTGCATATACATGGAAATAGCTACACAGCTATCTCTTTACACATGGAAATAACTACACCGCTATCTCTATAAACATCGAAATATCTACACCGCTATCTGTATGAACATGGAAATATCTGCACCGCCATGTGTATGAACATATAAATATCTGCACCGCCATCTGTATTAAGAAGGAGATATCTACACCGCTATCAGTATAAACATGGAAATATCTACACCGCTATCTGTATAAACATGGAAATATCTACACCGCTATCTGTATGAACATGGAAATATCTACACTGCTATCTGTATGAACATGGAAATAGCTACAACGTTATCTGTATGAACAAGGAAATAGCTACACCGCTATCTGTATGAACATGGAAATATCTACACCGCTATCTGTATGAACATGGATATATCTACACAGCCATCTGGATGAACATGGAAATATCTACACCGCTATCTGTATGAACATGGAAATATCTACACCGCTATCTGTATGAACATGGATATATCTACACAGCCATCTGGATGAACATGGAAATATCTACACCGCTATCTGTGTAAACATGCATACATCTTCACCGCTATCTGTATAAACATGGAAATATCTACACTGCTATCTGTATGAACATGGAAATATCTGCACCGCTATCTGTATGAACATGGAAATACCTACACCGCTATCTGTTTGAACATGGAAACATCTACACCGCTATCTGCATGAAAATGGAAATATCTACACTGCTATCTGCATATACATGGAAATATCTACACAGCTATCTCTTTACACATGGAAATAACTACACCGCTATCTGTATGAACATGGAGATATCTACACCGCCATCTGTATGAACATGGAAATATCTGCACCGCCATCTGTATGAACATATAAATATCTACACCGCCATCTGTATTAAGATGGAGATATCAACACCGCTATCTGAATAAACATGGAAATATCTACACTGCTATCTGTATAAACATGGAAATATCTACACCGCTATCTGTATAAACATGGAAATATCTACACCGCTACCAGTATAAACATGGAAATATCAGCACCGCTATCTGTATGAACATGGAAATATCTACACTGCTATCTGTATGAACATGGAAATACCTACACCGCTATCTGTATGAACATGGAAATATCTACACCGCTATCTCTATGAACATGGAAATATCTACACCGGTATCTGTTTGAACTCGGAAATATCTACACCACTGACTGCATGAAAATGGAAATATCTACACAGCTATCTGCATATACATGGAAATATCTACACAGATATCTCTTTACACATGGAAATAACTTCACTGCTATCTCTATAAACATCGAAATATCTACACCGCCATGTGTATGAACATGGAAATATCTGCACCGCCATGTGTATGAACATATAAATATCTGCACCGCCATCTGTATTAAGAAGGAGATATCTACACTGCTATCTGTATAAACATGGAAATATCTACACCGCTATCTGTATAAACATGGAAATATCTACACCGCTACCTGTATAAACATGGAAATATCAGCACCGCTATATGTATAAACATGGAAATATCTACACCGCTATCTGTATAAACATGGAAATATCTACACCGCTATCAGTATGAACATGGAAATATCTTCACCGCCATCTGTATGAACATGGATATATCTACACAGCCATCTGTATGAACATGGAAATACCTACACCGCTATCTGTATGAACATGGAAATATCTACACCGTTAACTGTATGAACATGGAAATACCTTCACCGCCATCTGTATGAACATGGATATGTCTACACAGCCATCTGGATGAACATGGAAATATCTACACCGCGATCTGTATGAACATGGAAATATCTACACCGCTATCTGTGTAAACATGCATACATTTCCCCGCTATCTGAATAAGCATGGAAATATCTACACCGCTATCTGAATGAACATGGAAATATCTACACCGCTATCTGTTTGAACATGGAAATATCTGAACCGCTATCTGCATGAAACTAGAAATATCTACACAGCTATCTGCATATACATGGAAATATCTACAAAGCTATCTCTTTACACATGGAAATAACTACACCGCTATCTGTATGAACATGGAAATATCTACACCGCCATCTGTATGAACATGGAAATGTCTGCACTGCCATCTGTATGAGCATATAAATATCTGCACCGCCATCTGTATTAAAATGGAGATATCTTCACCGCTATCTGTATAAACTTGGAAATATCTACACCGCTATCTGTATAAACCTGGAAATATCTACACCGCTATCTGTATAAACATGGAAATATCTACACCACTACCTGAATAAACATGGAAATATCAGCACCGCTATCTGTATTAACATGGAAATATCTACACCACTATCTCTATGAACATGGAAATATCTACACCGCTATCTGTATGAACATGGAAATAGCTACACAGCTATCTGTATGAACATGGAAATATCTACACCACTATCTGTATGAACATGGAAATATCTATACCGCTATCAGTATGAACATGGATATATCTCCACAGCCATCTGGATGAACATGGAAATATCTACACCGCTATCTGCATGAACATGGAAATATCTACACCGCTATTTGTGTAAACATGCATACATCTTCACTACAACATGCATAAGCATGGAAATATCTACACCGCTATCTGTATGAACATGGAGATATCTACACCGCTATCTGTTTGAACATGGAAATATCTAAACCGCTATCAGCATGAAAATGGAAATATCTACACAGCTATCTGCATATACATGGAAACATCTACACAGCGATCTCTTTACACATGGAAATAACTACACCGCTATGTGTATGAACATGGAAATATCTACACCGCCATCTGTATGAACGTGGAAATATCTGCACCGCCATCTGTATGAACATATAAATATCTACACCGCCATCTGTATTAAGAAGGAGATATCTACACCGCTATCTGTATAAACATGGAAATATATGCACCGCTATCTGTATAAACATGGAAATATCTACACTGCTACCTGTATAAACATGGAAATATCTACACAACTACCTGTATAAACATGGAAATATCAGAACCGCTATCTGTATGAACATGGAAATACCAGGCCCTCTATCTGTATGAACATGGAAATATCTACACCGCTATCTCTATGAACATGGAAATATCTACACCGCTATCTGTTTGAACATGGAAATATCTATACCGCTATCTGCATGAAAATGGAAATATCTACACAGCTATCTGCATATACATGGAAATATCTACACAGCTATCTCTTTACACATGGAAATAACTACACCGCTATCTGTATGAACATGGAAATATCTTCACCGTCATCTGTATGAACATGGATATATCTACACAGCCCTCTGGATGAACATGGAAATATCCACACCGCTATCTGTGTAAACATGCATACATCTTCACCGCTATCTGTATAAACATGGAAATATCTACACCGCTATCTGTATGAACATGGAAATATCTACACCGTTATCAGTTTGAAGATGGAAATATATACACCGCTATCTGCATGAAAATGGAAATATCTACACAGATATCTGCATATTCATGGAAATATCTGCTCAGCCATCTCTTTACACATGGAAATAACTACACTGCTATCTGTATGAACATGGAAATATCTAAACCGCCATCAGTATGAACATGGAAATATCTGCACCCCCATCTGTATGAACATATAAATATCTATACCGCCATCAGTATTAAGGAGATATCTACACCGCTATCTGAATAAACATGGAAATATCTATACCGCTATCTGTATAAACATGGAAATATCTACACCGCTACCTGTATAAACATTTAAATATCATCACCGCTATCTGTATGAATATGGAAATATCTACACCGCTAACTCTATGAACATGGAAATATCTACACCGCTATCTGTGTAAACATGCATACATCTTCACCGCTATCTGTAAAAACGTGGAAATATCTACACCGCTATCTGTATAAACATGGAAATATCTACACCGCTACCTGTATAAACATGGAAATATCAGCCACGCTATCTGTCTGAACATGGAAATATCTGCACCGCTATCTGTATGAACATGAAAATATCTACACCGCTATGTGTATGAACATGGAAATACCTACACCGCTATCTGTATGAACATGGAAATATCTACACCGCTATCTGTTTGAACATGTAAATATCTACACAGCTATCTGCATGAAAATGGAAATATCTACAAAGCTATCTGTATATACATGGAAATATCTACACAGCTATCTCTTTACACATGGAAATAACTACACCGCTATCAGTTTGAACATGGAAATATCTACACCGCAATCTGTATGAACATGGAAATATCTGCACCGCAATCTGTATGAACATATAAATATCTACACCGCCATCTGTATTAAGATGGAGATATCTACACCGCTATCTGTATAAACATGGAAATATATACACCGCTATCTGTATAAACATGGAAATATCTACACCTCAATCGGTATGAACATGGAAATATCTACACCGCTATCTGTATGAACATGGAAATATCTACACCGCTATCTCTATGAACACGGAAATATCTACACCGCTATCTGTATGAACATGGAAATAGCTACACGGCTATCTGTATGAACATGGAAATATCTACACCGCTATTTGTATGAACATGGAAATACCTACACCGCTATCTGTATGAACATGGAAATATCTACACCGCTATCTGTATGAACTTGGAAATATCTACACCGCTATCTGTATGAACATGGATATATCTACACAGCCATCTGGATGAACATGGAAATATCTACACCGCTATCTGTATAAACATGGAAATATCTACACCGCTATCTGTATAAACATGGAAATATCTACACCGCTATCTGTATGAACATGGAAATATCTACACCGCTATCTGTATGAATATGGAAATATCTACACCGCTATCTGTATGAACATGGAAATATCTACACCGCTATCTGTTTGAACATGGAAATATCTACACCGCTGTCTGCATGACAATGGAAATATCTACACAGCTATCTGCATATACATGGAAATAGCTACACAGCTATCTCTTTACACATGGAAATAACTACACCGCTATCTCTATAAACATCGAAATATCTACACCGCTATCTGTATGAACATGGAAATATCTGCACCGCCATGTGTATGAACATATAAATATCTGCACCGCCATCTGTATTAAGAAGGAGATATCTACACCGCTATCAGTATAAACATGGAAATATCTACACCGCTATCTGTATAAACATGGAAATATCTACACCGCTATCTGTAAAAACATGGAAATATCTTCTCCGTTACCTGTATATACATGGAAATATCAGCACCGCTATCTGTATAAACATGGAAATATCTACACCGCTATCTGTATGAACATGGAAATATCTACACCGCTATCTGTATGAACACGGATATATCTACACAGCCATCTGGATGAACATGGAAATATCTACACCGCTATCTGTATGAACATGGAAAAAGCTACACAGCTATCTGTATGAACATGGAAATATCTACACCGCTATCTGTATGAACATGGAAATATCTACAATGCTATCTGTATGAACATGGAAATATCTTCACCGCCATCTGTATGAACATGGATATATCTACACAGCCATCTGGATGAACATGGAAATATCTACAGAGCTTTCTGTATGAACATGGAAATATATACACTGCTATCTGTCTAAACATGCATACATCTTCACCGCTATCTGTATAAACATGGAAATATCTACACCGCTATCTGTATGAACATGGAAATATCTACACCGCTATCTGTTTGAACATGGAAATATCTACACCGCTATCTGCATGAAAATGGAAATATCTACACAGCGATCTGCATATACATGGAATTGTCTACAAAGCTATCTCTTTACACATGGAAATAACTACACCGCTATCTCTATAAACATGGAAATATCTACACCGCCATCTGTATGAAAATGGAAATATCTGCAACGCCTTCTATATGAACATATAAATATCTACACCGCCATCTGTATTAAGACGGAGATATCTACACCGCCATCTGTATAAACCTGGAAATATCGACACCGCTATCTGTATAAACATGGATATATCGACACCGCTATCTGTATAAACATGGAAATATCTACACCGCTATCTGTATAAACATGGAAATATCTACACCGCTACCTGTATAAACATGGAAATATCAGCACAGCTATCTGTACGAACATGGAAATATCTACACCGCTATCTGTACGAACATGGAAATATCTACACCGCTATCTGTATGAACATGGAAATAGCTACACCGCTATCTGTATGAACATGGAAATATCTACACCACTATCTGTATGAACATGGAAATATCTACACTGCTATCTGTATGAACATGGATATATCTACACAGCCATCTGGATGAACATGGAAATATCTACACCGCTATCTGTATGAACATGGAAATATCTACACCACTATCTGTGTAAACATGCATACATCTTCACCGCTATCTGTATAAACATGGAAATATCTACACCGCTATCTGTATGAACATGGAAATATCTACACTGCTATCTGTTTGAACATGGAAATATCTAAACCGCTATCTGCATGAAAATGGAAATATCTACACAGCTAACTGCATATACATGGAAAAATCTACACAGCTATCTCTTTACACATGGAAATAACTACACCGCTATATCTATAAACATGGAAATATCTACACCGCCATCTGTATGAACATGGAAATATCTGCACCGCCATCTGTATGAACATATAAATATCTACACCGCCATCTGTATTAAAATGGAGATATCTTCACCGCTATCTGTATAAACTTGGAAATATCTACACCGCTATCTGTATAAACCTGGAAATATCTACACCGCTATCTGTATAAACATGGAAATATCTACACCACTACCTGAATAAACATGGAAATATCAGCACCGCTATCTGTATTAACATGGAAATATCTACACCACTATCTCTATGAACATGGAAATATCTACACCGCTATCTGTATGAACATGGAAATAGCTACACAGCTATCTGTATGAACATGGAAATATCTACACCACTATCTGTATGAACATGGAAATATCTATACCGCTATCAGTATGAACATGGATATATCTCCACAGCCATCTGGATGAACATGGAAATATCTACACCGCTATCTGCATGAACATGGAAATATCTACACCGCTATTTGTGTAAACATGCATACATCTTCACTACAACATGCATAAGCATGGAAATATCTACACCGCTATCTGTATGAACATGGAGATATCTACACCGCTATCTGTTTGAACATGGAAATATCTAAACCGCTATCAGCATGAAAATGGAAATATCTACACAGCTATCTGCATATACATGGAAACATCTACACAGCGATCTCTTTACACATGGAAATAACTACACCGCTATCTGTATGAACATGGAAATATCTACACCGCCATCTGTATGAATGTGGAAATATCTGCACCGCCATCTGTATGAACATATAAATATCTACACCGCCATCTGTATTAAGAAGGAGATATCTACACCGCTATCTGTATAAACATGGAAATATATGCACCGCTATCTGTATAAACATGGAAATATCTACACTGCTACCTGTATAAACATGGAAATATCTACACAACTACCTGTATAAACATGGAAATATCAGCACCGCTATCTGTATGAACATGGAAATACCAGGCCCTCTATCTGTATGAACATGGAAATATCTACACCGCTATCTCTATGAACATGGAAATATCTACACCGCTATCTGTTTGAACATGGAAATATCTATACCGCTATCTGCATGAAAATGGAAATATCTACACAGCTATCTGCATATACATGGAAATATCTACACAGCTATCTCTTTACACATGGAAATAACTACACCGCTATCTGTATGAACATGGAAATATCTTCACCGTCATCTGTATGAACATGGATATATCTACACAGCCCTCTGGATGAACATGGAAATATCCACACCGCTATCTGTGTAAACATGCATACATCTTCACCGCTATCTGTATAAACATGGAAATATCTACACCGCTATCTGTATGAACATGGAAATATCTACACCGTTATCAGTTTGAAGATGGAAATATATACACCGCTATCTGCATGAAAATGGAAATATCTACACAGATATCTGCATATTCATGGAAATATCTGCTCAGCCATCTCTTTACACATGGAAATAACTACACTGCTATCTGTATGAACATGGAAATATCTAAACCGCCATCAGTATGAACATGGAAATATCTGCACCCCCATCTGTATGAACATATAAATATCTATACCGCCATCAGTATTAAGGAGATATCTACACCGCTATCTGAATAAACATGGAAATATCTATACCGCTATCTGTATAAACATGGAAATATCTACACCGCAACCTGTATAAACATTTAAATATCATCACCGCTATCTGTATGAATATGGAAATATCTACACCGCTAACTCTATGAACATGGAAATATCTACACCGCTATCTGTGTAAACATGCATACATCTTCACCGCTATCTGTAAAAACGTGGAAATATCTACACCGCTATCTGTATAAACATGGAAATATCTACACCGCTACCTGTATAAACATGGAAATATCAGCCACGCTATCTGTCTGAACATGGAAATATCTGCACCGCTATCTGTATGAACATGGAAATATCTACACCGCTATGTGTAAGAACATGGAAATACCTACACCGCTATCTGTATGAACATGGAAATATCTACACCGCTATCTGTTTGAACATGTAAATATCTACACAGCTATCTGCATGAAAATGGAAATATCTACAAAGCTATCTGTATATACATGGAAATATCTACACAGCTATCTCTTTACACATGGAAATAACTGCACCGCTATCTGTATGAACATGGAAATATCTACAAAGCTATCTCTTTACACATGTAAATAACTACACCACTATCTGTATGAACATGGAAATAACTACACAGCCATCTGGATGAACATGGAAATATCAGCACCGCTATCTGTATGAACATGGAAATATCTTTACCGCTATCTGTATGAACATGGAAATATCTACACCGCTATCTGTATGAACATGGATATATCTACACAGCCCTCTGGATGAACATGGAAATATCCACCCTGCTATCTGTGTAAACATGCATACATCTTCACCGCTATCTGTATAAACTTGGAAATATCTACACCGCTATCTGTATGAACATGGAAATATCTACAACACTATCTGTTTGAAGATGGAAATATATACATCGCTATCTGCATGAAAATGGAAATATCTACACAGCTCTCTGCATATAGATGGAAATATCTACACAGCAATCTCTTTACACATGGAAATAACTACAACGCTATTTGTATGGACATGGACATATCTACACCACCATGTGTATGAACATGGAAATATCTGCACGGCCATCTGTATGAACATATAAATATCTACACCGCCATCTGTATTAAGATGGAGATATCTACACCGCTATCTGAATAAACATGGAAATATCTACACCGATATCTGTATGAACATGGAAATATCTACACTGCTATCTGTATTAACATGGAAATAGCTACACCATTATCTGTATGAACATGGAAATAGCTTCACCGCTATCTGTATGAACATGGAAATATCTACACCGCTATCTGAATGAACATGGATATATCTACACAGACATCTGCATGAACATGGAAATATCTACACCGCTATCTGTATGAACATGGAAATATCTACACCGCTATCTGTATGAACATGGATATATCTACACAGCCATCCTGATGAACATGGAAATATCTACACCGCTATCTGGGTAAACATACATACATCTTCACCGCTATCTGTATAAACATGGAAATATCTACACTGCCATCCGTATGAACATGGAAATATCTGCACCGCTATCTGTATGAACATGGAAATATCTACACCGCTATCTGTTTGAACATGGAAATATCTACACCGCTATCTGCATGAAAATGGAAATATCTACACTGCTATCTGCATATACATGGAAATATCTACACAGCTATCTCTTTACACATGGAAATAACTACACCGCAATTTGTATGAACATGGAAATATCTACACCGCCATCTGTATGAACATGGAAATATCTGCACCGCCATCTGAATGAACATATAAATATCTACACCGCCATCTGTATTAAGATGGAGATATCTACACCGCTATCTGTATAAACATGGAAATATCTACACCGCTATCTGTATAAACATGGAAATATCTACACCGCTATCTGTATAAACATGGAAATATCTACACCGCTACCTGTATAAACATGGAAATATCAGCACCGCTATCTGTATGAACATGGAAATATCTACACTGCTCTCTGTATGAACATGTTAATATCTACACCGCTATCTGTATGAACATGGATATATCTACACAGCCCTCTGGATGAACATGGAAATATCCACACCGCTATCTGTGTAAACATGCATACATCTTCACCGCTATCTGTATAAACGTGGAAATATCTACACCGCTATCTGTATAAACATGGAAATATTTACACCGCTATCTGTATAAACATGGAAATATCTACACCGCCATCTGTATGAACATGGAAATATCTACACCGCCATCTGTATGAACATGGAAATATCTAAACCGCTATCTGTATAAACATGGAAATATCTACACCACTATCTGTATAAACATGGAAATATCTACACCGCTACCTGTATAAACATGGAAATATCAGCACCGCTATCTGTATGAACCTGGAAATATCTACACCGCTATCTGTATGAACATGGAAATATCTACACCGCTATCTGTATGAACATGGAAATATCTACACCGCTATCTGCATGAAAATGGAAATATCTACAAAGCTATCTGCATACACATGGAAATATCTACACAGCTATCTCTTTACACATGGAAATAACTACACCACTATATCTATAAATATGGAAATATCTACACCACCATCTGTATGAACATGGAAATATCTGCACTGCCATCTGTTTGAACATATAAATATCTACACCGCCATCTGTATTAAGAACGAAATATCTAAACCGCTATCTGTATAAACACGGAAATATCAGCACCGCTCTCTGTATGAAAATGGAAATATCTACACCGCTATCTGTATGAACATGGAAATATCTACACTGCTATCTGTATGAACATGGAAATAGCTACACCGTTATGTGTATGAAAATGGAAATAGCTACACCGCTATCTGTATGAACATGGAAATATCTACACCGCTATCTGTATGAACATGGATATATCTACACAGCCATCTGGATGAACATGGAAATATCTACACCGCTATCTGTATGAACATGGATATATCTACACAGCCATCTGGATGAACATGGAAATATCTACACCGCTATCTGTGTAAACATGCATACATCTTCACCACTATCTGTATAAACATGGAAATATCTGCACCGCTATCGGTATGAACATGGAAATATATGCACTGCCATCTGTATGAACATATTAATATCTACACCACCATCTGTATTAAGATGGAGATATCTGCACCGCTATCTGTATAAACCTGGAAATATCTACACCGCTATCTGTATAAACATGGAAAGATCTACACCGTTATCTGTATAAACATGGAAATATCTACACCGCTACCTGAATAAACATGGAAATATCTGCACAGCTATCTGTATGAACATGGATATATCTACACCGCTATCTGTTCGAACATGGAAATATCTACACCGCTATCTGAATGAACATGGAAATATCTACACCGCTATCTGTATCAACATGGAAATATCTACACCACTATCTGTATAAACATGGAAATGTCTACACCGCTATCTGTATGAACATGGATATATCTACACAGCCATCTGGATGAACATGGAAATATCTACTCCGCTATCTGTGTAAACATGCATACATCTTCACCGCTATCTGTATAAACATGGAAATATCTACACCGCTATCTGTATGAACCTGGAAATATCTACTCCGCTATCAGTGTAAACATGCATACATCTTCACCGCTATCTGTATAAACATGGAAATATCTACACCGCTATCTGTATGAACATGGAAATAGCTACACCGCTATCTGTATGAACATGGAAATATCTACATCGCTATCTGTATGAACATGGATATATCTACACAGCCATCTGGATGAACATGGAAATATCTACACCGCTATCTGTGCAAACATGCATACATCTTCACCGCTATCTGTATGAACATGGAAATATCTACACCGCTATCTGCATGAACATGGAAATATCTACACCGCTATCTGTGTGAACATGGAAATATCTACACCGCTTTCTGTTTGAACATGGAAATATCTACACCGCTATCTGCATGAAAATGGAAATATCTACACTGCTATCTGCATATACATGGAAATATCTACACAGCTATCTCTTTACACATGGAAATAACTACACCGCTATCAGTTTGAACATGGAAATATCTACACAGCCATCTGTATGAACATGGAAATATGTGCACCGCCATCTGAATGAACATATAAATATCTACACCGCCATCTGTATTAAGATGGAGATATCTACATCGCTATCTGTATAAACATGGAAATATCTACACCGCTATCTGTATAAACATGGAAATATCTACACCGCTATCGGTATGAACATGGAAATATCTACACCGCTATCTGTATAAACATGGAAATATCTACACCGCTATCTCAATGAACATGGAAATATCTACACCGGTATCTGTTTGAACTCGGAAATATCTACACCACTGACTGCATGAAAATGGAAATATCTACACAGCTATCTGCATATACATGGAAATATCTACACAGATATCTCTTTACACATGGAAATAACTTCACCGCTATCTCTATAAACATCGAAATATCTACACCGCCATGTGTATGAACATGGAAATATCTGCACCGCCATGTGTATGAACATATAAATATCTGCACCGCCATCTGTATTAAGAAGGAGATATCTACACCGCTATCTGTATAAACATGGAAATATCTACACCGCTATCTGTATAAACATGGAAATATCTACACCGCTACCTGTATAAACATGGAAATATCAGTACCGCTATATGTATAAACATGGAAATATCTACACCGCTATCTGTATAAACACGGAAATATCTACACCGCTATCAGTATGAACATGGAAATATCTTCACCGCCATCTGTATGAACATGGATATATCTACACAGCCATCTGTATGAACATGGAAATATCTACACCGCTATCTGTATGAACATGGAAATATCTACACCGTTAACTGTATGAACATGGAAATACCTTCACCGCCATCTGTATGAACATGGATATGTCTACACAGCCATCTGGATGAACATGGAAATATCTACACCGCGATCTGTATGAACATGGAAATATCTACACCGCTATCTGTGTAAACATGCATACATTTCCCCGCTATCTGAATAAGCATGGAAATATCTACACCGCTATCTGAATGAACATGGAAATATCTACACCTCTATCTGTTTGAACATGGAAATATCTGAACCGCTATCTGCATGAAACTAGAAATATCTACACAGCTATCTGCATATACATGGAAATATCTACAAAGCTATCTCTTTACACATGGAAATAACTACACCGCTATCTGTATGAACATGGAAATATCTACAAAGCTATCTCTTTACACATGTAAATAACTACACCACTATCTGTATGAACATGGAAATAACTACACAGCCATCTGGATGAACATGGAAATATCAGCACCGCTATCTGTATGAACATGGAAATATCTATACCGCTATCTGTATGAACATGGAAATATCTACACCGCTATCTGTATGAACATGGATATATCTACACAGCCCTCTGGATGAACATGGAAATATCCACCCTGCTATCTGTGTAAACATGCATACATCTTCACCGCTATCTGTATAAACTTGGAAATATCTACACCGCTATCTGTATGAACATGGAAATATCTACAACACTATCTGTTTGAAGATGGAAATATATACATCGCTATCTGCATGAAAATGGAAATATCTACACAGCTCTCTGCATATAGATGGAAATATCTACACAGCAATCTCTTTACACATGGAAATAACTACACCGCTATTTGTATGAACATGGACATATCTACACCACCATGTGTATGAACATGGAAATATCTGCACGGCCATCTGTATGAACATATAAATATCTACACCGCCATCTGTATTAAGATGGAGATATCTACACCGCTATCTGAATAAACATGGAAATATCTACACCGATATCTGTATGAACATGGAAATATCTACACTGCTATCTGTATGAACATGGAAATATCTACACCATTATCTGTATGAACATGGAAATAGCTTCACCGCTATCTGTATGAACATGGACATATCTACACCGCTATCTGAATGAACATGGATATATCTACACAGACATCTGCATGAACATGGAAATATCTACACCGCTATCTGTATGAACATGGAAATATCTACACCGCTATCTGTATGAACATGGATATATCTACACAGCCATCTGGATGAACATGGAAATATCTACACCGCTATCTGTGTAAACATGCATACATCTTCACCGCTATCTGTATAAACATGGAAATATCTACACTGCCATCCGTATGAACATGGAAATATCTGCACCGCTATCTGTATGAACATGGAAATACCTACAGCGCTATCTGTTTGAACATGGAAATATCTACACCGCTATCTGCATGAAAATGGAAATATCTACACTGCTATCTGCATATACATGGAAATATCTACACAGCTATCTCTTTACACATGGAAATAACTACACCACAATCTGTATGAACATGGAAATATCTACACCGCCATCTGAATGAACATGGAAATATCTGCACCGCCATCTGTATGAACATATAAATATCTACACCGCCATCTGTATTAAGATGGAGATATCTACACCGCTATCTGTATAAACATGGAAATATCTACACCGCTATCTGTATAAACATGGAAATATCTACACCGCTATCTGTATAAACATGGAAATATCTACACCGCTACCTGTATAAACATGGAAATATCAGCACCGCTATCTGTATGAACATGGAAATATCTACACTGCTCTCTGTATGAACATGGAAATATCTACACCGCTATCTGTATGAAGATGGATATATCTACACAGCCCTCTGGATGAACATGGAAATATCCACACCGCTATCTGTGTAAACATGCATACATCTTCACCGCTATCTGTATAAACATGGAAATATCTACACCGCTATCTGTATAAACATGGAAATATCTACACCGCTATCTGTATAAAAATGGAAATATCTACACCGCCATCTGTATGAACATGGAAATATCTACACCGCCATCTGTATGAACATGGAAATATCTAAACCGCTATCTGTATAAACATGGAAATATCTACACCACTATCTGTATAAACATGGAAATATCTACACCGCTACCTGTATAAACATGGAAATATCAGCACCGCTATCTGTATGAACCTGGAAATATCTACACCGCTATCTGTATGAACATGGAAATATCTACACCGCTATCTGTATGAACATGGAAATATCTACACCGCTATCTGCATGAAAATGGAAATATCTACAAAGCTATCTGCATACACATGGAAATATCTACAAAGCTATCTCTTTACACATGGAAATAACTACACCACTATATCTATAAATATCGAAATATCTACACCACCATCTGTATGAACATGGAAATATCTGCACCGCCATCTGTTTGAACATATAAATATCTACACCGCCATCTGTATTAAGAACGAAATATCTAAACCGCTATCTGTATAAACACGGAAATATCAGCACCGCTCTCTGTATGAAAATGGAAATATCTACACCGCTATCTGTATGAACATGGAAATATCTACACTGCTATCTGTATGAACATGGAAATAGCTACACCGTTATGTGTATGAAAATGGAAATAGCTACACCGCTATCTGTATGAACATGGAAATATCTACACCGCTATCTGTATGAACATGGATATATCTACACAGCCATCTGGATGAACATGGAAATATCTACACCGCTATCTGTATGAACATGGATATATCTACACAGCCATCTGGATGAACATGGAAATATCTACACCGCTATCTGTGTAAACATGCATACATCTTCACCACTATCTGTATAAACATGGAAATATCTGCACCGCTATCGGTATGAACATGGAAATATCTACACCGCTATCTGTATGAACATGGAAATACCTACACCGCTATCTGTTTGGACATGGAAATATCTACACCGCTATCTGCATGAAAATGGAAATATCTACACTGCTATCTGCATATACATTTAAATATCTACACAGCTATCTCTTTACACATGTAAATAACTACACCACTATCTGTATGAACATGGAAATAACTACACCGCCATCTGTATGAACATGGAAATATCTGCACCGCCATCTGTATGAACATATAAATATCTACACCGCCATCTGTATTAAGATGGAGATATCTACACTGCTATCTGTATAAACATGGAAATACCTACACCGCCATCTGTATGAACATATAAATACACCGCCATCTGTATTAAGAAGGAAATATCTAAACGGCTATCTGTATAAACATGGTAATAACTACACCGCTGCCTGTATAAACATGGAAATATCAGCACCGCTATCTGTATGAACTTAGAAATATCTACACCGCTATCTCTTTGAACATGGAAATATCTACACCGCTATCTGCATGAAAATGGAAATATCTACAAAGCTATCTGCATATACATGGAAATATCTACACAGCTATCTCTTTACACATGGAAATAACTACACCGCTATATCTATAAACATGGAAATATCTACACCGCCATCTGTATGAACATGGATATATCTGCACCGCCATCTGTATGAACATATAAATATCTACACCGCCATCTGTATTAAAATGGAGATATCTTCACCGCTATCTGTATAAACTTGGAAATATCTACACCGCTATCTGTATAAACCTGGAAATATCTACACCGCTATCTGTATAAACATGGAAATATCTACACCACTACCTGAATAAACATGGAAATATCAGCACCGCTATCTGTATTAACATGGAAATATCTACACCACTATCTCTATGAACATGGAAATATCTACACCGCTATCTGTATGAACATGGAAATAGCTACACAGCTATCTGTATGAACATGGAAATATCTACACCACTATCTGTATGAACATGGAAATATCTATACCGCTATCAGTATGAACATGGATATATCTCCACAGCCATCTGGATGAACATGGAAATATCTACACCGCTATCTGCATGAACATGGAAATATCTACACCGCTATTTGTGTAAACATGCATACATCTTCACTACAACATGCATAAGCATGGAAATATCTACACCGCTATCTGTATGAACATGGAGATATCTACACCGTTATCTGTTTGAACATGGAAATATCTAAACCGCTATCAGCATGAAAATGGAAATATCTACACAGCTATCTGCATATACATGGAAACATCTACACAGCGATCTCTTTACACATGGAAATAACTACACCGCTATCTGTATGAACATGGAAATATCTACACCGCCATCTGTATGAACGTGGAAATATCTGCACCGCCATCTGTATGAACATATAAATATCTACACCGCCATCTGTATTAAGAAGGAGATATCTACACCGCTATCTGTATAAACATGGAAATATATGCACCGCTATCTGTATAAACATGGAAATATCTACACTGCTACCTGTATAAACATGGAAATATCTACACAACTACCTGTATAAACATGGAAATATCAGCACCGCTATCTGTATGAACATGGAAATACCAGGCCCTCTATCTGTATGAACATGGAAATATCTACACCGCTATCTCTATGAACATGGAAATATCTACACCGCTATCTGTTTGAACATGGAAATATCTATACCGCTATCTGCATGAAAATGGAAATATCTACACAGCTATCTGCATATACATGGAAATATCTACACAGCTATCTCTTTACACATGGAAATAACTACACCGCTATCTGCATGAACATGGAAATATCTTCACCGTCATCTGTATGAACATGGATATATCTACACAGCCCTCTGGATGAACATGGAAATATCCACACCGCTATCTGTGTAAACATGCATACATCTTCACCGCTATCTGTATAAACATGGAAATATCTACACCGCTATCTGTATGAACATGGAAATATCTACACCGTTATCAGTTTGAAGATGGAAATATATACACCGCTATCTGCATGAAAATGGAAATATCTACACAGATATCTGCATATTCATGGAAATATCTGCTCAGCCATCTCTTTACACATGGAAATAACTACACTGCTATCTGTATGAACATGGAAATATCTAAACCGCCATCAGTATGAACATGGAAATATCTGCACCCCCATCTGTATGAACATATAAATATCTATACCGCCATCAGTATTAAGGAGATATCTACACCGCTATCTGAATAAACATGGAAATATCTATACCGCTATCTGTATAAACATGGAAATATCTACACCGCTACCTGTATAAACATTTAAATATCATCACCGCTATCTGTATGAATATGGAAATATCTACACCGCTAACTCTATGAACATGGAAATATCTACACCGCTATCTGTGTAAACATGCATACATCTTCACCGCTATCTGTAAAAACGTGGAAATATCTACACCGCTATCTGTATAAACATGGAAATATCTACACCGCTACCTGTATAAACATGGAAATATCAGCCACGCTATCTGTCTGAACATGGAAATATCTGCACCGCTATCTGTATGAACATGGAAATATCTACACCGCTATGTGTATGAACATGGAAATACCTACACCGCTATCTGTATGAACATGGAAATATCTACACCGCTATCTGTTTGAACATGTAAATATCTACACAGCTATCTGCATGAAAATGGAAATATCTACAAAGCTATCTGTATATACATGGAAATATCTACACAGCTATCTCTTTACACATGGAAATAACTACACCGCTATCAGTTTGAACATGGAAATATCTACACCGCAATCTGTATGAACATGGAAATATCTGCACCGCCATCTGTATGAACATATAAATATCTACACCGCCATCTGTATTAAGATGGAGATATCTACACCGCTATCTGTATAAACATGGAAATATATACACCGCTATCTGTATAAACATGGAAATATCTACACCTCAATCGGTATGAACATGGAAATATCTACACCGCTATCTGTATGAACATGGAAATATCTACACCGCTATCTCTATGAACACGGAAATATCTACACCGCTATCTGTATGAACATGGAAATAGCTACACGGCTATCTGTATGAACATGGAAATATCTACACCGCTATTTGTATGAACATGGAAATACCTACACCGCTATCTGTATGAACATGGAAATATCTACACCGCTATCTGTATGAACTTGGAAATATCTACACCGCTATCTGTATGAACATGGATATATCTACACAGCCATCTGGATGAACATGGAAATATCTACACCGCTATCTGTATAAACATGGAAATATCTACACCGCTATCTGTATAAACATGGAAATATCTACACCGCTATCTGTATGAACATGGAAATATCTACACCGCTATCTGTATGAATATGGAAATATCTACACCGCTATCTGTATGAACATGGAAATATCTACACCGCTATCTGTTTGAACATGGAAATATCTACACCGCTGTCTGCATGACAATGGAAATATCTACACAGCTATCTGCATATACATGGAAATAGCTACACAGCTATCTCTTTACACATGGAAATAACTACACCGCTATCTCTATAAACATCGAAATATCTACACCGCTATCTGTATGAACATGGAAATATCTGCACCGCCATGTGTATGAACATATAAATATCTGCACCGCCATCTGTATTAAGAAGGAGATATCTACACCGCTATCAGTATAAACATGGAAATATCTACACCGCTATCTGTATAAACATGGAAATATCTACACCGCTATCTGTAAAAACATGGAAATATCTTCTCCGTTACCTGTATATACATGGAAATATCAGCACCGCTATCTGTATAAACATGGAAATATCTACACCGCTATCTGTATGAACATGGAAATATCTACACCGCTATCTGTATGAACACGGATATATCTACACAGCCATCTGGATGAACATGGAAATATCTACACCGCTATCTGTATGAACATGGAAAAAGCTACACAGCTATCTGTATGAACATGGAAATATCTACACCGCTATCTGTATGAACATGGAAATATCTACAATGCTATCTGTATGAACATGGAAATATCTTCACCGCCATCTGTATGAACATGGATATATCTACACAGCCATCTGGATGAACATGGAAATATCTACAGAGCTTTCTGTATGAACATGGAAATATATACACTGCTATCTGTCTAAACATGCATACATCTTCACCGCTATCTGTATAAACATGGAAATATCTACACCGCTATCTGTATGAACATGGAAATATCTACACCGCTATCTGTTTGAACATGGAAATATCTACACCGCTATCTGCATGAAAATGGAAATATCTACACAGCGGTCTGCATATACATGGAATTGTCTACAAAGCTATCTCTTTACACATGGAAATAACTACACCGCTATCTCTATAAACATGGAAATATCTACACCGCCATCTGTATGAAAATGGAAATATCTGCAACGCCTTCTATATGAACATATAAATATCTACACCGCCATCTGTATTAAGACGGAGATATCTACACCGCCATCTGTATAAACCTGGAAATATCGACACCGCTATCTGTATAAACATGGATATATCGACACCGCTATCTGTATAAACATGGAAATATCTACACCGCTATCTGTATAAACATGGAAATATCTACACCGCTACCTGTATAAACATGGAAATATCAGCACAGCTATCTGTACGAACATGGAAATATCTACACCGCTATCTGTACGAACATGGAAATATCTACACCGCTATCTGTATGAACATGGAAATAGCTACACCGCTATCTGTATGGACATGGAAATATCTACACCACTATCTGTATGAACATGGAAATATCTACACTGCTATCTGTATGAACATGGATATATCTACACAGCCATCTGGATGAACATGGAAATATCTACACCGCTATCTGTATGAACATGGAAATATCTACACCACTATCTGTGTAAACATGCATACATCTTCACCGCTATCTGTATAAACATGGAAATATCTACACCGCTATCTGCATGAAAATGGAAATATCTACACAGCTAACTGCATATACATGGAAAAATCTACACAGCTATCTCTTTACACATGGAAATAACTACACCGCTATCTGTAAGAACATGGAAATATCTGCACGGCCATCTGTATGAACATATAAATATCTACACCGCCTTCTGTATTAAGATGGAGATATCTACACCGCTATCTGTATAAACATGGAAATATCTACACCGCTATCTGTATAAACATGGAAATATCTACACCGCTATCTGTATAAACATGGAAATATCTAAACCTCTACCTGTATAAACGTGGAAATATCAGCACCGCTATCTGTATGAACATGGAAATATCAGCCCCTCTATGTGTATGAACATGGAAATATCTACACCACTATCTGTATGAACATGGAAATATCTACACCGCTAGATGTATGAACATGGAAATATCTACACCGCTATCTGTATGAACATGGAAATATCTACACCGCTATCTGTTTGAACATGTAAATATCTACACCGCTATCTGCATGTAAATGGAAATAACTACAAAGCTATCTGCACATACATGAAAATATCTACACAGCTATCTCTTTACACATGGAAATAACTACACCGCTATATCTATAAACATGGAAAAATCTACACCACCATCTGTATGAACATGGAAATATCTGCACCGCCATCTGTATGAACATACAAATATATACACCACCATCTGTATTAAGAAGGAGATATCTACACCGCTATTTGAATAAACATGGAAATATCTACACTGCTGCCTGTATAAACATGGAAATATCAGCACCGCAATCTGTATGAACATGGAAATACCTACACCGCTACCTGTATGAACATGGAAATATCTACATCGCTATCTGTATGAACATGGAAATATCTACACCGCTATCTGTATGAACATGGAAATATCTACACCGCAATCTGTATGAACATGGAAATATCTACACCGCCATCTGTATGAACATGGAAATATCTGCACCGCCATCTGTATGAACATATAAATATCTACACCGCCATCTGTATGAAGATGGAGATATCTACACCGCTATCTGAATAAACATGGAAATATCTACACCGCTATCTGTATAAACATGGAAATTTCTACACCGCTATCTGTATAAACATGGAAATATCTACACCGCTACCTGTATAAACATGGAAATATCAGCACCGCTATCTGTATGAACATGGAAATATCTACACCGCTATCTGTATGAACATGGAAATATCTACACCGCTATCTGTATGAACATGGAAATATCTACAAAGCTATCTGAATGAACATGGAAATATCTACACCGCTATCTGTTTGAACATGTAAATATCTACACCGCTATCTGCATGAAAATGGAAATATCTACAAAGCTATCTGCCTATACATGGAAATATCTACACAGCTATCTCTTTACACATGGAAATAACTACACCGCTATATCTATAAACATGGAAATATCTACACCGCCATCTGTATGAACATGGAAATATCTGCACCGCCATCTGTATAAACATATAAATATCTACACCGCCATCTGTATTAAGAAGGAGATATCTACACTGTTATCTGTATAAACATGGAAATATCTACACCTCTGCCTGTATAAACATGGAAATATCAGCACCGCTATCTGTATGAACATGGAAATATCTACACCGCTACCTGTATGAACATGGAAATATCTACACCGCTATCTGTATGAACATGGAAATATCTTCAACGCCATCTGTATGAACATGGATATATCTACACAGCCATCTCGATGAACATGGAAATATCTACACCGCTATCTGTATGAACATGGAAATATCTGCACCGCCATCTGTATGAACATACAAATATCTACACCGCCATCTGTATTAAGATGGAGATATCTACACCGATATCTGAATAAACATGGAAATATCTACACCGCTATCTGTATAAACATGGAAATATCTACACCGCTATCTGTATAAACATGGAAATATCTACACCGCTACATGTATAAACATGGAAATATCAGCACCGCTACCTGTATGAACATGGAAATATCTACACCGCTATCTGTATGAACATGGAAATATCTACACTGCTATCTGTATGAACATGGAAATATGTACAAAGCTATCTGAATGAACATGGAAATATCTACACCGCTATCTGTTTGAACATGTAAATATCTACACAGCTATCTGCACGAAAATGGAAATATCTACAAAGCTATCTGCATATACATGGAAAGATCTACACAGCTATCTCTTTACACATGGAAATAACTACACCGCTATATCTATAAACATGGAAATATCTACACCGCCATCTGTATGAACATGGAAATATCTGCACCGCCATCTGTATGAACATATAAATATCTACACCGCCATCTGTATTAAGAAGGAGATATCTACACCGCTATCTGTATAAACATTGAAATATCTACACCGCTGCCTGTATAAACATGGAAATATCAGCACCGCTATCTGTAAGAACACGGAAATATCTACACCGCTACCTGTATGAACATGGATATATCTACACCGCTATCTGTATGAACATGGAAATATCTACACTGCTATCTGCATGAACATGGAAATATCTACACCGCTATCTGTATGAACATGGAAATATCTACACCGCTCTCTGTATGAACATGGATATATCTACACAGCCATCTGGATGAACATGGAAATATCTACACCGCTATCTGTAGGAACATGGAAATATCTACACCGTTATCTGTATCAATATGGATATATCTACACAGCCATCTGGATGAACATGGAAATATCTACACTGCTATCTGTGTAAACATGCATACATCTTCACCGCTATCTGTATAAACATGGAAATATCTACACCGCTATCTGTATGAACATGGAAATATCTACACCGCTATCTGTATGAACATGGAAATATCTACACCGCTTTCTGTTTGAACATGGAAATATCTACACCGCTGTCAGCATGAAAATGGAAATATCTACACTGCTATCTGCATATACATGGAAATATCTACACAGCTATCTATTTACACATGGAAATAACTACACTGCTATCTGTATGAACATGGAAATATCTACACCGCCATCTGTATGAACATGGAAATATCTGCACCGCCAACTGTATGAACATATAAATATCTACACCGCGATCTGAATTAAGATGGAGATATCTACACCGCTATCTGTATAAACATGGAAATATCTACACCGCTATCTGTATAAACATGGAAATATCTACACCGCTATCTGTATAAACATGGAAATATCAGCACCGCTATCTGTATGAACATGGAAATATCTACACCGCTATCTGTATGAACATGGAAATATCTACACCGCTATCTGTTTGAACATGGAAATATCTACACCGCTGTCAGTATGAAAATGGAAATATCTACACAGCTATCTGCATATACATGGAAATATCTACAAAGCTGTCTCTTTACACATGGAAATAATTACACCGCTATCTCTATAAACATGGAAATATCTACACCGCCATCTGTATGAACATGGAAATATCTGCACCGCCATCTGTATGAACATATAAACATCTACACCGCCATCTGTATTAAGAAGGAGATATCTACACCGCTATCTGTATAAACATGGAAATATCTACACCGCTATCTGTATAAACATGGAAATATCTACACCGCTCTCTGTATAAACATGGAAATATCTACACCGCTACCTGTATAAACGAGGAAATATCAGCACTGCTATCTGTATGAACATGGAAATATCAGCCCCTCTATGTGTATGAACATGGAAATATCTACACCACTATCTGTATGAACATGGAAATATCTACACCGCTAGATGTATGAACATGGAATTATCTTCACCGCCATCTGTATGAACATGGATATGTCTACACAGCCATCTGGATGAACATGGAAATATCCACACCGCAATCTGTATGAACATGGAAATAGCTACACCGCTATCTGTATGAACATGGAAATATCTGCACCGCCATCTGTATGAACATATAAATATCTACACCGCCATCTGTATTAAGATGGAGATATCTACACCGCTATCTCTATGAACATGGAAATATCTACACCGCTATCTGTATAAACATGGAAATATCTACACCGCTATCTGTATAAACATGGAAATATCTACACCACTACCTGTATGATCATGGAAATATCAGCACCGCTATCTGTATGAACATGGAAATATCTACACCGCTATCTGTATGAACATGGAAATATCTACACCGCTATCTGTATGAACATGGAAATATCTTCACCGCCATCTGTATGAACATGGATATGTCTACACAGCCATCTGGATGAACATGGAAATATCTACACCGCGATCTGTATGAACATGGAAATATCTACACCGCTATCTGTGTAAACATGCATACATCTTCACCGCTATCTGTGTAAACATGCATACATCTTCACCGCTATCTGTATAAACATGGAAATATCTACACCGCCATCTGTATGAACATGGAAATAGCTACACCGCTATCTGTTTGAACATGGAAATATCTACACCGCTATCTGTATGAACATGGATATATCTACACAGCCATCTGGATGAACATGGAAATATCTACACCGCTATCTGTGCAAACATGCATACATCTTCACCGCTATCTGTATGAACATGGAAATATCTACACCGCTATCTGTATGAACATGGAAATATCTACACCGCTATCTGTATGAACATGGAAATATCTACTCCGCTATCTGTTTGAACATGGAAATATCTACACCGCTATCTGCATGAAAATGGAAATATCTACACTGCTATCTGCATACACATGGAAATATCTACACAGCTATCTCTTTACACATGGAAATAACTACACCGCTATCAGCTTGAACATGGAAATATCTACACCGCCATCTGTATGAAC
The DNA here is from genome assembly GCF_029281585.2 of Gorilla gorilla gorilla. Taxonomy (NCBI): domain Eukaryota; kingdom Metazoa; phylum Chordata; class Mammalia; order Primates; family Hominidae; genus Gorilla; species Gorilla gorilla. The sequence continues at coordinate 8,005,739 of NC_073247.2, forward strand.
ATGGAAATATCTGCACCGCCATCTGTATGAACATATAAATATCTACACCTCCATCTGTATTAAGATGGAGGTATCTACACCGCTATCTGTATAAATATGGAAATATCTACACCGCTATCTGTATAAACATGGAAATATCTACACCTCAATCGGTATGAGCATGGAAATATCTACACCGCTATCTGTACGAACATGGAAATATCTACACCGCTATCTCTATGAACATGGGAATATATACACCGCTATCTGTACGAACATGGAAATAGCTACACCGCTATCTGTATGAACATGGAAATATCTACACCGCTATCTGTATGAACATGGAAATTGCTACACCGCTATCTGTATGAACATGGAAATATCTACACCGCTATCTGTATGAACTTGGAAATATCTACACCGCTATCTGTATGAGCATGGAAATATCTACACCGCTATCTGTATGAATATGGAAATATCTACACCGCTATCTGTATGAACATGGAAATATCTACACCGCTATCTGTTTGAACACGAAAATATCTACACCGCTGTCTGCATGACAATGGAAATATCTACACAGCTATCTGCATATACATGGAAATAACACAGCTATCTCTTTACACATGGAAATAACTACATCGCTATCTCTATAAACATCGAAATATCTACACCGCCATCTGTATGAACATGGAAATATCTGCACTGCCATATGTATGAACATATAAATATCTGCACCGCCATCTGTATTAAGAAGGAGATATCTACACCGCTATCAGTATAAACATGGAAATATCTACACCGCTATCTGTATAAACATGGAAATATCTACACCGCTATCTGTATAAACATGGAAATATCTTCACCGGTACCTGTATAAACATGGAAATATCAGCACCGCTATCTGTATAAACATGGAAATATCTACACCGCTATTTGTATGAACATGGAAATATCTACACCGCTATCTGTATGAACATGGATATATCTACACAGCCATCTGGATGAACATGGAAATATCTACACCGCTATCTGCATGAACATGGAAATATCTACACCGCTATTTGTGTAAACATGCATACATCTTCACCGCAATCTGCATAAGCAAGGAAATATCTACACCGCTATCTGTATGAACATGGAAATATCTACACAGCTATCTGTTTGAACATGGAAATATCTAAACCGCTATCAGCATGAAAATGTAAATATCTACACAGCTATCTGCATATACGTGGAAATATATACAAAGCTATCTCTTTACACATGGAAATAACTACACCGCTATCTCTATAAACATGGAAATATCTACACCGCCATCTGTAGGAACATGGAAATATCTGCACCGCCATCTGCATGAACATATTAATATCTACACCACCATCTGTATTAAGATGGAGATATCTGCACCGCTATCTGTATAAACCTGGAAATATCTACACCGTTATCTGTATAAACATGGAAAGATCTACACCGCTATCTGTATAAACATGGAAATATCTACACCGCTACCTGAATAAACATGGAAATATCTGCACAGCTATCTGTATGAACATGGATATATCTACACCGCTATCTGTTCGAACATGGAAATATCTACACCGCTATCTGAATGAACATGGAAATATCTACACCGCTATCTGTATCAACATGGAAATATCTACACCACTATCTGTATAAACATGGAAATGTCTACACCGCTATCTGTATGAAGATGGATATATCTACACAGCCATCTGGATGAACATGGAAATATCTACACCGCTATCTGTATGAACCTGGAAATATCTACTCCGCTATCTGTGTAAACATGCATACATCTTCACCGCTAGCTGTATAAACATGGAAATATCTACACTGCTATCTGTATGCACATGGAAATAGCTACACCGCTATCTGTATGAACATGGAAATATCTACACCGCTATCTGTATGAACATGGATATATCTACACAGCCATCTGGATGAACATGGAAATATCTACACCGCTATCTGCATGAAAATGGAAATATCTACACTGCTATCTGCATACACATGGAAATATCTACACAGCTATCTCTTTACACATGGAAATAACTACACAGCTATCAGCTTGAACATGGAAATATCTACACCGCCATCTGTATGAACATGGAAATATCTGCACCGCCATCTGTATGAACATATAAATATCTACACCTCCATCTGTATTAAGATGGAGATATCTACACCGCTATCTGTATAAATATGGAAATATATACACCGCTATCTGTATAAACATGGAAATATCTACACCTCAATCGGTATGAGCATGGAAATATCTACACCGCTATCTGTATGAACATGGAAATATCTACACCGCTATCTCTATGAACATGGGAATATATACACCGCTATCTGTACGAACATGGAAATAGCTACACCGCTATCTGTATGAACATGGAAATATCTACACCGCTATCTGTATGAACATGGAAATTGCTACACCGCTATCTGTATGAACATGGAAATATCTACACCGCTATCTGTATGAACTTGGAAATATCTACACCGCTATCTGTATGAGCATGGAAATATCTACACCGCTATCTGTATGAATATGGAAATATCTACACCGCTATCTGTATGAACATGGAAATATCTACACCGCTATCTGTTTGAACACGAAAATATCTACACCGCTGTCTGCATGACAATGGAAATATCTACACAGCTATCTGCATATACATGGAAATAACACAGCTATCTCTTTACACATGGAAATAACTACATCGCTATCTCTATAAACATCGAAATATCTACACCGCCATCTGTATGAACATGGAAATATCTGCACTGCCATATGTATGAACATATAAATATCTGCACCGCCATCTGTATTAAGAAGGAGATATCTACACCGCTATCAGTATAAACATGGAAATATCTACACCGCTATCTGTATAAACATGGAAATATCTACACCGCTATCTGTATAAACATGGAAATATCTTCACCGGTACCTGTATAAACATGGAAATATCAGCACCGCTATCTGTATAAACATGGAAATATCTACACCGCTATTTGTATGAACATGGAAATATCTACACCGCTATCTGTATGAACATGGATATATCTACACAGCCATCTGGATGAACATGGAAATATCTACACCGCTATCTGCATGAACATGGAAATATCTACACCGCTATTTGTGTAAACATGCATACATCTTCACCGCAATCTGCATAAGCAAGGAAATATCTACACCGCTATCTGTATGAACATGGAAATATCTACACAGCTATCTGTTTGAACATGGAAATATCTAAACCGCTATCAGCATGAAAATGTAAATATCTACACAGCTATCTGCATATACGTGGAAATATATACAAAGCTATCTCTTTACACATGGAAATAACTACACCGCTATCTCTATAAACATGGAAATATCTACACCGCCATCTGTAGGAACATGGAAATATCTGCACCGCCATCTGCATGAACATATTAATATCTACACCACCATCTGTATTAAGATGGAGATATCTGCACCGCTATCTGTATAAACCTGGAAATATCTACACCGCTATCTGTATAAACATGGAAAGATCTACACCGCTATCTGTATAAACATGGAAATATCTACACCGCTACCTGAATAAACATGGAAATATCTGCACAGCTATCTGTATGAACATGGATATATCTACACCGCTATCTGTTCGAACATGGAAATATCTACACCGCTATCTGAATGAACATGGAAATATCTACACCGCTATCTGTATCAACATGGAAATATCTACACCACTATCTGTATAAACATGGAAATGTCTACACCGCTATCTGTATGAAGATGGATATATCTACACAGCCATCTGGATGAACATGGAAATATCTACACCGCTATCTGTATGAACCTGGAAATATCTACTCCGCTATCTGTGTAAACATGCATACATCTTCACCGCTAGCTGTATAAACATGGAAATATCTACACCGCTATCTGTATGCACATGGAAATAGCTACACCGCTATCTGTATGAACATGGAAATATCTACACCGCTATCTGTATGAACATGGATATATCTACACAGCCATCTGGATGAACATGGAAATATCTACATCGCTATCTGTGCAAACATGCATACATCTTCACCGCTATCTGTATGAACATGGAAATATCTACACCGCTATCTGCATGAACATGGAAATATCTACACCGCTATCTGTGTGAACATGGAAATATCTACACCGCTTTCTGTTTGAACATGGAAATATCTACACCGCTATCTGCATGAAAATGGAAATATCTACACTGCTATCTGCATATACATGGAAATATCTACACAGCTATCTCTTTACACATGGAAATAACTACACCGCTATCAGTTTGAACATGGAAATATCTACACAGCCATCTGTATGAACATGGAAATATGTGCACCGCCATCTGAATGAACATATAAATATCTACACCGCCATCTGTATTAAGATGGAGATATCTACACCGCTATCTGTATAAACATGGAAATATCTACACCGCTATCTGTATAAACATGGAAATATCTTCACCGGTACCTGTATAAACATGGAAATATCAGCACCGCTATCTGTATAAACATGGAAATATCTACACCGCTATTTGTATGAACATGGAAATATCTACACCGCTATCTGTATGAACATGGATATATCTACACAGGCATCTGGATGAACATGGAAATATCTACACCACTATCTGCATGAACATGGAAATATCTACACCGCTATTTGTGTAAACATGCATACATCTTCACCGCAATCTGCATAAGCAAGGAAATATCTACACCGCTATCTGTATGAACATGGAAATATCTACACCGCTATCTGTTTGAACATGGAAATATCTAAACCGCTATCAGCATGAAAATGTAAATATCTACACAGCTATCTGCATATACGTGGAAATATATACAAAGCTATCTCTTTACACATGGAAATAACTACACCGCTATCTCTATAAACATGGAAATATCTACACCGCCATCTGTAGGAACATGGAAATATCTGCACCGCCATCTGTATGAACATATTAATATCTACACCACCATCTGTATTAAGATGGAGATATCTGCACCGCTATCTGTATGAACCTGGAAATATCTACACCGCTATCTGTATAAACATGGAAAGATCTACACCGCTATCTGTATAAACATGGAAATATCTACACCGCTACCTGAATAAACATGGAAATATCTGCACAGCTATCTGTATGAACATGGATATATCTACACCGCTATCTGTTCGAACATGGAAATATCTACACCGCTATCTGAATGAACATGGAAATATCTACACCGCTATCTGTATCAACATGGAAATATCTACACCACTATCTGTATAAACATGGAAATGTCTACACCGCTATCTGTATGAAGATGGATATATCTACACAGCCATCTGGATGAACATGGAAATATCTACACCGCTATCTGTATGAACCTGGAAATATCTAGTCCGCTATCTGTGTAAACATGCATACATCTTCACCGCTAGCTGTATAAACATGGAAATATCTACACCGCTATCTGTATGAACATGGAAATAGCTACACCGCTATCTGTATGAACATGGAAATATCTACACCGCTATCTGTATGAACTTGGATATATCTACACAGCCATCTGGATGAACATGGAAATATCTACATCGCTATCTGTGCAAACATGCATACATCTTCACTGCTATCTGTATGAACATGGAAATATCTACACTGCTATCTGCATGAACATGGAAATATCTACACCGCTATCTGTGTGAACATGGAAATATCTACACCGCTTTCTGTTTGAACATGGAAATATCTACACCGCTATCTGCATGAAAATGGAAATATCTACACTGCTATCTGCATATACATGGAAATATCTACACAGCTATCTCTTTACACATGGAAATAACTACACCGCTATCAGTTTGAACATGGAAATATCTACAGAGCCATCTGTATGAACATGGAAATATGTGCCCGCCATCTGAATGAACATATAAATATCTACACCGCCATCTGTATTAAGATGGAGATATCTACATCGCTATCTGTATAAACATGGAAATATCTACACCGCTATCTGTATAAACATGGAAATATATACACCGCTATCGGTATGAACATGGAAATATCTACACCACTATCTGTATGAACATGGAAATATCTACACCGCTATCTCTATGAACATGGAAATATCTACACCGGTATCTGTTTGAACTCGGAAATATCTACACCACTGACTGCATGAAAATGGAAATATCTACACAGCTATCTGCATATACATGGAAATATCTACACAGATATCTCTTTACACATGGAAATAACTTCACCGCTATCTCTATAAACATCGAAATATCTACACCGCCATGTGAATGAACATGGAAATATCTGCACCGCCATGTGTATGAACATATAAATATCTGCACCGCCATCTGTATTAAGAAGGAGATATCTACACCGCTATCTGTATAAACATGGAAATATCTACACCGCTATCTGTATAAACATGGAAATATCTAAACCGCTACCTGTATAAACATGGAAATATCAGCACCGCTATATGTATAAACATGGAAATATCTACATCGCTATCTGTATAAACATGGAAATATCTACACCGCTATCAGTATGAACATGGAAATATCTTCACCGCCATCTGTTTGAACATGGATATATCTACACAGCCATCTGTATGAACATGGAAATATCTACACCGCTATCTGTATGAACATGGAAATATCTACACCGTTAACTGTATGAACATGGATATACCTTCACCGCCATCTGTATGAACATGGATATGTCTACACAGCCATCTGGATGAACATGGAAATATCTACACCGCGATCTGTATGAACATGGAAATATCTACACCGCTATCTGTGTAAACATGCATACATTTCCCCGCTATCTGAATAAGCATGGAAATATCTACACCGCTATCTGAATGAAAATGGAAATATCTACACCGCTATCTGTTTGAACATGGAAATATCTGAACCGCTATCTGCATGAAACTAGAAATATCTACACAGCTATATGCATATACATGGAAATATCTACAAAGCTATCTCTTTACACATGGAAATAACTACACCGCTATCTGTATGAACATGGAAATATCTACAAAGCTATCTCTTTACACATGTAAATAACTACACCACTATCTGTATGAACATGGAAATAACTACACAGCCATCTGGATGAACATGGAAATATCAGCACCGCTATCTGTATGAACATGGAAATATCTATACCGCTATCTGTATGAACATGGAAATATCTACACCGCTATCTGTATGAACATGGATATATCTACACAGCCCTCTGGATGAACATAGAAATATCCACCCTGCTCTCTGTGTAAACATGCATACATCTTCACCGCTATCTGTATAAACTTGGAAATATCTACACCGCTATCTGTATGAACATGGAAATATCTACAACACTATCTGTTTGAAGATGGAAATATATACATCGCTATCTGCATGAAAATGGAAATATCTACACAGCTCTCTGCATATAGATGGAAATATCTACACAGCAATCTCTTTACACATGGAAATAACTACACCGCTATTTGTATGGACATGGACATATCTACACCACCATGTGTATGAACATGGAAATATCTGCACGGCCATCTGTATGAACATATAAATATCTACACCGCCATCTGTATTAAGATGGAGATATCTACACCGCTATCTGGATAAACATGGAAATATCTACACCGATATCTGTATGAACATGGAAATATCTACACTGCTATCTGTATGAACATGGAAATATCTACACCATTATCTGTATGAACATGGAAATAGCTTCACCGCTATCTGTATGAACATGGAAATATCTACACCGCTATCTGAATGAACATGGATATATCTACACAGACATCTGCATGAACATGGAAATATCTACACCGCTATCTGTATGAACATGGAAATATCTACACCGCTATCTGTATGAACATGGATATATCTACACAGCCATCCTGATGAACATGGAAATATCTACACCGCTATCTGGGTAAACATGCATACATCTTCACCGCTATCTGTATAAACATGGAAATATCTACACTGCCATCCGTATGAACATGGAAATATCTGCACCGCTATCTGTGTGAACATGGAAATATCTACACCGCTATCTGTTTGAACATGGAAATATCTACACCGCTATCTGCATGAAAATGGAAATATCTACACTGCTATCTGCATATACATGGAAATATCTACACAGCTATCTCTTTACACATGGAAATAACTACACCGCAATTTGTATGAACATGGAAATATCTACACCGCCATCTGTATGAACATGGAAATATCTGCACCGCCATCTGAATGAACATATAAATATCTACACCGCCATCTGTATTAAGATGGAGATATCTACACCGCTATCTGTATAAACATGGAAATATCTACACCGCTATCTGTATAAACATGGAAATATCTACACCGCTATCTGTATAAACATGGAAATATCTACACCGCTACCTGTATAAACATGGAAATATCAGCACCGCTATCTGTATGAACATGGAAATATCTACACTGCTCTCTGTATGAACATGTTAATATCTACACCGCTATCTGTATGAACATGGATATATCTACACAGCCCTCTGGATGAACATGGAAATATCTACACCGCTATCTGTGTAAACATGCATACATCTTCACCGCTATCTGTATAAACATGGAAATATCTACACCGCTATCTGTATAAACATGGAAATATTTACACCGCTATCTGTATAAACATGGAAATATCTACACCGCCATCTGTATGAACATGGAAATATCTACACCGCCATCTGTATGAACATGGAAATATCTAAACCGCTATCTGTATAAACATGGAAATATCTACACCACTATCTGTATAAACATGGAAATATCTACACCGCTACCTGTATAAACATGGAAATATCAGCACCGCTATCTGTATGAACCTGGAAATATCTACACCGCTATCTGTATGAACATGGAAATATCTACACCGCTATCTGTATGAACATGGAAATATCTACACCGCTATCTGCATGAAAATGGAAATATCTACAAAGCTATCTGCATACACATGGAAATAACTACACAGCTATCTCTTTACACATGGAAATAACTACACCACTATATCTATAAATATGGAAATATCTACACCACCATCTGTATGAACATGGAAATATCTGCACCGCCATCTGTTTGAACATATAAATATCTACACCGCCATCTGTATTAAGAACGAAATATCTAAACTGCTATCTGTATAAACACGGAAATATCAGCACCGCTCTCTGTATGAAAATGGAAATATCTACACCGCTATCTGTATGAACATGGAAATATCTACACTGCTATCTGTATGAACATGGAAATAGCTACACCGTTATGTGTATGAAAATGGAAATAGCTACACCGCTATCTGTATGAACATGGAAATATCTACACCGCTATCTGTATGAACATGGATATATCTACACAGCCATCTGGATGAACATGGAAATATCTACACCGCTATCTGTATGAACATGGATATATCTACACAGCCATCTGGATGAACATGGAAATATCTACACCGCTATCTGTGTAAACATGCATACATCTTCACCACTATCTGTATAAACATGGAAATATCTGCACCGCTATCGGTATGAACATGGAAATATCTACACCGCTATCTGTATGAACATGGAAATACCTACACCGCTATCTGTTTGGACATGGAAATATCTACACCGCTATCTGCATGAAAATGGAAATATCTACACTGCTATCTGCATATACATTTAAATATCTACACAGCTATCTCTTTACACATGTAAATAACTACACCACTATCTGTATGAACATGGAAATAACTACACCGCCATCTGTATGAACATGGAAATATCTGCACCGCCATCTGTATGAACATATAAATATCTACACCGCCATCTGTATTAAGATGGAGATATCTACACTGCTATCTGTATAAACATGGAAATACCTACACCGCCATCTGTATGAACATATAAATACACCGCCATCTGTATTAAGAAAGAAATATCTAAACGGCTATCTGTATAAACATGGTAATAACTACACCACTGCCTGTATAAACATGGAAATATCAGCACCGCTATCTGTATGAACTTAGAAATATCTACACCGCTATCTCTTTGAACATGGAAATATCTACACCGCTATCTGCATGAAAATGGAAATATCTACAAAGCTATCTGCATATACATGGAAATATCTACACAGCTATCTATTTACACATGGAAATAACTACACCGCTATATCTATAAACATGGAAATATCTACACCGCCATCTGTATGAACATGGAAATATCTGCACCGCCATCTGTATGAACATATAAATATCTACACCGCCATCTGTATTAAGAAGGAAATATCTAAACCGCTATCTGTATAATCATGGAAATATCTACACCGCCATCTGTATGAACATGGAAATACCTACACCGCCATCTGTATGAACATGGAAATATCTGCACTGCCATCTGTATGAACATATAAATATCTACACCGCCATCAGTATTAAGATGGAGATATCTACACCGCTATCTGTATAAACATGGAAATATCTACACCGCTATCTGTATAAACATGGAAATAACTACACCGCTATCTCTATAAACATCGAAATATCTACACCGCTATCTGTATGAACATGGAAATATCTGCACCGCCATGTGTATGAACATATAAATATCTGCACCGCCATCTGTATTAAGAAGGAGATATCTACACCGCTATCAGTATAAACATGGAAATATCTACACCGCTATCTGTATAAACATGGAAATATCTACACCGCTATCTGTAAAAACATGGAAATATCTTCTCCGTTACCTGTATATACATGGAAATATCAGCACCGCTATCTGTATAAACATGGAAATATCTACACCGCTATCTGTATGAACATGGAAATATCTACACCGCTATCTGTATGAACACGGATATATCTACACAGCCATCTGGATGAACATGGAAATATCTACACCGCTATCTGTATGAACATGGAAAAAGCTACACAGCTATCTGTATGAACATGGAAATATCTACACCGCTATCTGTATGAACATGGAAATATCTACACCGCTATCTGTTTGAACATGGAAATATCTACACCGCTATCTGCATGAAAATGGAAATATCTACACAGCGATCTGCATATACATGGAATTGTCTACAAAGCTATCTCTTTACACATGGAAATAACTACACCGCTATCTCTATAAACATGGAAATATCTACACCGCCATCTGTATGAAAATGGAAATATCTGCAACGCCTTCTATATGAACATATAAATATCTACACCGCCATCTGTATTAAGACGGAGATATCTACACCGCCATCTGTATAAACCTGGAAATATCGACACCGCTATCTGTATAAACATGGATATATCGACACCGCTATCTGTATAAACATGGAAATATCTACACCGCTATCTGTATAAACATGGAAATATCTACACCGCTACCTGTATAAACATGGAAATATCAGCACAGCTATCTGTACGAACATGGAAATATCTACACCGCTATCTGTACGAACATGGAAATATCTACACCGCTATCTGTATGAACATGGAAATAGCTACACCGCTATCTGTATGAACATGGAAATATCTACACCACTATCTGTATGAACATGGAAATATCTACACTGCTATCTGTATGAACATGGATATATCTACACAGCCATCTGGATGAACATGGAAATATCTACACCGCTATCTGTATGAACATGGAAATATCTACACCACTATCTGTGTAAACATGCATACATCTTCACCGCTATCTGTATAAACATGGAAATATCTACACCGCTATCTGTATGAACATGGAAATATCTACACTGCTATCTGTTTGAACATGGAAATATCTAAACCGCTATCTGCATGAAAATGGAAATATCTACACAGCTAACTGCATATACATGGAAAAATCTACACAGCTATCTCTTTACACATGGAAATAACTACACCGCTATCTGTAAGAACATGGAAATATCTGCACGGCCATCTGTATGAACATATAAATATCTACACCGCCTTCTGTATTAAGATGGAGATATCTACACCGCTATCTGTATAAACATGGAAATATCTACACCGCTATCTGTATAAACATGGAAATATCTACACCACTATCTGTATAAACATGGAAATATCTACACCGCTACCTGTATAAACATGGAAATATCAGCACCGCTATCTGTATGAACCTGGAAATATCTACACCGCTATCTGTATGAACATGGAAATATCTACACCGCTATCTGTATGAACATGGAAATATCTACACCGCTATCTGCATGAAAATGGAAATATCTACAAAGCTATCTGCATACACATGGAAATATCTACAAAGCTATCTCTTTACACATGGAAATAACTACACCACTATATCTATAAATATCGAAATATCTACACCACCATCTGTATGAACATGGAAATATCTGCACCGCCATCTGTTTGAACATATAAATATCTACACCGCCATCTGTATTAAGAACGAAATATCTAAACCGCTATCTGTATAAACACGGAAATATCAGCACCGCTCTCTGTATGAAAATGGAAATATCTACACCGCTATCTGTATGAACATGGAAATATCTACACTGCTATCTGTATGAACATGGAAATAGCTACACCGTTATGTGTATGAAAATGGAAATAGCTACACCGCTATCTGTATGAACATGGAAATATCTACACCGCTATCTGTATGAACATGGATATATCTACACAGCCATCTGGATGAACATGGAAATATCTACACCGCTATCTGTATGAACATGGATATATCTACACAGCCATCTGGATGAACATGGAAATATCTACACCGCTATCTGTATGAACATGGATATATCTACACAGCCATCTGGATGAACATGGAAATATCTACACCGCTATCTGTGTAAACATGCATACATCTTCACCACTATCTGTATAAACATGGAAATATCTACACCGCTATCTGCATGAAAATGGAAATATCTACAAAGCTATCTGCATATACATGGAAATATCTACACAGCTATCTCTTTACACATGGAAATAACTACACCGCTATATCTATAAACATGGAAATATCTACACCGCCACCTGTATGAACATGGAAATATCTGCACCGCCATCTGTATGAACATATAAATATCTACACCGCCATCTGTATTAAAATGGAGATATCTTCACCGCTATCTGTATAAACTTGGAAATATCTACACCGCTATCTGTATAAACCTGGAAATATCTACACCGCTATCTGTATAAACATGGAAATATCTACACCACTACCTGAATAAACATGGAAATATCAGCACCGCTATCTGTATTAACATGGAAATATCTACACCACTATCTCTATGAACATGGAAATATCTACACCGCTATCTGTATGAACATGGAAATAGCTACACAGCTATCTGTATGAACATGGAAATATCTACACCACTATCTGTATGAACATGGAAATATCTATACCGCTATCAGTATGAACATGGATATATCTCCACAGCCATCTGGATGAACATGGAAATATCTACACCGCTATCTGCATGAACATGGAAATATCTACACCGCTATTTGTGTAAACATGCATACATCTTCACTACAACATGCATAAGCATGGAAATATCTACACCGCTATGTGTATGAACATGGAGATATCTACACCGCTATCTGTTTGAACATGGAAATATCTAAACCGCTATCAGCATGAAAATGGAAATATCTACACAGCTATCTGCATATACATGGAAACATCTACACAGCGATCTCTTTACACATGGAAATAACTACACCGCTATCTGTATGAACATGGAAATATCTACACCGCCATCTGTATGAACGTGGAAATATCTGCACCGCCATCTGTATGAACATATAAATATCTACACCGCCATCTGTATTAAGAAGGAGATATCTACACCGCTATCTGTATAAACATGGAAATATATGCACCGCTATCTGTATAAACATGGAAATATCTACACTGCTACCTGTATAAACATGGAAATATCTACACAACTACCTGTATAAACATGGAAATATCAGCACCGCTATCTGTATGAACATGGAAATACCAGGCCCTCTATCTGTATGAACATGGAAATATCTACACCGCTATCTCTATGAACATGGAAATATCTACACCGCTATCTGTTTGAACATGGAAATATCTATACCGCTATCTGCATGAAAATGGAAATATCTACACAGCTATCTGCATATACATGGAAATATCTACACAGCTATCTCTTTACACATGGAAATAACTACACCGCTATCTGTATGAACATGGAAATATCTTCACCGTCATCTGTATGAACATGGATATATCTACACAGCCCTCTGGATGAACATGGAAATATCCACACCGCTATCTGTGTAAACATGCATACATCTTCACCGCTATCTGTATAAACATGGAAATATCTACACCGCTATCTGTATGAACATGGAAATATCTACACCGTTATCAGTTTGAAGATGGAAATATATACACCGCTATCTGCATGAAAATGGAAATATCTACACAGATATCTGCATATTCATGGAAATATCTGCTCAGCCATCTCTTTACACATGGAAATAACTACACTGCTATCTGTATGAACATGGAAATATCTAAACCGCCATCAGTATGAACATGGAAATATCTGCACCCCCATCTGTATGAACATATAAATATCTATACCGCCATCAGTATTAAGGAGATATCTACACCGCTATCTGAATAAACATGGAAATATCTATACCGCTATCTGTATAAACATGGAAATATCTACACCGCTACCTGTATAAACATTTAAATATCATCACCGCTATCTGTATGAATATGGAAATATCTACACCGCTAACTCTATGAACATGGAAATATCTACACCGCTATCTGTGTAAACATGCATACATCTTCACCGCTATCTGTAAAAACGTGGAAATATCTACACCGCTATCTGTATAAACATGGAAATATCTACACCGCTACCTGTATAAACATGGAAATATCAGCCACGCTATCTGTCTGAACATGGAAATATCTGCACCGCTATCTGTATGAACATGGAAATATCTACACCGCTATGTGTAAGAACATGGAAATACCTACACCGCTATCTGTATGAACATGGAAATATCTACACCTCTATCTGTTTGAACATGGAAATATCTGAACCGCTATCTGCATGAAACTAGAAATATCTACACAGCTATCTGCATATACATGGAAATATCTACAAAGCTATCTCTTTACACATGGAAATAACTACACCGCTATCTGTATGAACATGGAAATATCTACAAAGCTATCTCTTTACACATGTAAATAACTACACCACTATCTGTATGAACATGGAAATAACTACACAGCCATCTGGATGAACATGGAAATATCAGCACCGCTATCTGTATGAACATGGAAATATCTATACCGCTATCTGTATGAACATGGAAATATCTACACCGCTATCTGTATGAACATGGATATATCTACACAGCCCTCTGGATGAACATGGAAATATCCACCCTGCTATCTGTGTAAACATGCATACATCTTCACCGCTATCTGTATAAACTTGGAAATATCTACACCGCTATCTGTATGAACATGGAAATATCTACAACACTATCTGTTTGAAGATGGAAATATATACATCGCTATCTGCATGAAAATGGAAATATCTACACAGCTCTCTGCATATAGATGGAAATATCTACACAGCAATCTCTTTACACATGGAAATAACTACACCGCTATTTGTATGAACATGGACATATCTACACCACCATGTGTATGAACATGGAAATATCTGCACGGCCATCTGTATGAACATATAAATATCTACACCGCCATCTGTATTAAGATGGAGATATCTACACCGCTATCTGAATAAACATGGAAATATCTACACCGATATCTGTATGAACATGGAAATATCTACACTGCTATCTGTATGAACATGGAAATATCTACACCATTATCTGTATGAACATGGAAATAGCTTCACCGCTATCTGTATGAACATGGATATATCTACACAGCCATCTGGATGAACATGGAAATATCTACACCGCTATCTGTGTAAACATGCATACATCTTCACCGCTATCTGTATAAACATGGAAATATCTACACTGCCATCCGTATGAACATGGAAATATCTGCACCGCTATCTGTATGAACATGGAAATACCTACACCGCTATCTGTTTGAACATGGAAATATCTACACCGCTATCTGCATGAAAATGGAAATATCTACACTGCTATCTGCATATACATGGAAATATCTACACAGCTATCTCTTTACACATGGAAATAACTACACCACAATCTGTATGAACATGGAAATATCTACACCGCCATCTGAATGAACATGGAAATATCTGCACCGCCATCTGTATGAACATATAAATATCTACACCGCCATCTGTATTAAGATGGAGATATCTACACCGCTATCTGTATAAACATGGAAATATCTACACCGCTATCTGTATAAACATGGAAATATCTACACCGCTATCTGTATAAACATGGAAATATCTACACCGCTACCTGTATAAACATGGAAATATCAGCACCGCTATCTGTATGAACATGGAAATATCTACACTGCTCTCTGTATGAACATGGAAATATCTACACCGCTATCTGTATGAAGATGGATATATCTACACAGCCCTCTGGATGAACATGGAAATATCCACACCGCTATCTGTGTAAACATGCATACATCTTCACCGCTATCTGTATAAACATGGAAATATCTACACCGCTATCTGTATAAACATGGAAATATCTACACCGCTATCTGTATAAAAATGGAAATATCTACACCGCCATCTGTATGAACATGGAAATATCTACACCGCCATCTGTATGAACATGGAAATATCTAAACCGCTATCTGTATAAACATGGAAATATCTACACCACTATCTGTATAAACATGGAAATATCTACACCGCTACCTGTATAAACATGGAAATATCAGCACCGCTATCTGTATGAACCTGGAAATATCTACACCGCTATCTGTATGAACATGGAAATATCTACACCGCTATCTGTATGAACATGGAAATATCTACACCGCTATCTGCATGAAAATGGAAATATCTACAAAGCTATCTGCATACACATGGAAATATCTACAAAGCTATCTCTTTACACATGGAAATAACTACACCACTATATCTATAAATATCGAAATATCTACACCACCATCTGTATGAACATGGAAATATCTGCACCGACATCTGTTTGAACATATAAATATCTACACCGCCATCTGTATTAAGAACGAAATATCTAAACCGCTATCTGTATAAACACGGAAATATCAGCACCGCTCTCTGTATGAAAATGGAAATATCTACACCGCTATCTGTATGAACATGGAAATATCTACACTGCTATCTGTATGAACATGGAAATAGCTACACCGTTATGTGTATGAAAATGGAAATAGCTACACCGCTATCTGTATGAACATGGAAATATCTACACCGCTATCTGTATGAACATGGATATATCTACACAGCCATCTGGATGAACATGGAAATATCTACACCGCTATCTGTATGAACATGGATATATCTACACAGCCATCTGGATGAACATGGAAATATCTACACCGCTATCTGTGTAAACATGCATACACCTTCACCACTATCTGTATAAACATGGAAATATCTGCACCGCTATCGGTATGAACATGGAAATATATGCACCGCCATCTGTATGAACATATTAATATCTGCACCACCATCTGTATTAAGATGGAGATATCTGCACCGCTATCTGTATAAACCTGGAAATATCTACACCGCTATCTGTATAAACATGGAAAGATCTACACCGTTATCTGTATAAACATGGAAATATCTACACCGCTACCTGAATAAACATGGAAATATCTGCACAGCTATCTGTATGAACATGGATATATCTACACCGCTATCTGTTCGAACATGGAAATATCTACACCGCTATCTGAATGAACATGGAAATATCTACACCGCTATCTGTATCAACATGGAAATATCTACACCACTATCTGTATAAACATGGAAATGTCTACACCGCTATCTGTATGAACATGGATATATCTACACAGCCATCTGGATGAACATGGAAATATCTACTCCGCTATCTGTGTAAACATGCATACATCTTCACCGCTATCTGTATAAACATGGAAATATCTACACCGCTATCTGTATGAACCTGGAAATATCTACTCCGCTATCAGTGTAAACATGCATACATCTTCACCGCTATCTGTATAAACATGGAAATATCTACACCGCTATCTGTATGAACATGGAAATAGCTACACCGCTATCTGTATGAACATGGAAATATCTACACCGCTATCTGTATGAACATGGATATATCTACACAGCCATCTGGATGAACATGGAAATATCTACACCGCTTTCTGTGCAAACATGCATACATCTTCACCGCTATCTGTATGAACATGGAAATATCTACACCGCTATCTGCATGAACATGGAAATATCTACACCGCTATCTGTGTGAACATGGAAATATCTACACCGCTTTCTGTTTGAACATGGAAATATCTACACCGCTATCTGCATGAAAATGGAAATATCTACACTGCTATCTGCATATACATGGAAATATCTACACAGCTATCTCTTTACACATGGAAATAACTACACCGCTATCAGTTTGAACATGGAAATATCTACACAGCCATCTGTATGAACATGGAAATATGTGCACCGCCATCTGAATGAACATATAAATATCTACACCGCCATCTGTATTAAGATGGAGATATCTACATCGCTATCTGTATAAACATGGAAATATCTACACCGCTATCTGTATAAACATGGAAATATCTACACCGCTATCGGTATGAACATGGAAATATCTACACCGCTATCTGTATAAACATGGAAATATCTACACCGCTATCTCAATGAACATGGAAATATCTACACCGGTATCTGTTTGAACTCGGAAATATCTACACCACTGACTGCATGAAAATGGAAATATCTACACAGCTATCTGCATATACATGGAAATATCTACACAGATATCTCTTTACACATGGAAATAACTTCACCGCTATCTCTATAAACATCGAAATATCTACACCGCCATGTGTATGAACATGGAAATATCTGCACCGCCATGTGTATGAACATATAAATATCTGCACCGCCATCTGTATTAAGAAGGAGATATCTACACCGCTATCTGTATAAACATGGAAATATCTACACCGCTATCTGTATAAACATGGAAATATCTACACCGCTACCTGTATAAACATGGAAATATCAGTACCGCTATATGTATAAACATGGAAATATCTACACCGCTATCTGTATAAACACGGAAATATCTACACCGCTATCAGTATGAACATGGAAATATCTTCACCGCCATCTGTATGAACATGGATATATCTACACAGCCATCTGTATGAACATGGAAATATCTACACCGCTATCTGTATGAACATGGAAATATCTACACCGTTAACTGTATGAACATGGAAATACCTTCACCGCCATCTGTATGAACATGGATATGTCTACACAGCCATCTGGATGAACATGGAAATATCTACACCGCGATCTGTATGAACATGGAAATATCTACACCGCTATCTGTGTAAACATGCATACATTTCCCCGCTATCTGAATAAGCATGGAAATATCTACACCGCTATCTGAATGAACATGGAAATATCTACACCTCTATCTGTTTGAACATGGAAATATCTGAACCGCTATCTGCATGAAACTAGAAATATCTACACAGCTATCTGCATATACATGGAAATATCTACAAAGCTATCTCTTTACACATGGAAATAACTACACCGCTATCTGTATGAACATGGAAATATCTACAAAGCTATCTCTTTACACATGTAAATAACTACACCACTATCTGTATGAACATGGAAATAACTACACAGCCATCTGGATGAACATGGAAATATCAGCACCGCTATCTGTATGAACATGGAAATATCTATACCGCTATCTGTATGAACATGGAAATATCTACACCGCTATCTGTATGAACATGGATATATCTACACAGCCCTCTGGATGAACATGGAAATATCCACCCTGCTATCTGTGTAAACATGCATACATCTTCACCGCTATCTGTATAAACTTGGAAATATCTACACCGCTATCTGTATGAACATGGAAATATCTACAACACTATCTGTTTGAAGATGGAAATATATACATCGCTATCTGCATGAAAATGGAAATATCTACACAGCTCTCTGCATATAGATGGAAATATCTACACAGCAATCTCTTTACACATGGAAATAACTACACCGCTATTTGTATGAACATGGACATATCTACACCACCATGTGTATGAACATGGAAATATCTGCACGGCCATCTGTATGAACATATAAATATCTACACCGCCATCTGTATTAAGATGGAGATATCTACACCGCTATCTGAATAAACATGGAAATATCTACACCGATATCTGTATGAACATGGAAATATCTACACTGCTATCTGTATGAACATGGAAATATCTACACCATTATCTGTATGAACATGGAAATAGCTTCACCGCTATCTGTATGAACATGGAAATATCTACACCGCTATCTGAATGAACATGGATATATCTACACAGACATCTGCATGAACATGGAAATATCTACACCGCTATCTGTATGAACATGGAAATATCTACACCGCTATCTGTATGAACATGGATATATCTACACAGCCATCTGGATGAACATGGAAATATCTACACCGCTATCTGTGTAAACATGCATACATCTTCACCGCTATCTGTATAAACATGGAAATATCTACACTGCCATCCGTATGAACATGGAAATATCTGCACCGCTATCTGTATGAACATGGAAATACCTACACCGCTATCTGTTTGAACATGGAAATATCTACACCGCTATCTGCATGAAAATGGAAATATCTACACTGCTATCTGCATATACATGGAAATATCTACACAGCTATCTCTTTACACATGGAAATAACTACACCACAATCTGTATGAACATGGAAATATCTACACCGCCATCTGAATGAACATGGAAATATCTGCACCGCCATCTGTATGAACATATAAATATCTACACCGCCATCTGTATTAAGATGGAGATATCTACACCGCTATCTGTATAAACATGGAAATATCTACACCGCTATCTGTATAAACATGGAAATATCTACACCGCTATCTGTATAAACATGGAAATATCTACACCGCTACCTGTATAAACATGGAAATATCAGCACCGCTATCTGTATGAACATGGAAATATCTACACTGCTCTCTGTATGAACATGGAAATATCTACACCGCTATCTGTATGAAGATGGATATATCTACACAGCCCTCTGGATGAACATGGAAATATCCACACCGCTATCTGTGTAAACATGCATACATCTTCACCGCTATCTGTATAAACATGGAAATATCTACACCGCTATCTGTATAAACATGGAAATATCTACACCGCTATCTGTATAAAAATGGAAATATCTACACCGCCATCTGTATGAACATGGAAATATCTACACCGCCATCTGTATGAACATGGAAATATCTAAACCGCTATCTGTATAAACATGGAAATATCTACACCACTATCTGTATAAACATGGAAATATCTACACCGCTACCTGTATAAACATGGAAATATCAGCACCGCTATCTGTATGAACCTGGAAATATCTACACCGCTATCTGTATGAACATGGAAATATCTACACCGCTATCTGTATGAACATGGAAATATCTACACCGCTATCTGCATGAAAATGGAAATATCTACAAAGCTATCTGCATACACATGGAAATGTCTACAAAGCTATCTCTTTACACATGGAAATAACTACACCACTATATCTATAAATATCGAAATATCTACACCACCATCTGTATGAACATGGAAATATCTGCACCGCCATCTGTTTGAACATATAAATATCTACACCGCCATCTGTATTAAGAACGAAATATCTAAACCGCTATCTGTATAAACACGGAAATATCAGCACCGCTCTCTGTATGAAAATGGAAATATCTACACCGCTATCTGTATGAACATGGAAATATCTACACTGCTATCTGTATGAACATGGAAATAGCTACACCGTTATGTGTATGAAAATGGAAATAGCTACACCGCTATCTGTATGAACATGGAAATATCTACACCGCTATCTGTATGAACATGGATATATCTACACAGCCATCTGGATGAACATGGAAATATCTACACCGCTATCTGTATGAACATGGATATATCTACACAGCCATCTGGATGAACATGGAAATATCTACACCGCTATCTGTGTAAACATGCATACATCTTCACCACTATCTGTATAAACATGGAAATATCTGCACCGCTATCGGTATGAACATGGAAATATATGCACCGCCATCTGTATGAACATATTAATATCTACACCACCATCTGTATTAAGATGGAGATATCTGCACCGCTATCTGTATAAACCTGGAAATATCTACACCGCTATCTGTATAAACATGGAAAGATCTACACCGTTATCTGTATAAACATGGAAATATCTACACCGCTACCTGAATAAACATGGAAATATCTGCACAGCTATCTGTATGAACATGGATATATCTACACCGCTATCTGTTCGAACATGGAAATATCTACACCGCTATCTGTATGAACATGGATATATCTACACAGCCATCTGGATGAACATGGAAATATCTACACCGCTATCTGTATGAACATGGATATATCTACACAGCCATCTGGATGAACATGGAAATATCTACACCGCTATCTGTGTAAACATGCATACATCTTCACCACTATCTGTATAAACATGGAAATATCTACACCGCTATCTGCATGAAAATGGAAATATCTACAAAGCTATCTGCATATACATGGAAATATCTACACAGCTATCTCTTTACACATGGAAATAACTACACCGCTATATCTATAAACATGGAAATATCTACACCGCCATCTGTATGAACATGGAAATATCTGCACCGCCATCTGTATGAACATATAAATATCTACACCGCCATCTGTATTAAAATGGAGATATCTTCACCGCTATCTGTATAAACTTGGAAATATCTACACCGCTATCTGTATAAACCTGGAAATATCTACACCGCTATCTGTATAAACATGGAAATATCTACACCACTACCTGAATAAACATGGAAATATCAGCACCGCTATCTGTATTAACATGGAAATATCTACACCACTATCTCTATGAACATGGAAATATCTACACCGCTATCTGTATGAACATGGAAATAGCTACACAGCTATCTGTATGAACATGGAAATATCTACACCACTATCTGTATGAACATGGAAATATCTATACCGCTATCAGTATGAACATGGATATATCTCCACAGCCATCTGGATGAACATGGAAATATCTACACCGCTATCTGCATGAACATGGAAATATCTACACCGCTATTTGTGTAAACATGCATACATCTTCACTACAACATGCATAAGCATGGAAATATCTACACCGCTATGTGTATGAACATGGAGATATCTACACCGCTATCTGTTTGAACATGGAAATATCTAAACCGCTATCAGCATGAAAATGGAAATATCTACACAGCTATCTGCATATACATGGAAACATCTACACAGCGATCTCTTTACACATGGAAATAACTACACCGCTATCTGTATGAACATGGAAATATCTACACCGCCATCTGTATGAACGTGGAAATATCTGCACCGCCATCTGTATGAACATATAAATATCTACACCGCCATCTGTATTAAGAAGGAGATATCTACACCGCTATCTGTATAAACATGGAAATATATGCACCGCTATCTGTATAAACATGGAAATATCTACACTGCTACCTGTATAAACATGGAAATATCTACACAACTACCTGTATAAACATGGAAATATCAGCACCGCTATCTGTATGAACATGGAAATACCAGGCCCTCTATCTGTATGAACATGGAAATATCTACACCGCTATCTCTATGAACATGGAAATATCTACACCGCTATCTGTTTGAACATGGAAATATCTATACCGCTATCTGCATGAAAATGGAAATATCTACACAGCTATCTGCATATACATGGAAATATCTACACAGCTATCTCTTTACACATGGAAATAACTACACCGCTATCTGTATGAACATGGAAATATCTTCACCGTCATCTGTATGAACATGGATATATCTACACAGCCCTCTGGATGAACATGGAAATATCCACACCGCTATCTGTGTAAACATGCATACATCTTCACCGCTATCTGTATAAACATGGAAATATCTACACCGCTATCTGTATGAACATGGAAATATCTACACCGTTATCAGTTTGAAGATGGAAATATATACACCGCTATCTGCATGAAAATGGAAATATCTACACAGATATCTGCATATTCATGGAAATATCTGCTCAGCCATCTCTTTACACATGGAAATAACTACACTGCTATCTGTATGAACATGGAAATATCTAAACCGCCATCAGTATGAACATGGAAATATCTGCACCCCCATCTGTATGAACATATAAATATCTATACCGCCATCAGTATTAAGGAGATATCTACACCGCTATCTGAATAAACATGGAAATATCTATACCGCTATCTGTATAAACATGGAAATATCTACACCGCTACCTGTATAAACATTTAAATATCATCACCGCTATCTGTATGAATATGGAAATATCTACACCGCTAACTCTATGAACATGGAAATATCTACACCGCTATCTGTGTAAACATGCATACATCTTCACCGCTATCTGTAAAAACGTGGAAATATCTACACCGCTATCTGTATAAACATGGAAATATCTACACCGCTACCTGTATAAACATGGAAATATCAGCCACGCTATCTGTCTGAACATGGAAATATCTGCACCGCTATCTGTATGAACATGGAAATATCTACACCGCTATGTGTAAGAACATGGAAATACCTACACCGCTATCTGTATGAACATGGAAATATCTACACCTCTATCTGTTTGAACATGGAAATATCTGAACCGCTATCTGCATGAAACTAGAAATATCTACACAGCTATCTGCATATACATGGAAATATCTACAAAGCTATCTCTTTACACATGGAAATAACTACACCGCTATCTGTATGAACATGGAAATATCTACAAAGCTATCTCTTTACACATGTAAATAACTACACCACTATCTGTATGAACATGGAAATAACTACACAGCCATCTGGATGAACATGGAAATATCAGCACCGCTATCTGTATGAACATGGAAATATCTATACCGCTATCTGTATGAACATGGAAATATCTACACCGCTATCTGTATGAACATGGATATATCTACACAGCCCTCTGGATGAACATGGAAATATCCACCCTGCTATCTGTGTAAACATGCATACATCTTCACCGCTATCTGTATAAACTTGGAAATATCTACACCGCTATCTGTATGAACATGGAAATATCTACAACACTATCTGTTTGAAGATGGAAATATATACATCGCTATCTGCATGAAAATGGAAATATCTACACAGCTCTCTGCATATAGATGGAAATATCTACACAGCAATCTCTTTACACATGGAAATAACTACACCGCTATTTGTATGAACATGGACATATCTACACCACCATGTGTATGAACATGGAAATATCTGCACGGCCATCTGTATGAACATATAAATATCTACACCGCCATCTGTATTAAGATGGAGATATCTACACCGCTATCTGAATAAACATGGAAATATCTACACCGATATCTGTATGAACATGGAAATATCTACACTGCTATCTGTATGAACATGGAAATATCTACACCATTATCTGTATGAACATGGAAATAGCTTCACCGCTATCTGTATGAACATGGAAATATCTACACCGCTATCTGAATGAACATGGATATATCTACACAGACATCTGCATGAACATGGAAATATCTACACCGCTATCTGTATGAACATGGAAATATCTACACCGCTATCTGTATGAACATGGATATATCTACACAGCCATCTGGATGAACATGGAAATATCTACACCGCTATCTGTGTAAACATGCATACATCTTCACCGCTATCTGTATAAACATGGAAATATCTACACTGCCATCCGTATGAACATGGAAATATCTGCACCGCTATCTGTATGAACATGGAAATACCTACACCGCTATCTGTTTGAACATGGAAATATCTACACCGCTATCTGCATGAAAATGGAAATATCTACACTGCTATCTGCATATACATGGAAATATCTACACAGCTATCTCTTTACACATGGAAATAACTACACCACAATCTGTATGAACATGGAAATATCTACACCGCCATCTGAATGAACATGGAAATATCTGCACCGCCATCTGTATGAACATATAAATATCTACACCGCCATCTGTATTAAGATGGAGATATCTACACCGCTATCTGTATAAACATGGAAATATCTACACCGCTATCTGTATAAACATGGAAATATCTACACCGCTATCTGTATAAACATGGAAATATCTACACCGCTACCTGTATAAACATGGAAATATCAGCACCGCTATCTGTATGAACATGGAAATATCTACACTGCTCTCTGTATGAACATGGAAATATCTACACCGCTATCTGTATGAAGATGGATATATCTACACAGCCCTCTGGATGAACATGGAAATATCCACACCGCTATCTGTGTAAACATGCATACATCTTCACCGCTATCTGTATAAACATGGAAATATCTACACCGCTATCTGTATAAACATGGAAATATCTACACCGCTATCTGTATAAAAATGGAAATATCTACACCGCCATCTGTATGAACATGGAAATATCTACACCGCCATCTGTATGAACATGGAAATATCTAAACCGCTATCTGTATAAACATGGAAATATCTACACCACTATCTGTATAAACATGGAAATATCTACACCGCTACCTGTATAAACATGGAAATATCAGCACCGCTATCTGTATGAACCTGGAAATATCTACACCGCTATCTGTATGAACATGGAAATATCTACACCGCTATCTGTATGAACATGGAAATATCTACACCGCTATCTGCATGAAAATGGAAATATCTACAAAGCTATCTGCATACACATGGAAATATCTACAAAGCTATCTCTTTACACATGGAAATAACTACACCACTATATCTATAAATATCGAAATATCTACACCACCATCTGTATGAACATGGAAATATCTGCACCGCCATCTGTTTGAACATATAAATATCTACACCGCCATCTGTATTAAGAACGAAATATCTAAACCGCTATCTGTATAAACACGGAAATATCAGCACCGCTCTCTGTATGAAAATGGAAATATCTACACCGCTATCTGTATGAACATGGAAATATCTACACTGCTATCTGTATGAACATGGAAATAGCTACACCGTTATGTGTATGAAAATGGAAATAGCTACACCGCTATCTGTATGAACATGGAAATATCTACACCGCTATCTGTATGAACATGGATATATCTACACAGCCATCTGGATGAACATGGAAATATCTACACCGCTATCTGTATGAACATGGATATATCTACACAGCCATCTGGATGAACATGGAAATATCTACACCGCTATCTGTGTAAACATGCATACATCTTCACCACTATCTGTATAAACATGGAAATATCTGCACCGCTATCGGTATGAACATGGAAATATATGCACCGCCATCTGTATGAACATATTAATATCTACACCACCATCTGTATTAAGATGGAGATATCTGCACCGCTATCTGTATAAACCTGGAAATATCTACACCGCTATCTGTATAAACATGGAAAGATCTACACCGTTATCTGTATAAACATGGAAATATCTACACCGCTACCTGAATAAACATGGAAATATCTGCACAGCTATCTGTATGAACATGGATATATCTACACCGCTATCTGTTCGAACATGGAAATATCTACACCGCTATCTGAATGAACATGGAAATATCTACACCGCTATCTGTATCAACATGGAAATATCTACACCACTATCTGTATAAACATGGAAATGTCTACACCGCTATCTGTATGAACATGGATATATCTACACAGCCATCTGGATGAACATGGAAATATCTACTCCGCTATCTGTGTAAACATGCATACATCTTCACCGCTATCTGTATAAACATGGAAATATCTACACCGCTATCTGTATGAACCTGGAAATATCTACTCCGCTATCAGTGTAAACATGCATACATCTTCACCGCTATCTGTATAAACATGGAAATATCTACACCGCTATCTGTATGAACATGGAAATAGCTACACCGCTATCTGTATGAACATGGAAATATCTACACCGCTATCTGTATGAACATGGATATATCTACACAGCCATCTGGATGAACATGGAAATATCTACACCGCTTTCTGTGCAAACATGCATACATCTTCACCGCTATCTGTATGAACATGGAAATATCTACACCGCTATCTGCATGAACATGGAAATATCTACACCGCTATCTGTGTGAACATGGAAATATCTACACCGCTTTCTGTTTGAACATGGAAATATCTACACCGCTATCTGCATGAAAATGGAAATATCTACACTGCTATCTGCATATACATGGAAATATCTACACAGCTATCTCTTTACACATGGAAATAACTACACCGCTATCAGTTTGAACATGGAAATATCTACACAGCCATCTGTATGAACATGGAAATATGTGCACCGCCATCTGAATGAACATATAAATATCTACACCGCCATCTGTATTAAGATGGAGATATCTACATCGCTATCTGTATAAACATGGAAATATCTACACCGCTATCTGTATAAACATGGAAATATCTACACCGCTATCGGTATGAACATGGAAATATCTACACCGCTATCTGTATAAACATGGAAATATCTACACCGCTATCTCAATGAACATGGAAATATCTACACCGGTATCTGTTTGAACTCGGAAATATCTACACCACTGACTGCATGAAAATGGAAATATCTACACAGCTATCTGCATATACATGGAAATATCTACACAGATATCTCTTTACACATGGAAATAACTTCACCGCTATCTCTATAAACATCGAAATATCTACACCGCCATGTGTATGAACATGGAAATATCTGCACCGCCATGTGTATGAACATATAAATATCTGCACCGCCATCTGTATTAAGAAGGAGATATCTACACCGCTATCTGTATAAACATGGAAATATCTACACCGCTATCTGTATAAACATGGAAATATCTACACCGCTACCTGTATAAACATGGAAATATCAGTACCGCTATATGTATAAACATGGAAATATCTACACCGCTATCTGTATAAACACGGAAATATCTACACCGCTATCAGTATGAACATGGAAATATCTTCACCGCCATCTGTATGAACATGGATATATCTACACAGCCATCTGTATGAACATGGAAATATCTACACCGCTATCTGTATGAACATGGAAATATCTACACCGTTAACTGTATGAACATGGAAATACCTTCACCGCCATCTGTATGAACATGGATATGTCTACACAGCCATCTGGATGAACATGGAAATATCTACACCGCGATCTGTATGAACATGGAAATATCTACACCGCTATCTGTGTAAACATGCATACATTTCCCCGCTATCTGAATAAGCATGGAAATATCTACACCGCTATCTGAATGAACATGGAAATATCTACACCTCTATCTGTTTGAACATGGAAATATCTGAACCGCTATCTGCATGAAACTAGAAATATCTACACAGCTATCTGCATATACATGGAAATATCTACAAAGCTATCTCTTTACACATGGAAATAACTACACCGCTATCTGTATGAACATGGAAATATCTACAAAGCTATCTCTTTACACATGTAAATAACTACACCACTATCTGTATGAACATGGAAATAACTACACAGCCATCTGGATGAACATGGAAATATCAGCACCGCTATCTGTATGAACATGGAAATATCTATACCGCTATCTGTATGAACATGGAAATATCTACACCGCTATCTGTATGAACATGGATATATCTACACAGCCCTCTGGATGAACATGGAAATATCCACCCTGCTATCTGTGTAAACATGCATACATCTTCACCGCTATCTGTATAAACTTGGAAATATCTACACCGCTATCTGTATGAACATGGAAATATCTACAACACTATCTGTTTGAAGATGGAAATATATACATCGCTATCTGCATGAAAATGGAAATATCTACACAGCTCTCTGCATATAGATGGAAATATCTACACAGCAATCTCTTTACACATGGAAATAACTACACCGCTATTTGTATGAACATGGACATATCTACACCACCATGTGTATGAACATGGAAATATCTGCACGGCCATCTGTATGAACATATAAATATCTACACCGCCATCTGTATTAAGATGGAGATATCTACACCGCTATCTGAATAAACATGGAAATATCTACACCGATATCTGTATGAACATGGAAATATCTACACTGCTATCTGTATGAACATGGAAATATCTACACCATTATCTGTATGAACATGGAAATAGCTTCACCGCTATCTGTATGAACATGGAAATATCTACACCGCTATCTGAATGAACATGGATATATCTACACAGACATCTGCATGAACATGGAAATATCTACACCGCTATCTGTATGAACATGGAAATATCTACACCGCTATCTGTATGAACATGGATATATCTACACAGCCATCTGGATGAACATGGAAATATCTACACCGCTATCTGTGTAAACATGCATACATCTTCACCGCTATCTGTATAAACATGGAAATATCTACACTGCCATCCGTATGAACATGGAAATATCTGCACCGCTATCTGTATGAACATGGAAATACCTACACCGCTATCTGTTTGAACATGGAAATATCTACACCGCTATCTGCATGAAAATGGAAATATCTACACTGCTATCTGCATATACATGGAAATATCTACACAGCTATCTCTTTACACATGGAAATAACTACACCACAATCTGTATGAACATGGAAATATCTACACCGCCATCTGAATGAACATGGAAATATCTGCACCGCCATCTGTATGAACATATAAATATCTACACCGCCATCTGTATTAAGATGGAGATATCTACACCGCTATCTGTATAAACATGGAAATATCTACACCGCTATCTGTATAAACATGGAAATATCTACACCGCTATCTGTATAAACATGGAAATATCTACACCGCTACCTGTATAAACATGGAAATATCAGCACCGCTATCTGTATGAACATGGAAATATCTACACTGCTCTCTGTATGAACATGGAAATATCTACACCGCTATCTGTATGAAGATGGATATATCTACACAGCCCTCTGGATGAACATGGAAATATCCACACCGCTATCTGTGTAAACATGCATACATCTTCACCGCTATCTGTATAAACATGGAAATATCTACACCGCTATCTGTATAAACATGGAAATATCTACACCGCTATCTGTATAAAAATGGAAATATCTACACCGCCATCTGTATGAACATGGAAATATCTACACCGCCATCTGTATGAACATGGAAATATCTAAACCGCTATCTGTATAAACATGGAAATATCTACACCACTATCTGTATAAACATGGAAATATCTACACCGCTACCTGTATAAACATGGAAATATCAGCACCGCTATCTGTATGAACCTGGAAATATCTACACCGCTATCTGTATGAACATGGAAATATCTACACCGCTATCTGTATGAACATGGAAATATCTACACCGCTATCTGCATGAAAATGGAAATATCTACAAAGCTATCTGCATACACATGGAAATGTCTACAAAGCTATCTCTTTACACATGGAAATAACTACACCACTATATCTATAAATATCGAAATATCTACACCACCATCTGTATGAACATGGAAATATCTGCACCGCCATCTGTTTGAACATATAAATATCTACACCGCCATCTGTATTAAGAACGAAATATCTAAACCGCTATCTGTATAAACACGGAAATATCAGCACCGCTCTCTGTATGAAAATGGAAATATCTACACCGCTATCTGTATGAACATGGAAATATCTACACTGCTATCTGTATGAACATGGAAATAGCTACACCGTTATGTGTATGAAAATGGAAATAGCTACACCGCTATCTGTATGAACATGGAAATATCTACACCGCTATCTGTATGAACATGGATATATCTACACAGCCATCTGGATGAACATGGAAATATCTACACCGCTATCTGTATGAACATGGATATATCTACACAGCCATCTGGATGAACATGGAAATATCTATACCGCTATCTGTGTAAACATGCATACATCTTCACCACTATCTGTATAAACATGGAAATATCTGCACCGCTATCGGTATGAACATGGAAATATCTACACCGCTATCTGTATGAACATGGAAATACCTACACCGCTATCTGTTTGGACATGGAAATA
Organism: Gorilla gorilla gorilla; assembly: GCF_029281585.2. Lineage (NCBI taxonomy): Eukaryota > Metazoa > Chordata > Mammalia > Primates > Hominidae > Gorilla > Gorilla gorilla. The sequence continues at coordinate 8,038,368 of NC_073247.2, forward strand.
TCTACACCGCTATCTGCATGAAAATGGAAATATCTACACTGCTATCTGCATATACATTTAAATATCTACACAGCTATCTCTTTACACATGTAAATAACTACACCACTATCTGTATGAACATGGAAATAACTACACCGCCATCTGTATGAACATGGAAATATCTGCACCGCCATCTGTATGAACATATAAATATCTACACCGCCATCTGTATTAAGATGGAGATATCTACACTGCTATCTGTATAAACATGGAAATACCTACACCGCCATCTGTATGAACATATAAATACACCGCCATCTGTATTAAGAAAGAAATATCTAAACGGCTATCTGTATAAACATGGTAATAACTACACCACTGCCTGTATAAACATGGAAATATCAGCACCGCTATCTGTATGAACTTAGAAATATCTACACCGCTATCTCTTTGAACATGGAAATATCTACACCGCTATCTGCATGAAAATGGAAATATCTACAAAGCTATCTGCATATACATGGAAATATCTACACAGCTATCTCTTTACACATGGAAATAACTACACCGCTATATCTATAAACATGGAAATATCTACACCGCCATCTGTATGAACATGGAAATATCTGCACCGCCATCTGTATGAACATATAAATATCTACACCGCCATCTGTATTAAGAAGGAAATATCTAAACCGCTATCTGTATAATCATGGAAATATCTACACCGCCATCTGTATGAACATGGAAATATCTGCACCGCCATCTGTATGAACATATAAATATCTACACAGCCATCTGTATTAAGATGGAGATATCTACACCGCTATCTGTATAAACGTGGAAATATCAACACCGCTATCTGTATAAACATGGAAATATCTACACCGCTACCTGTATAAACATGGAAATATCTACACCACTACCTGTATAAACATGGAAATATCAGCACCGCTATCTGTATGAACATGGAAATATCTACACCGCTATCTGTATGAACATGGAAATATCTACACCGCTATCTGTATGAACATGGATATATCTACACAGCCCTCTGGATGAACATGGAAATATCCACACCGCTATCTGTGTAAACATGCATACATCTTCACCGCTATCTGTATAAACAAGGAAATATCTACACCGCTATCTCTATGAACATGGAAATATCTACACCGCTATCTGTTTGAAGATGGAAATATATACACCGCTATCTGCATGTAAATGGAAATATCTACACAGCTATCTGCATATAGATGGAAATATCTACACAGCTATCTCTTTACACATGGAAATAACTACACCGCTATCTGTATGAACATGGAAATATCTACACCGCCATCTGTATGAACATGGAAATATCTGCACCGCCATCTGTATGAACACATAAATATCTACACCGCCATCTGTATTAAGATGGAGATATCTACACCGCTATCTGTATAAACGTGGAAATATCAACACCGCTATCTGTATAAACATGGAAATATCTACACCGCTATCTGTATAAACATGGAAATATCTACACCGCTATCTGTATGAACATGGAAATATCTACACCGCTATCTGTATGAACATGGATATACGTACACAGAACTCTGGATGAACATGGAAATCTCTACACCGCTATCTGTGTAAACAGGCATACATCTTCACCGCTATCTGTATAAACATGGAAATATCTACACCGCTATCTCTATGAACATGGAAATATCTACACCGCTATCTGTTTGAAGATGGAAATATATACACAGCTATCTGCATGAAAATGGAAATATCTACACAGCTATCTGCATATAGATGGAAATATCTACACAGCTATCTCTTTACACATTGAAATATCTGCACCGCTATCTGAATGAACATGGAAATATCAGCACCGCTATCTGTATGAACATGGAAATACCTACACCGCTATCTGTATGAACATGGAAATATCTACACCGCTATCTGTATGAACATGGATATATCTACACAGCCCTCTGGATGAACATGGAAATATCCACACCGCTATCTGTGTAAACATGCATACATCTTCACCGCTATCTGTATAAACATGGAAATATCTACACCGCTATCTGTTTGAAGATGGAAATATATACATCGCTATCTGCATGAAAATGGAAATATCTACACAGCTATCTGCATATAGATGGAAATATCTACACAGCAAACTCTTTACACATGGAAATAACTACACCGCTATCTGTATGAACATGGACATATCTACACCGCAATCTGTATGAACATGGAAATATCTGCACGGCCATCTGTATGAACATATAAATATCTACACAGCGATCTGTAATAAGATGCAGATATCTACACCGCTATCTGAATAAACATGGAAATATCTACACCGCTATCTGTATGAACACGGAGATATCTACACTGCTAACTGTATGAACATGGAAATAGCTACACCGTTATCTGTATGAACATGGAAATAGCTACACCGCTATCTGTATGAACATGGAAATATCTACACCGCTATCTGTATGAACATGGATATACCTACACAGCCATCTGGATGAACATGGAAATATCTACAGCGCTATCTGTGTAAACATGCATACATCTTCACCGCTATCTGTATAAACATGGAAATATCTACACTGCTATCTGTATGAACATGGAAATATCTGCACCGCTATCTGTATGAACATGGAAATATCTACACCGCTATCTGTTTGAACATGGAAATATCTACACCGCTATCTGCATGAAAATGGAAATATCTACACTGCTATCTCCATATACATGGAAATATCTAGACAGCTATCTCTTTACACATGGAAATAACTACACCGCTATCTGTATGAACATGGAAATATCTACACCGCCATCTGTATGAACATGGAAATATCTGCACCGCCATCTGTATGAACATATAAATATCTACACCGACATCTGTATTAAGATGGAGATATCTACACCGCTATCTGTATAAACATGGAAATATCTACACCGCTATCTGTATAAACATGGAAATATCTACACCGCTATCTGTATAAACATGGAAATATCTACACCGCTACCAGTATAAACATGGAAATATCAGCACCGCTATCTGTATGAACATGGAAATATCTACACTGCTATCTGTATGAACATGGAAATATCTACACCGCTATCTGTATGAACATGGATATATCTACACAGCCCTCTGGATGAACATGGAAATATCCACACCGCTATCTGTGTAAACATGCATACATCTTCACCGCTATCTGTATAAACATGGAAATATCTACACCGCTATCTGTATGAACATGGAAATATCTACACCGCTATCTGCATGAACATGGAAATATCTACAAAGCTATCTGAATGAACATGGAAATATCTACACCACTATCTGTTTGAACATGTAAATATCTACACCGCTATCTGCATGAAAATGAAAATATCTACAAAGCTATCTGCATATACATGGAAATATCTTCACAGCTATCTCTTTACACATGGAAATAACTACACCGCTATCTGTATGAACATGGAAATATCAGCACCGCTATCTGTATGAACATGGAAATACCTACACCGCTATCTGTATGAACATGGAAATATCTACACCGCTATCTGTATGAACATGGGTATATCTACACAGCCCTCTGGATGAACATGGAAATATCCACACCGCTATCTGTGTAAACATGCATACATCTTCACTGCTATCTGTATAAACATGGAAATATCTACACCGCTATCTGTATGAACATGGAAATATCTACACCGCTATCTGTTTGAAGATGGAAATATATACATCGCTATCTGCATGAAAATGGAAATATCTACACAGCTATCTGCATATAGATGGAAATATCTACACAGCAATCTCTTTACACATGGAAATAACTACACCGCTATCTGTATGAACATGGACATATCTACACCGCAATCTGTATGAACATGGAAATATCTGCACCGCCATCTGTATGAACATATAAATATTTACACAGCCATCTGTAATAAGATGGAGATATCTACACCGCTATCCGAATAAACATGGAAATATCTACACCGCTATCTGTATGAACATGGAAATATCTAACCTGCTATCTGTATGAACATGGAAATAGCTACAACGTTATCTGTATGAACATGGAAATAGCTACACCGCTATCTGTATGAACAGGGAAATATCTACACCGCTGTCTGTATGAACATGGATATATCTACACAGCCATCTGGATGAACATGGAAATATCTACACCGCTATCTGTATGAACATGGAAATATCTACACCGCTATCTGTATGAACATGGATATATCTACACAGCCATCTGGATGAACATGGAAATATCTACACCGCTATCTGTGTAAACATGCATACATCTTCACCGCTATCTGTATAAACATGGAAATATCTACACTGCTATCTGTATGAACATGGAAATATCTGCACCGCTATCTGTATGAACATGGAAATACCTACACCGCTATCTGTTTGAACATGGAAATATCTACACCGCTATCTGCATGAAAATGGAAATATCTACACTGCTATCTGCATATACATGGAAATATCTACACAGCTATCTCTTTACACATGGAAATAACTACACCGCTATCTGTATGAACATGGAGATATCTACACCGCCATCTGTATGAACATGGAAATATCTGCACTGCCATCTGTATGAACATATAAATATCTACACCGCCATCTGTATTAAGATGGAGATATCTACACCGCTATCTGTATAAACATGGAAATATGTACACTGCTATCTGTATAAACATATAAATATCTACACCGCTATCTGTATAAACATGGAAATATCTACACCGCTACCAGTATAAACATGGAAATATCAGCACCGCTATCTGTATGAACATGGAAATATCTACACTGCTATCTGTATGAACATGGAAATATCTACACCGCTATCTCTATGAACATGGAAATATCTACACCGGTATCTGTTTGAACTCGGAAATATCTACACCACTGACTGCATGAAAATGGAAATATCTACACAGCTATCTGCATATACATGGAAATATCTACACAGATATCTCTTTACACATGGAAATAACTTCACCGCTATCTCTATAAACATCGAAATATCTACACCGCCATGTGTATGAACATGGAAATATCTGCACCGCCATGTGTATGAACATATAAATATCTGCACCGCCATCTGTATTAAGAAGGAGATATCTACACTGCTATCTGTATAAACATGGAAATATCTACACCGCTATGTGTATAAACATGGAAATATCTACACCGCTACCTGTATAAACATGGAAATATCAGCACCGCTATATGTATAAACATGGAAATATCTACACCGCTATCTGTATAAACATGGAAATATCTACACCGCTATCAGTATGAACATGGAAATATCTTCACCGCCATCTGTATGAACATGGATATATCTACACAGCCATCTGTATGAACATGGAAATATCAACACCGCTATCTGTATGAACATGGAAATATCTACACCGTTAACTGTATGAACATGGAAATACCTTCACCGCCATCTGTATGAACATGGATATGTCTACACAGCCATCTGGATGAACATGGAAATATCTACACCGCGATCTGTATGAACATGGAAATATCTACACCTCTATCTGTGTAAACATGCATACATTTCCCCGCTATCTGAATAAGCATGGAAATATCTACACCGCTATCTGAATGAACATGGAAATATCTACACCGCTATCTGTTTGAACATGGAAATATCTGAACCGCTATCTGCATGAAACTAGAAATATCTACACAGCTATCTGCATATACATGGAAATATCTACAAAGCTATCTCTTTACACATGGAAATAACTGCACCGCTATCTGTATGAACATGGAAATATCTACAAAGCTATCTCTTTACACATGTAAATAACTACACCACTATCTGTATGAACATGGAAATAACTACACAGCCATCTGGATGAACATGGAAATATCAGCACCGCTATCTGTATGAACATGGAAATACCTTTACCGCTATCTGTATGAACATGGAAATATCTACACCGCTATCTGTATGAACATGGATATATCTACACAGCCCTCTGGATGAACATGGAAATATCCACCCTGCTATCTGTGTAAACATGCATACATCTTCACCGCTATCTGTATAAACTTGGAAATATCTACACCGCTATCTGTATGAACATGGAAATATCTACAACACTATCTGTTTGAAGATGGAAATATATACATCGCTATCTGCATGAAAATGGAAATATCTACACAGCTCTCTGCATATAGATGGAAATATCTACACAGCAATCTCTTTACACATGGAAATAACTACACCGCTATTTGTATGGACATGGACATATCTACACCACCATGTGTATGAACATGGAAATATCTGCACGGCCATCTGTATGAACATATAAATATCTACACCGCCATCTGTATTAAGATGGAGATATCTACACCGCTATCTGAATAAACATGGAAATATCTACACCGATATCTGTATGAACATGGAAATATCTACACTGCTATCTGTATTAACATGGAAATAGCTACACCATTATCTGTATGAACATGGAAATAGCTTCACCGCTATCTGTATGAACATGGAAATATCTACACCGCTATCTGAATGAACATGGATATATCTACACAGACATCTGCATGAACATGGAAATATCTACACCGCTATCTGTATGAACATGGAAATATCTACACCGCTATCTGTATGAACATGGATATATCTACACAGCCATCCTGATGAACATGGAAATATCTACACCGCTATCTGGGTAAACATGCATACATCTTCACCGCTATCTGTATAAACATGGAAATATCTACACTGCCATCCGTATGAACATGGAAATATCTGCACCGCTATCTGTATGAACATGGAAATATCTACACCGCTATCTGTTTGAACATGGAAATATCTACACCGCTATCTGCATGAAAATGGAAATATCTACACTGCTATCTGCATATACATGGAAATATCTACACAGCTATCTCTTTACACATGGAAATAACTACACCGCAATTTGTATGAACATGGAAATATCTACACCGCCATCTGTATGAACATGGAAATATCTGCACCGCCATCTGAATGAACATATAAATATCTACACCGCCATCTGTATTAAGATGGAGATATCTACACCACTATCTGTATAAACATGGAAATATCTACACCGCTATCTGTATAAACATGGAAATATCTACACCGCTATCTGTATAAACATGGAAATATCTACACCGCTACCTGTATAAACATGGAAATATCAGCACCGCTATCTGTATGAACATGGAAATATCTACACTGCTCTCTGTATGAACATGTTAATATCTACACCGCTATCTGTATGAACATGGATATATCTACACAGCCCTCTGGATGAACATGGAAATATCCACACCGCTATCTGTGTAAACATGCATACATCTTCACCGCTATCTGTATAAACATGGAAATATCTACACCGCTATCTGTATAAACATGGAAATATTTACACCGCTATCTGTATAAACATGGAAATATCTACACCGCCATCTGTATGAACATGGAAATATCTACACCGCCATCTGTATGAACATGGAAATATCTAAACCGCTATCTGTATAAACATGGAAATATCTACACCACTATCTGTATAAACATGGAAATATCTACACCGCTACCTGTATAAACATGGAAATATCAGCACCGCTATCTGTATGAACCTGGAAATATCTACACCGCTATCTGTATGAACATGGAAATATCTACACCGCTATCTGTATGAACATGGAAATATCTACACCGCTATCTGCATGAAAATGGAAATATCTACAAAGCTATCTGCATACACATGGAAATATCTACACAGCTATCTCTTTACACATGGAAATAACTACACCACTATATCTATAAATATGGAAATATCTACACCACCATCTGTATGAACATGGAAATATCTGCACTGCCATCTGTTTGAACATATAAATATCTACACCGCCATCTGTATTAAGAACGAAATATCTAAACCGCTATCTGTATAAACACGGAAATATCAGCACCGCTCTCTGTATGAAAATGGAAATATCTACACCGCTATCTGTATGAACATGGAAATATCTACACTGCTATCTGTATGAACATGGAAATAGCTACACCGTTATGTGTATGAAAATGGAAATAGCTACACCGCTATCTGTATGAACATGGAAATATCTACACCGCTATCTGTATGAACATGGATATATCTACACAGCCATCTGGATGAACATGGAAATATCTACACCGCTATCTGTATGAACATGGATATATCTACACAGCCATCTGGATGAACATGGAAATATCTACACCGCTATCTGTGTAAACATGCATACATCTTCACCACTATCTGTATAAACATGGAAATATCTGCACCGCTATCGGTATGAACATGGAAATATATGCACCGCCATCTGTATGAACATATTAATATCTACACCACCATCTGTATTAAGATGGAGATATCTGCACCGCTATCTGTATAAACCTGGAAATATCTACACCGCTATCTGTATAAACATGGAAAGATCTACACCGTTATCTGTATAAACATGGAAATATCTACACCGCTACCTGAATAAACATGGAAATATCTGCACAGCTATCTGTATGAACATGGATATATCTACACCGCTATCTGTTCGAACATGGAAATATCTACACCGCTATCTGAATGAACATGGAAATATCTACACCGCTATCTGTATCAACATGGAAATATCTACACCACTATCTGTATAAACATGGAAATGTCTACACCGCTATCTGTATGAACATGGATATACCTACACAGCCATCTGGATGAACATGGAAATATGTACTCCGCTATCTGTGTAAACATGCATACATCTTCACCGCTATCTGTATAAACATGGAAATATCTACACCGCTATCTGTATGAACCTGGAAATATCTACTCCGCTATCAGTGTAAACATGCATACATCTTCACCGCTATCTGTATAAACATGGAAATATCTACACCGCTATCTGTATGAACATGGAAATAGCTACACCGCTATCTGTATGAACATGGAAATATCTACACCGCTATCTGTATGAACATGGATATATCTACACAGCCATCTGGATGAACATGGAAATATCTACACCGCTATCTGTGCAAACATGCATACATCTTCACCGCTATCTGTATGAACATGGAAATATCTACACCGCTATCTGCATGAACATGGAAATATCTACACCGCTATCTGTGTGAACATGGAAATATCTACACCGCTTTCTGTTTGAACATGGAAATATCTACACCGCTATCTGCATGAAAATGGAAATATCTACACTGCTATCTGCATATACATGGAAATATCTACACAGCTATCTCTTTACACATGGAAATAACTACACCGCTATCAGTTTGAACATGGAAATATCTACACAGCCATCTGTATGAACATGGAAATATGTGCACCGCCATCTGAATGAACATATAAATATCTACACCGCCATCTGTATTAAGATGGAGATATCTACATCGCTATCTGTATAAACATGGAAATATCTACACCGCTATCTGTATAAACATGGAAATATCTACACCGCTATCGGTATGAACATGGAAATATCTACACCGCCATCTGTATTAAAATGGAGATATCTTCACCGCTATCTGTATAAACTTGGAAATATCTACACCGCTATCTGTATAAACCTGGAAATATCTACACCGCTATCTGTATAAACATGGAAATATCTACACCACTACCTGAATAAACATGGAAATATCAGCACCGCTATCTGTATTAACATGGAAATATCTACACCACTATCTCTATGAACATGGAAATATCTACACCGCTATCTGTATGAACATGGAAATAGCTACACAGCTATCTGCATATACATGGAAACATCTACACAGCGATCTCTTTACACATGGAAATAACTACACCGCTATCTGTATGAACATGGAAATATCTACACCGCCATCTGTATGAACGTGGAAATATCTGCACCGCCATCTGTATGAACATATAAATATCTACACCGCCATCTGTATTAAGAAGGAGATATCTACACCGCTATCTGTATAAACATGGAAATATATGCACCGCTATCTGTATAAACATGGAAATATCTACACTGCTACCTGTATAAACATGGAAATATCTACACAACTACCTGTATAAACATGGAAATATCAGCACCGCTATCTGTATGAACATGGAAATACCAGGCCCTCTATCTGTATGAACATGGAAATATCTACACCGCTATCTCTATGAACATGGAAATATCTACACCGCTATCTGTTTGAACATGGAAATATCTATACCGCTATCTGCATGAAAATGGAAATATCTACACAGCTATCTGCATATACATGGAAATATCTACACAGCTATCTCTTTACACATGGAAATAACTACACCGCTATCTGTATGAACATGGAAATATCTTCACCGTCATCTGTATGAACATGGATATATCTACACAGCCCTCTGGATGAACATGGAAATATCCACACCGCTATCTGTGTAAACATGCATACATCTTCACCGCTATCTGTATAAACATGGAAATATCTACACCGCTATCTGTATGAACATGGAAATATCTACACCGTTATCAGTTTGAAGATGGAAATATATACACCGCTATCTGCATGAAAATGGAAATATCTACACAGATATCTGCATATTCATGGAAATATCTGCTCAGCCATCTCTTTACACATGGAAATAACTACACTGCTATCTGTATGAACATGGAAATATCTAAACCGCCATCAGTATGAACATGGAAATATCTGCACCCCCATCTGTATGAACATATAAATATCTATACCGCCATCAGTATTAAGGAGATATCTACACCGCTATCTGAATAAACATGGAAATATCTATACCGCTATCTGTATAAACATGGAAATATCTACACCGCTACCTGTATAAACATTTAAATATCATCACCGCTATCTGTATGAATATGGAAATATCTACACCGCTAACTCTATGAACATGGAAATATCTACACCGCTATCTGTGTAAACATGCATACATCTTCACCGCTATCTGTAAAAACGTGGAAATATCTACACCGCTATCTGTATAAACATGGAAATATCTACACCGCTACCTGTATAAACATGGAAATATCAGCCACGCTATCTGTCTGAACATGGAAATATCTGCACCGCTATCTGTATGAACATGGAAATATCTACACCGCTATGTGTATGAACATGGAAATACCTACACCGCTATCTGTATGAACATGGAAATATCTACACCGCTATCTGTTTGAACATGTAAATATCTACACAGCTATCTGCATGAAAATGGAAATATCTACAAAGCTATCTGTATATACATGGAAATATCTACACAGCTATCTCTTTACACATGGAAATAACTACACCGCTATCAGTTTGAACATGGAAATATCTACACCGCAATCTGTATGAACATGGAAATATCTGCACCGCCATCTGTATGAACATATAAATATCTACACCGCCATCTGTATTAAGATGGAGATATCTACACCGCTATCTGTATAAACATGGAAATATATACACCGCTATCTGTATAAACATGGAAATATCTACACCTCAATCGGTATGAACATGGAAATATCTACACCGCTATCTGTATGAACATGGAAATATCTACACCGCTATCTCTATGAACACGGAAATATCTACACCGCTATCTGTATGAACATGGAAATAGCTACACGGCTATCTGTATGAACATGGAAATATCTACACCGCTATTTGTATGAACATGGAAATACCTACACCGCTATCTGTATGAACATGGAAATATCTACACCGCTATCTGTATGAACTTGGAAATATCTACACCGCTATCTGTATGAACATGGATATATCTACACAGCCATCTGGATGAACATGGAAATATCTACACCGCTATCTGTATAAACATGGAAATATCTACACCGCTATCTGTATAAACATGGAAATATCTACACCGCTATCTGTATGAACATGGAAATATCTACACCGCTATCTGTATGAATATGGAAATATCTACACCGCTATCTGTATGAACATGGAAATATCTACACCGCTATCTGTTTGAACATGGAATTATCTACACCGCTGTCTGCATGACAATGGAAATATCTACACAGCTATCTGCATATACATGGAAATAGCTACACAGCTATCTCTTTACACATGGAAATAACTACACCGCTATCTCTATAAACATCGAAATATCTACACCGCTATCTGTATGAACATGGAAATATCTGCACCGCCATGTGTATGAACATATAAATATCTGCACCGCCATCTGTATTAAGAAGGAGATATCTACACCGCTATCAGTATAAACATGGAAATATCTACACCGCTATCTGTATAAACATGGAAATATCTACACCGCTATCTGTAAAAACATGGAAATATCTTCTCCGTTACCTGTATATACATGGAAATATCAGCACCGCTATCTGTATAAACATGGAAATATCTACACCGCTATCTGTATGAACATGGAAATATCTACACCGCTATCTGTATGAACACGGATATATCTACACAGCCATCTGGATGAACATGGAAATATCTACACCGCTATCTGTATGAACATGGAAAAAGCTACACAGCTATCTGTATGAACATGGAAATATCTAAACCGCTATCTGTATGAACATGGAAATATCTACAATGCTATCTGTATGAACATGGAAATATCTTCACCGTCATCTGTATGAACATGGATATATCTACACAGCCATCTGGATGAACATGGAAATATCTACAGAGCTTTCTGTATGAACATGGAAATATATACACTGCTATCTGTCTAAACATGCATACATCTTCACCGCTATCTGTATAAACATGGAAATATCTACACCGCTATCTGTATGAACATGGAAATATCTACACCGCTATCTGCTTGAACATGGAAATATCTACACCGCTATCTGCATGAAAATGGAAATATCTACACAGCGATCTGCATATACATGGAATTGTCTACAAAGCTATCTCTTTACACATGGAAATAACTACACCGCTATCTCTATAAACATGGAAATATCTACACCGCCATCTGTATGAAAATGGAAATATCTGCAACGCCTTCTATATGAACATATAAATATCTACACCGCCATCTGTATTAAGACGGAGATATCTACACCGCCATCTGTATAAACCTGGAAATATCGACACCGCTATCTGTATAAACATGGATATATCGACACCGCTATCTGTATAAACATGGAAATATCTACACCGCTACCTGTATAAACATGGAAATATCTACACCGCTACCTGTATAAACATGGAAATATCAGCACAGCTATCTGTACGAACATGGAAATATCTACACCGCTATCTGTACGAACATGGAAATATCTACACCGCTATCTGTATGAACATGGAAATAGCTACACCGCTATCTGTATGAACATGGAAATATCTACACCACTATCTGTATGAACATGGAAATATCTACACTGCTATCTGTATGAACATGGATATATCTACACAGCCATCTGGATGAACATGGAAATATCTACACCGCTATCTGTATGAACATGGAAATATCTACACCACTATCTGTGTAAACATGCATACATCTTCACCGCTATCTGTATAAACATGGAAATATCTACACCGCTATCTGTATGAACATGGAAATATCTACACTGCTATCTGTTTGAACATGGAAATATCTAAACCGCTATCTGCATGAAAATGGAAATATCTACACAGCTAACTGCATATACATGGAAAAATCTACACAGCTATCTCTTTACACATGGAAATAACTACACCGCTATCTGTAAGAACATGGAAATATCTGCACGGCCATCTGTATGAACATATAAATATCTACACCGCCTTCTGTATTAAGATGGAGATATCTACACCGCTATCTGTATAAACATGGAAATATCTACACCGCTATCTGTATAAACATGGAAATATCTACACCGCTATCTGTATAAACATGGAAATATCTAAACCTCTACCTGTATAAACGTGGAAATATCAGCACCGCTATCTGTATGAACATGGAAATATCAGCCCCTCTATGTGTATGAACATGGAAATATCTACACCACTATCTGTATGAACATGGAAATATCTACACCGCTAGATGTATGAACATGGAAATATCTACACCGCTATCTGTATGAACATGGAAATATCTACACCGCTATCTGTTTGAACATGTAAATATCTACACAGCTATCTGCGTGTAAATGGAAATAACTACAAAGCTATCTGCACATACATGAAAATATCTACACAGCTATCTCTTTACACATGGAAATAACTACACCGCTATATCTATAAACATGGAAAAATCTACACCACCATCTGTATGAACATGGAAATATCTGCACCGCCATCTGTATGAACATACAAATATATACACCACCATCTGTATTAAGAAGGAGATATCTACACCGCTATTTGAATAAACATGGAAATATCTACACTGCTGCCTGTATAAACATGGAAATATCAGCACCGCAATCTGTATGAACATGGAAATATCTACACCGCTACCTGTATGAACATGGAAATATCTACATCGCTATCTGTATGAACATGGAAATATCTACACCGCTATCTGTATGAACATGGAAATATCTACACCGCCATCTGTATGAACATGGAAATACCTACACCGCCATCTGTATGAACATGGAAATATCTGCACCGCCATCTGTATGAACATATAAATATCTACACCGCCATCTGTATGAAGATGGAGATATCTACACCGCTATCTGAATAAACATGGAAATATCTACACCGCTATCTGTATAAACATGGAAATTTCTACACCGCTATCTGTATAAACATGGAAATATCTACACCGCTACCTGTATAAACATGGAAATATCAGCACCGCTATCTGTATGAACATGGAAATATCTACACCGCTATATGTATGAACATGGAAATATCTACACCGCTATCTGTATGAACATGGAAATATCTACAAAGCTATCTGAATGAACATGGAAATATCTACACCGCTATCTGTTTGAACATGTAAATATCTACACCGCTATCTGCATGAAAATGGAAATATCTACAAAGCTATCTGCCTATACATGGAAATATCTACACAGCTATCTCTTTACACATGGAAATAACTACACCGCTATATCTATAAACATGGAAATATCTACACCGCCATCTGTATGAACATGGATATATCTGCACCGCCATCTGTATAAACATATAAATATCTACACCGCCATCTGTATTAAGAAGGAGATATCTACACTGTTATCTGTATAAACATGGAAATATCTACACCTCTGCCTGTATAAACATGGAAATATCAGCACCGCTATCTGTATGAACATGGAAATATCTACACCGCTACCTGTATGAACATGGAAATATCTACACCGCTATCTGTATGAACATGGAAATATCTTCAACGCCATCTGTATGAACATGGATATATCTACACAGCCATCTCGATGAACATGGAAATATCTACACCGCTATCTGTATGAACATGGAAATATCTGCACCGCCATCTTTATGAACATACAAATATCTACACCGCCATCTGTATTAAGATGGAGATATCTACACCGATATCTGAATAAACATGGAAATATCTACACCGCTATCTGTATAAACATGGAAATATCTACACCGCTATCTGTATAAACATGGAAATATCTACACCGCTACATGTATAAACATGGAAATATCAGCACCGCTACCTGTATGAACATGGAAATATCTACACCGCTATCTGTATGAACATGGAAATATCTACACTGCTATCTGTATGAACATGGAAATATCTACAAAGCTATCTGAATGAACATGGAAATATCTACACCGCTATCTGTTTGAACATGTAAATATCTACACAGCTATCTGCACGAAAATGGAAATATCTACAAAGCTATCTGCATATACATGGAAATATCTACACAGCTATCTCTTTACACATGGAAATAACTACACCGCTATATCTATAAACATGGAAATATCTACACCGCCATCTGTATGAACATGGAAATATCTGCACCGCCATCTGTATGAACATATAAATATCTACACCGCCATCTGTATTAAGAAGGAGATATCTACACCGCTATCTGTATAAACATTGAAATATCTACACCGCTGCCTGTATAAACATGGAAATATCAGCACCGCTATCTGTAAGAACATGGAAATATCTACACCGCTACCTGTATGAACATGGATATATCTACACCGCTATCTGTATGAACATGGAAATATCTACACTGCTATCTGCATGAACATGGAAATATCTACACCGCTATCTGTATGAACATGGAAATATCTACACCGCTCTCTGTATGAACATGGATATATCTACACAGCCATCTGGATGAACATGGAAATATCTACACCGCTATCTGTAGGAACATGGAAATATCTACACCGTTATCTGTATCAATATGGATATATCTACACAGCCATCTGGATGAACATGGAAATATCTACACTGCTATCTGTGTAAACATGCATACATCTTCACCGCTATCTGTATAAACATGGAAATATCTACACCGCTATCTGTATGAACATGGAAATATCTACACCGCTATCTGTATGAACATGGAAATATCTACACCGCTTTCTGTTTGAACATGGAAATATCTACACCGCTGTCAGCATGAAAATGGAAATATCTACACTGCTATCTGCATATACATGGAAATATCTACACAGCTATCTATTTACACATGGAAATAACTACACTGCTATCTGTATGAACATGGAAATATCTACACCGCCATCTGTATGAACATGGAAATATCTGCACCGCCAACTGTATGAACATATAAATATCTACACCGCGATCTGAATTAAGATGGAGATATCTACACCGCTATCTGTATAAACATGGAAATATCTACACCGCTATCTGTATAAACATGGAAATATCTACACCGCTATCTGTATAAACATGGAAATATCAGCACCGCTATCTGTATGAACATGGAAATATCTACACCGCTATCTGTATGAACATGGAAATATATACACCGCTATCTGTATGAACATGGAAATATCTACACCGCTATCTGTTTGAACATGGAAATATCTACACCGCTGTCAGTATGAAAATGGAAATATCTACACAGCTATCTGCATATACATGGAAATATCTACAAAGCTGTCTCTTTACACATGGAAATAATTACACCGCTATCTCTATAAACATGGAAATATCTACACCGCCATCTGTATGAACATGGAAATATCTGCACCGCCATCTGTATGAACATATAAACATCTACACCGCCATCTGTATTAAGAAGGAGATATCTACACCGCTATCTGTATAAACATGGAAATATCTACACCGCTATCTGTATAAACATGGAAATATCTACACCGCTCTCTGTATAAACATGGAAATATCTACACCGCTACCTGTATAAACGAGGAAATATCAGCACTGCTATCTGTATGAACATGGAAATATCAGCCCCTCTATGTGTATGAACATGGAAATATCTACACCACTATCTGTATGAACATGGAAATATCTACACCGCTAGATGTATGAACATGGAATTATCTTCACCGCCATCTGTATGAACATGGATATGTCTACACAGCCATCTGGATGAACATGGAAATATCCACACCGCAATCTGTATGAACATGGAAATAGCTACACCGCTATCTGTATGAACATGGAAATATCTGCACCGCCATCTGTATGAACATATAAATATCTACACCGCCATCTGTATTAAGATGGAGATATCTACACCGCTATCTCTATGAACATGGAAATATCTACACCGCTATCTGTATAAACATGGAAATATCTACACCGCTATCTGTATAAACATGGAAATATCTACACCACTACCTGTATGATCATGGAAATATCAGCACCGCTATCTGTATGAACATGGAAATATCTACACCGCTATCTGTATGAACATGGAAATATCTACACCGCTATCTGTATGAACATGGAAATATCTTCACCGCCATCTGTATGAACATGGATATGTCTACACAGCCATCTGGATGAACATGGAAATATCTACACCGCGATCTGTATGAACATGGAAATATCTACACCGCTATCTGTGTAAACATGCATACATCTTCACCGCTATCTGTGTAAACATGCATACATCTTCACCGCTATCTGTATAAACATGGAAATATCTACACCGCCATCTGTATGAACATGGAAATAGCTACACCGCTATCTGTTTGAACATGGAAATATCTACACCGCTATCTGTATGAACATGTATATATCTACACAGCCATCTGGATGAACATGGAAATATCTACACCGCTATCTGTGCAAACATGCATACATCTTCACCGCTATCTGTATGAACATGGAAATATCTACACCGCTATCTGTATGAACATGGAAATATCTACACCGCTATCTGTATGAACATGGAAATATCTACTCCGCTATCTGTTTGAACATGGAAATATCTACACCGCTATCTGCATGAAAATGGAAATATCTACACTGCTATCTGCATACACATGGAAATATCTACACAGCTATCTCTTTACACATGGAAATAACTACACCGCTATCAGCTTGAACATGGAAATATCTACACCGCCATCTGTATGAACATGGAAATATCTGCACCGCCATCTGTATGAACATATAAATATCTACACCTCCATCTGTATTAAGATGGAGATATCTACACCGCTATCTGTATAAATAAGGAAATATCTACACCGCTATCTGTATAAACATGGAAATATCTACACCTCAATCGGTATGAGCATGGAAATATCTACACCGCTATCTGTATGAACATGGAAATATCTACACCGCTATCTCTATGAACATGGGAATATATACACCGCTATCTGTACGAACATGGAAATAGCTACACCGCTATCTGTATGAACATGGAAATATCTACACCGCTATCTGTATGAACATGGAAATTGCTACACCGCTATCTGTATGAACATGGAAATATCTACACCGCTATCTGTATGAACTTGGAAATATCTACACCGCTATCTGTATGAGCATGGAAATATCTACACCGCTATCTGTATGAATATGGAAATATCTACACCGCTATCTGTATGAACATGGAAATATCTACACCGCTATCTGTTTGAACACGAAAATATCTACACCGCTGTCTGCATGACAATGGAAATATCTACACAGCTATCTGCATATACATGGAAATAACACAGCTATCTCTTTACACATGGAAATAACTACATCGCTATCTCTATAAACATCGAAATATCTACACCGCCATCTGTATGAACATGGAAATATCTGCACTGCCATATGTATGAACATATAAATATCTGCACCGCCATCTGTATTAAGAAGGAGATATCTACACCGCTATCAGTATAAACATGGAAATATCTACACCGCTATCTGTATAAACATGGAAATATCTACACCGCTATCTGTATAAACATGGAAATATCTTCACCGGTACCTGTATAAACATGGAAATATCAGCACCGCTATCTGTATAAACATGGAAATATCTACACCGCTATTTGTATGAACATGGAAATATCTACACCGCTATCTGTATGAACATGGATATATCTACACAGCCATCTGGATGAACATGGAAATATCTACACCGCTATCTGCATGAACATGGAAATATCTACACCGCTATTTGTGTAAACATGCATACATCTTCACCGCAATCTGCATAAGCAAGGAAATATCTACACCGCTATCTGTATGAACATGGAAATATCTACACAGCTATCTGTTTGAACATGGAAATATCTAAACCGCTATCAGCATGAAAATGTAAATATCTACACAGCTATCTGCATATACGTGGAAATATATACAAAGCTATCTCTTTACACATGGAAATAACTACACCGCTATCTCTATAAACATGGAAATATCTACACCGCCATCTGTAGGAACATGGAAATATCTGCACCGCCATCTGCATGAACATATTAATATCTACACCACCATCTGTATTAAGATGGAGATATCTGCACCGCTATCTGTATAAACCTGGAAATATCTACACCGCTATCTGTATAAACATGGAAAGATCTACACCGCTATCTGTATAAACATGGAAATATCTACACCGCTACCTGAATAAACATGGAAATATCTGCACAGCTATCTGTATGAACATGGATATATCTACACCGCTATCTGTTCGAACATGGAAATATCTACACCGCTATCTGAATGAACATGGAAATATCTACACCGCTATCTGTATCAACATGGAAATATCTACACCACTATCTGTATAAACATGGAAATGTCTACACCGCTATCTGTATGAAGATGGATATATCTACACAGCCATCTGGATGAACATGGAAATATCTACACCGCTATCTGTATGAACCTGGAAATATCTACTCCGCTATCTGTGTAAACATGCATACATCTTCACCGCTAGCTGTATAAACATGGAAATATCTACACCGCTATCTGTATGCACATGGAAATAGCTACACCGCTATCTGTATGAACATGGAAATATCTACACCGCTATCTGTATGAACATGGATATATCTACACAGCCATCTGGATGAACATGGAAATATCTACACCGCTATCTGCATGAAAATGGAAATATCTACACTGCTATCTGCATACACATGGAAATATCTACACAGCTATCTCTTTACACATGGAAATAACTACACCGCTATCAGCTTGAACATGGAAATATCTACACCGCCATCTGTATGAACATGGAAATATCTGCACCGCCATCTGTATGAACATTTAAATATCTACACCTCCATCTGTATTAAGATGGAGATATCTACACCGCTATCTGTATAAATATGGAAATATCTACACCGCTATCTGTATAAACATGGAAATATCTACACCTCAATCGGTATGAGCATGGAAATATCTACACCGCTATCTGTATGAACATGGAAATATCTACACCGCTATCTCTATGAACATGGGAATATATACACCGCTATCTGTACGAACATGGAAATAGCTACACCGCTATCTGTATGAACATGGAAATATCTACACCGCTATCTGTATGAACATGGAAATTGCTACACCGCTATCTGTATGAACATGGAAATATCTACACCGCTATCTGTATGAACTTGGAAATATCTACACCGCTATCTGTATGAGCATGGAAATATCTACACCGCTATCTGTATGAATATGGAAATATCTACACCGCTATCTGTATGAACATGGAAATATCTACACCGCTATCTGTTTGAACACGAAAATATCTACACCGCTGTCTGCATGACAATGGAAATATCTACACAGCTATCTGCATATACATGGAAATAACACAGCTATCTCTTTACACATGGAAATAACTACATCGCTATCTCTATAAACATCGAAATATCTACACCGCCATCTGTATGAACATGGAAATATCTGCACTGCCATATGTATGAACATATAAATATCTGCACCGCCATCTGTATTAAGAAGGAGATATCTACACCGCTATCAGTATAAACATGGAAATATCTACACCGCTATCTGTATAAACATGGAAATATCTACACCGCTATCTGTATAAACATGGAAATATCTTCACCGGTACCTGTATAAACATGGAAATATCAGCACCGCTATCTGTATAAACATGGAAATATCTACACCGCTATTTGTATGAACATGGAAATATCTACACCGCTATCTGTATGAACATGGATATATCTACACAGCCATCTGGATGAACATGGAAATATCTACACCGCTATCTGCATGAACATGGAAATATCTACACCGCTATTTGTGTAAACATGCATACATCTTCACCGCAATCTGCATAAGCAAGGAAATATCTACACCGCTATCTGTATGAACATGGAAATATCTACACAGCTATCTGTTTGAACATGGAAATATCTAAACCGCTATCAGCATGAAAATGTAAATATCTACACAGCTATCTGCATATACGTGGAAATATATACAAAGCTATCTCTTTACACATGGAAATAACTACACCGCTATCTCTATAAACATGGAAATATCTACACCGCCATCTGTAGGAACATGGAAATATCTGCACCGCCATCTGCATGAACATATTAATATCTACACCACCATCTGTATTAAGATGGAGATATCTGCACCGCTATCTGTATAAACCTGGAAATATCTACACCGCTATCTGTATAAACATGGAAAGATCTACACCGCTATCTGTATAAACATGGAAATATCTACACCGCTACCTGAATAAACATGGAAATATCTGCACAGCTATCTGTATGAACATGGATATATCTACACCGCTATCTGTTCGAACATGGAAATATCTACACCGCTATCTGAATGAACATGGAAATATCTACACCGCTATCTGTATCAACATGGAAATATCTACACCACTATCTGTATAAACATGGAAATGTCTACACCGCTATCTGTATGAAGATGGATATATCTACACAGCCATCTGGATGAACATGGAAATATCTACACCGCTATCTGTATGAACCTGGAAATATCTACTCCGCTATCTGTGTAAACATGCATACATCTTCACCGCTAGCTGTATAAACATGGAAATATCTACACCGCTATCTGTATGCACATGGAAATAGCTACACCGCTATCTGTATGAACATGGAAATATCTACACCGCTATCTGTATGAACATGGATATATCTACACAGCCATCTGGATGAACATGGAAATATCTACATCACTATCTGTGCAAACATGCATACATCTTCACCGCTATCTGTATGAACATGGAAATATCTACACCGCTATCTGCATGAACATGGAAATATCTACACCGCTATCTGTGTGAACATGGAAATATCTACACCGCTTTCTGTTTGAACATGGAAATATCTACACCGCTATCTGCATGAAAATGGAAATATCTACACTGCTATCTGCATATACATGGAAATATCTACACAGCTATCTCTTTACACATGGAAATAACTACACCGCTATCAGTTTGAACATGGAAATATCTACACAGCCATCTGTATGAACATGGAAATATGTGCACCGCCATCTGAATGAACATATAAATATCTACACCGCCATCTGTATTAAGATGGAGATATCTACATCGCTATCTGTATAAACATGGAAATATCTACACCGCTATCTGTATAAACATGGAAATATCTACACCGCTATCGGTATGAACATGGAAATATCTACACCACTATCTGTATGAACATGGAAATATCTACACCGCTATCTCTATGAACATGGAAATATCTACACCGGTATCTGTTTGAACTCGGAAATATCTACACCACTGACTGCATGAAAATGGAAATATCTACACAGCTATCTGCATATACATGGAAATATCTACACAGATATCTCTTTACACATGGAAATAACTTCACCGCTATCTCTATAAACATCGAAATATCTACACCGCCATGTGTATGAACATGGAAATATCTGCACCGCCATGTGTATGAACATATAAATATCTGCACCGCCATCTGTATTAAGAAGGAGATATCTACACCGCTATCTGTATAAACATGGAAATATCTACACCGCTATCTGTATAAACATGGAAATATCTAAACCGCTACCTGTATAAACATGGAAATATCAGCACCGCTATATGTATAAACATGGAAATATCTACACCGCTATCTGTATAAACATGGAAATATCTACACCGCTATCAGTATGAACATGGAAATAACTACACCGCCATCTGTATGAACATGGAAATATCTGCACCGCCATCTGTATGAACATATAAATATCTACACCGCCATCTGTATTAAGATGGAGATATCTACACTGCTATCTGTATAAACATGGAAATACCTACACCGCCATCTGTATGAACATATAAATACACCGCCATCTGTATTAAGAAAGAAATATCTAAACGGCTATCTGTATAAACATGGTAATAACTACACCACTGCCTGTATAAACATGGAAATATCAGCACCGCTATCTGTATGAACTTAGAAATATCTACACCGCTATCTCTTTGAACATGGAAATATCTACACCGCTATCTGCATGAAAATGGAAATATCTACAAAGCTATCTGCATATACATGGAAATATCTACACAGCTATCTCTTTACACATGGAAATAACTACACCGCTATATCTATAAACATGGAAATATCTACACCGCCATCTGTATGAACATGGAAATATCTGCACCGCCATCTGTATGAACATATAAATATCTACACCGCCATCTGTATTAAGAAGGAAATATCTAAACCGCTATCTGTATAATCATGGAAATATCTACACCGCCATCTGTATGAACATGGAAATACCTACACCGCCATCTGTATGAACATGGAAATATCTGCACTGCCATCTGTATGAACATATAAATATCTACACCGCCATCAGTATTAAGATGGAGATATCTACACCGCTATCTGTATAAACATGGAAATATCTACACCGCTATCTGTATAAACATGGAAATATCTACACCGCTATCTGTATAAACATGGAAATATCTACACCGCTACCTGTATAAACATGGAAATATCAGCACCGCTATCTGTATGAACATGGAAATATCTACACCGCTATCTGTATGAACATGGAAATATCTACACCGCTATCTGTATGAACATGGAAATATCTACACCGCTATCTGTATGAACATGGATATATCTACACAGCCCTCTGGATGAACATGGAAATATCCACACCGCTATCTGTGTAAACATGCATACATCTTCACCGCTATCTGTATAAACAAGGAAATATCTACACCGCTATCTCTATGAACATGGAAATATCTACACCGCTATCTGTTTGAAGATGGAAATATATACACCGCTATCTGCATGAAAATGGAAATATCTAGACAGCTATCTGCATATAGATGGAAATATCTACACAGCTATCTCTTTACACATGGAAATAACTACACCGCTATCTGTATGAACATGGAAATATCTACACCGCCATCTGTATGAACATGGAAATATCTGCACCGCCATCTGTATGAACATATAAATATCTACACAGCCATCTGTATTAAGATGGAGATATCTACACCGCTATCTGTATAAACGTGGAAATATCAACACCGCTATCTGTATAAACATGGAAATATCTACACCGCTACCTGTATAAACATGGAAATATCTACACCGCTACCTGTATAAACATGGAAATATCAGCACCGCTATCTGTATGAACATGGAAATATCTACACCGCTATCTGTATGAACATGGAAATATCTACACCGCTATCTGTATGAACATGGATATATCTACACAGCCCTCTGGATGAACATGGAAATATCCACACCGCTATCTGTGTAAACATGCATACATCTTCACCGCTATCTGTATAAACAAGGAAATATCTACACCGCTATCTCTATGAACATGGAAATATCTACACCGCTATCTGTTTGAAGATGGAAATATATACACCGCTATCTGCATGTAAATGGAAATATCTACACATCTATCTGCATATAGATGGAAATATCTACACAGCTATCTCTTTACACATGGAAATAACTACACCGCTATCTGTATGAACATGGAAATATCTACACCGCCATCTGTATGAACATGGAAATATCTGCACCGCCATCTGTATGAACACATAAATATCTACACCGCCATCTGTATTAAGATGGAGATATCTACACCGCTATCTGTATAAACGTGGAAATATCAACACCGCTATCTGTATAAACATGGAAATATCTACACCGCTATCTGTATAAACATGGAAATATCTACACCGCTATCTGTATGAACATGGAAATATCTACACCGCTATCTGTATAAACATGGAAATATCTACACCGCTATCTGTATAAACATGGAAATATCTACACCGCTATCTGTATGAACATGGATATACGTACACAGAACTCTGGATGAACATGGAAATCTCTACACCGCTATCTGTGTAAACAGGCATACATCTTCACCGCTATCTGTATAAACATGGAAATATCTACACCGCTATCTCTATGAACATGGAAATATCTACACCGCTATCTGTTTGAAGATGGAAATATATACACAGCTATCTGCATGAAAATGGAAATATCTACACAGCTATCTGCATATAGATGGAAATATCTACACAGCTATCTCTTTACACATTGAAATATCTACACCGCTATCTGAATGAACATGGAAATATCAGCACCGCTATCTGTATGAACATGGAAATACCTACACCGCTATCTGTATGAACATGGAAATATCTACACCGCTATCTGTATGAACATGGATATATCTACACAGCCCTCTGGATGAACATGGAAATATCCACACCGCTATCTGTGTAAACATGCATACATCTTCACCGCTATCTGTATAAACATGGAAATATCTACACCGCTATCTGTATGAACATGGAAATATCTACACTGCTATCTGTTTGAAGATGGAAATATATACATCGCTATCTGCATGAAAATGGAAATATCTACACAGCTATCTGCATATAGATGGAAATATCTACACAGCAAACTCTTTACACATGGAAATAACTACACCGCTATCTGTATGAACATGGACATATCTACACCGCAATCTGTATGAACATGGAAATATCTGCACGGCCATCTGTATGAACATATAAATATCTACACAGCCATCTGTAATAAGATGCAGATATCTACACCGCTATCTGAATAAACATGGAAATATCTACACCGCTATCTGTATGAACATGGAGATATCTACACTGCTATCTGTATGAACATGGAAATAGCTACACCGTTATCTGTATGAACATGGAAATAGCTACACCGCTATCTGTATGAACATGGAAATATCTACACCGCTATCTGTATGAACATGGATATATCTACACAGCCATCTGGATGCACATGGAAATATCTACAGCGCTATCTGTGTAAACATGCATACATCTTCACCGCTATCTGTATAAACATGGAAATATCTACACTGCTATCTGTATGAACATGGAAATATCTGCACCGCTATCTGTATGAACATGGAAATACCTACACCGCTATCTGTTTGAACATGGAAATATCTACACCGCTATCTGCATGAAAATGGAAATATCTACACTGCTATCTGCATATACATGGAAATATCTACACAGCTATATCTTTACACATGGAAATAACTACACCGCTATCTGTATGAACATGGAAATATCTGCACCGCCATCTGTATGAACATGGAAATATCTGCACCGCCATCTGTATGAACATATAAATATCTACACCGACATCTGTATTAAGATGGAGATATCTACAACGCTATCTGTATAAACATGGAAATATCTACACCGCTATCTGTATAAACATGGAAATATCTACACCGCTATCTGTATAAACATGGAAATATCTACACCGCTACCAGTATAAACATGGAAATATCAGCACCGCTATCTGTATGAACATGGAAATATCTACACTGCTATCTGTATGAACATGGAAATATCTACACCGCTATCTGTATGAACATGGATATATCTACACAGCCCTCTGGATGAACATGGAAATATCCACACCGCTATCTGTGTAAACATGCATACATCTTCACCGCTATCTGTATAAACATGGAAATATCTACACCGCTATCTCTATGAACATGGAAATATCTACACCGCTATCTGTTTGAAGATGGAAATATATACACAGCTATCTGCATGAAAATGGAAATATCTACACAGCTATCTGCATATAGATGGAAATATCTACACAGCTATCTCTTTACACATTGAAATATCTACACCGCTATCTGAATGAACATGGAAATATCAGCACCGCTATCTGTATGAACATGGAAATACCTACACCGCTATCTGTATGAACATGGAAATATCTACACCGCTATCTGTATGAACATGGATATATCTACACAGCCCTCTGGATGAACATGGAAATATCCACACCGCTATCTGTGTAAACATGCATACATCTTCACTGCTATCTGTATAAACATGGAAATATCTACACCGCTATCTGTATGAACATGGAAATATCTACACCGCTATCTGTTTGAAGATGGAAATATATACATCGCTATCTGCATGAAAATGGAAATATCTACACAGCTATCTGCATATAGATGGAAATATCTACACAGCAATCTCTTTACACATGGAAATAACTACACCGCTATCTGTATGAACATGGACATATCTACACCGCAATCTGTATGAACATGGAAATATCTGCACCGCCATCTGTATGAACATATAAATATCTACACAGCCATCTGTAATAAGATGGAGATATCTACACCGCTATCCGAATAAACATGGAAATATCTACACCGCTATCTGTATGAACATGGAAATATCTAACCTGCTATCTGTATGAACATGGAAATAGCTACAACGTTATCTGTATGAACATGGAAATAGCTACACCGCTATCTGTATGAACATGGAAATATCTACACCGCTGTCTGTATGAACATGGATATATCTACACAGCCATCTGGATGAACATGGAAATATCTACACCGCTATCTGTATGAACATGGAAATATCTACACCGCTATCTGTATGAACATGGATATATCTACACAGCCATCTGGATGAACATGGAAATATCTACACCGCTATCTGTGTAAACATGCATACATCTTCACCGCTATCTGTATAAACATGGAAATATCTACACTGCTATCTGTATGAACATGGAAATATCTGCACCGCTATCTGTATGAACATGGAAATACCTACACCGCTATCTGTTTGAACATGGAAATATCTACACCGCTATCTGCATGAAAATGGAAATATCTACACTGCTATCTGCATATACATGGAAATATCTACACAGCTATCTCTTTACACATGGAAATAACTACACCGCTATCTGTATGAACATGGAGATATCTACACCGCCATCTGTATGAACATGGAAATATCTGCACCGCCATCTGTATGAACATATAAATATCTACACCGCCATGTGTATTAAGATGGAGATATCTACACCGCTATCTGTATAAACATGGAAATATCTACACTGCTATCTGTATAAACATATAAATATCTACACCGCTATCTGTATAAACATGGAAATATCTACACCGCTACCAGTATAAACATGGAAATATCAGCACCGCTATCTGTATGAACATGGAAATATCTACACTGCTATCTGTATGAACATGGAAATATCTACACCGCTATCTGTATGAACATGGAAATATCTACACCGCTATCTCTATGAACATGGAAATATCTACACCGGTATCTGTTTGAACTCGGAAATATCTACACCTCTGACTGCATGAAAATGGAAATATCTACACAGCTATCTGCATATACATGGAAATATCTACACAGATATCTCTTTACACATGGAAATAACTTCACCGCTATCTCTATAAACATCGAAATATCTACACCGCCATGTGTATGAACATGGAAATATCTGCACCGCCATGTGTATGAACATATAAATATCTGCACCGCCATCTGTATTAAGAAGGAGATATCTACACTGCTATCTGTATAAACATGGAAATATCTACACCGCTATCTGTATAAACATGGAAATATCTACACCGCTACCTGTATAAACATGGAAATATCAGCACCGCTATATGTATAAACATGGAAATATCTACACCGCTATCTGTATAAACATGGAAATATCTACACCGCTATCAGTATGAACATGGAAATATCTTCACCGCCATCTGTATGAACATGGATATATCTACACAGCCATCTGTATGAACATGGAAATATCAACACCGCTATCTGTATGAACATGGAAATATCTACACCGTTAACTGTATGAACATGGAAATACCTTCACCGCCATCTGTATGAACATGGATATGTCTACACAGCCATCTGGATGAACATGGAAATATCTACACCGCGATCTGTATGAACATGGAAATATCTACACCTCTATCTGTGTAAACATGCATACATTTCCCCGCTATCTGAATAAGCATGGACATATCTACACCGCTATCTGAATGAACATGGAAATATCTACACCGCTATCTGTTTGAACATGGAAATATCTGAACCGCTATCTGCATGAAACTAGAAATATCTACACAGCTATCTGCATATACATGGAAATATCTACAAAGCTATCTCTTTACACATGGAAATAACTGCACCGCTATCTGTATGAACATGGAAATATCTACAAAGCTATCTCTTTACACATGTAAATATCTACACCACTATCTGTATGAACATGGAAATAACTACACAGCCATCTGGATGAACATGGAAATATCAGCACCGCTATCTGTATGAACATGGAAATATCTTTACCGCTATCTGTATGAACATGGAAATATCTACACCGCTATCTGTATGAACATGGATATATCTACACAGCCCTCTGGATGAACATGGAAATATCCACCCTGCTATCTGTGTAAACATGCATACATCTTCACCGCTATCTGTATAAACTTGGAAATATCTACACCGCTATCTGTATGAACATGGAAATATCTACAACACTATCTGTTTGAAGATGGAAATATATACATCGCTATCTGCATGAAAATGGAAATATCTACACAGCTCTCTGCATATAGATGGAAATATCTACACAGCAATCTCTTTACACATGGAAATAACTACACCGCTATTTGTATGAACATGGACATATCTACACCACCATGTGTATGAACATGGAAATATCTGCACGGCCATCTGTATGAACATATAAATATCTACACCGCCATCTGTATTAAGATGGAGATATCTACACCGCTATCTGAATAAACATGGAAATATCTACACCGATATCTGTATGAACATGGAAATATCTACACTGCTATCTGTATGAACATGGAAATATCTACACCATTATCTGTATGAACATGGAAATAGCTTCACCGCTATCTGTATGAACATGGAAATATCTACACCGCTATCTGAATGAACATGGATATATCTACACAGACATCTGCATGAACATGGAAATATCTACACCGCTATCTGTATGAACATGGAAATATCTACACCGCTATCTGTATGAACATGGATATATCTACACAGCCATCTGGATGAACATGGAAATATCTACACCGCTATCTGTGTAAACATGCATACATCTTCACCGCTATCTGTATAAACATGGAAATATCTACACTGCTATCTGCATATACATGGAAATATCTACACAGCTATCTCTTTACACATGGAAATAACTACACCACAATCTGTATGAACATGGAAATATCTACACCGCCATCTGAATGAACATGGAAATATCTGCACCGCCATCTGTATGAACATATAAATATCTACACCGCCATCTGTATTAAGATGGAGATATCTACACCGCTATCTGTATAAACATGGAAATATCTACACCGCTATCTGTATAAACATGGAAATATCTACACCGCTATCTGTATAAACATGGAAATATCTACACCGCTACCTGTATAAACATGGAAATATCAGCACCGCTATCTGTATGAACATGGAAATATCTACACTGCTCTCTGTATGAACATGGAAATATCTACACCGCTATCTGTATGAACATGGATATATCTACACAGCCCTCTGGATGAACATGTAAATATCCACACCGCTATCTGTGTAAACATGCATACATCTTCACCGCTATCTGTATAAACATGGAAATATCTACACCGCTATCTGTATAAACATGGAAATATCTACACCGCTATCTGTATAAACATGGAAATATCTACACCGCCATCTGTATGAACATGGAAATATCTACACCGCCATCTGTATGAACATGGAAATATCTAAACCGCTATCTGTATAAACATGGAAATATCTACACCACTGTCTGTATAAACATGGAAATATCTACACCGCTACCTGTATAAACATGGAAATATCAGCACCGCTATCTGTATGAACCTGGAAATATCTACACCGCTATCTGTATGAACATGGAAATATCTACACCGCTATCTGTATGAACATGGAAATATCTACACCGCTATCTGCATGAAAATGGAAATATCTACAAAGCTATCTGCATACACATGGAAATATCTACAAAGCTATCTCTTTACACATGGAAATAACTACACCACTATATCTATAAATATGGAAATATCTACACCACCATCTGTATGAACATGGAAATATCTGCACCGCCATCTGTTTGAACATATAAATATCTACACCGCCATCTGTATTAAGAACGAAATATCTAAACCGCTATCTGTATAAACACGGAAATATCAGCACCGCTCTCTGTATGAAAATGGAAATATCTACACCGCTATCTGTATGAACATGGAAATATCTACACCGCTATCTGTATGAACATGGAAATAGCTACACCGTTATGTGTATGAAAATAGAAATAGCTACACCGCTATCTGTATGAACATGGAAATATCTACACCGCTATCTGTATGAACATGGATATATCTACACAGCCATCTGGATGAACATGGAAATATCTACACCGCTATCTGTATGAACATGGATATATCTACACAGCCATCTGGATGAACATGGAAATATCTACACCGCTATCTGTGTAAACATGCATACATCTTCACCACTATCTGTATAAACATGGAAATATCTGCACCGCTATCGGTATGAACATGGAAATATCTACACCGCTATCTGTATGAACATGGAAATACCTACACCGCTATCTGTTTGGACATGGAAATATCTACACCGCTATCTGCATGAAAATGGAAATATCTACACTGCTATCTGCATATACATTTAAATATCTACACAGCTATCCCTTTACACATGTAAATAACTACACCACTATCTGTATGAACATGGAAATAACTACACCGCCATCTGTATGAACATGGAAATATCTGCACCGCCATCTGTATGAACATATAAATATCTACACCGCCATCTGTATTAAGATGGAGATATCTACACTGCTATCTGTATAAACATGGAAATACCTACACCGCCATCTGTATGAACATATAAATACACCGCCATCTGTATTAAGAAGGAAATATCTAAACGGCTATCTGTATAAACATGGTAATAACTACACCGCTGCCTGTATAAACATGGAAATATCAGCACCGCTATCTGTATGAACTTAGAAATATCTACACCGCTATCTCTTTGAACATGGAAATATCTACACCGCTATCTGCATGAAAATGGAAATATCTACAAAGCTATCTGCATATACATGGAAATATCTACACAGCTATCTCTTTACACATGGAAATAACTACACCGCTATATCTATAAACATGGAAATATCTACACCGCCATCTGTATGAACATGGAAATATCTGCACCGCCATCTGTATGAACATATAAATATCTACACCGCCATCTGTATTAAGAAGGAAATATCTAAACCGCTATCTGTATAAACATGGAAATATCTACACCGCCATCTGTATGAACATGGAAATACCTACACAGCCATCTGTATGAACATGGAAATATCTGCACTGCCATCTGTATGAACATATAAATATCTACACCGCCATCTGTATTAAGATGGAGATATCTACACTGCTATCTGTATAAACATGGAAATATCTACACCGCTATCTGTATAAACATGGAAATATCTACACCGCTATCTGTATAAACATGGAAATGTCTACACCGCTACCTGTATAAACATGGAAATATCAGCACCGCTATCTGTATGAACATGGAAATATCTACACCGCTATCTGTATGAACATGGAAATATCTACACCGCTATCTGTATGAACATGGATATATCTACACAGCCATCTGGATGAACATGGAAATATCTACACCGCTATCTGTGTAAACATGCATACATCTTCACGGCTATCTGTATAAACATGGAAATATCTACACTGCTATCTGTATGAACATGGAAATATCTGCACCGCTATCTGTATGAACATGGAAATATCTACACCGCTATCTGCATGAAAATGGAAATATCTACACTGCTATCTGCATATACATGGAAATATCTACACAGCTATCTCTTTACACATGGAAATAACTACACCGCTATCTGTATGAACATGGAAATATCTACACCGCCATCTGTATGAACATGGAAATATCTGCACCGCCATCTGTATGAACATATAAATATCTACACCGACATCTGTATTAAGATGGAGATATCTACACCGCTATCTGTATAAACATGGAAATATCTACACCGCTATCTGTATAAACATGGAAATATCTACACCGCTATCTGTATAAACATGGAAATATCTACACCGCTACCAGTATAAACATGGAAATATCAGCACCGCTATCTGTATGAACATGGAAATATCTACACTGCTATCTGTATGAACATGGAAATATCTACACCGCTATCTGTATGAACATGGATATATCTACACAGCCCTCTGGATGAACATGGAAATATCCACACCGCTATCTGTGTAAACATGCATACATCTTCACCGCTATCTGTATAAACATGGAAATATCTACACCGCTATCTCTATGAACATGGAAATATCTACACCGCTATCTGTTTGAAGATGGAAATATATACACAGCTATCTGCATGAAAATGGAAATATCTACACAGCTATCTGCATATAGATGGAAATATCTACACAGCTATCTCTTTACACATTGAAATATCTACACCGCTATCTGAATGAACATGGAAATATCAGCACCGCTATCTGTATGAACACGGAAATACCTACACCGCTATCTGTATGAACATGGAAATATCTACACCGCTATCTGTATGAACATGGAAATATCTAACCTGCTATCTGTATGAACATGGAAATAGCTACAACGTTATCTGTATGAACATGGAAATAGCTACACCGCTATCTGTATGAACATGGAAATATCTACACCGCTGTCTGTATGAACATGGATATATCTACACAGCCATCTGGATGAACATGGAAATATCTACACCGCTATCTGTATGAACATGGAAATATCTACACCGCTATCTGTATGAACATGGATATATCTACACAGCCATCTGGATGAACATGGAAATATCTACACCGCTATCTGTGTAAACATGCATACATCTTCACCGCTATCTGTATAAACATGGAAATATCTACACTGCTATCTGTATGAACATGGAAATATCTGCACCGCTATCTGTATGAACATGGAAATACCTACACCGCTATCTGTTTGAACATGGAAATATCTACACCGCTATCTGCATGAAAATGGAAATATCTACACTGCTATCTGCATATACATGGAAATATCTACACAGCTATCTCTTTACACATGGAAATAACTACACCGCTATCTGTATGAACATGGAGATATCTACACCGCCATCTGTATGAACATGGAAATATCTGCACCGCCATCTGTATGAACATATAAATATCTACACCGCCATGTGTATTAAGATGGAGATATCTACACCGCTATCTGTATAAACATGGAAATATCTACACTGCTATCTGTATAAACATATAAATATCTACACCGCTATCTGTATAAACATGGAAATATCTACACCGCTACCAGTATAAACATGGAAATATCAGCACCGCTATCTGTATGAACATGGAAATATCTACACTGCTATCTGTATGAACATGGAAATATCTACACCGCTATCTGTATGAACATGGAAATATCTACACCGCTATCTCTATGAACATGGAAATATCTACACCGGTATCTGTTTGAACTCGGAAATATCTACACCTCTGACTGCATGAAAATGGAAATATCTACACAGCTATCTGCATATACATGGAAATATCTACACAGATATCTCTTTACACATGGAAATAACTTCACCGCTATCTCTATAAACATCGAAATATCTACACCGCCATGTGTATGAACATGGAAATATCTGCACCGCCATGTGTATGAACATATAAATATCTGCACCGCCATCTGTATTAAGAAGGAGATATCTACACTGCTATCTGTATAAACATGGAAATATCTACACCGCTATCTGTATAAACATGGAAATATCTACACCGCTACCTGTATAAACATGGAAATATCAGCACCGCTATATGTATAAACATGGAAATATCTACACAGCTATCTGTATAAACATGGAAATATCTACACCGCTATCAGTATGAACATGGAAATATCTTCACCGCCATCTGTATGAACATGGATATATCTACACAGCCATCTGTATGAACATGGAAATATCAACACCGCTATCTGTATGAACATGGAAATATCTACACCGTTAACTGTATGAACATGGAAATACCTTCACCGCCATCTGTATGAACATGGATATGTCTACACAGCCATCTGGATGAACATGGAAATATCTACACCGCGATCTGTATGAACATGGAAATATCTACACCTCTATCTGTGTAAACATGCATACATTTCCCCGCTATCTGAATAAGCATGGACATATCTACACCGCTATCTGAATGAACATGGAAATATCTACACCGCTATCTGTTTGAACATGGAAATATCTGAACCGCTATCTGCATGAAACTAGAAATATCTACACAGCTATCTGCATATACATGGAAATATCTACAAAGCTATCTCTTTACACATGGAAATAACTGCACCGCTATCTGTATGAACATGGAAATATCTACAAAGCTATCTCTTTACACATGTAAATATCTACACCACTATCTGTATGAACATGGAAATAACTACACAGCCATCTGGATGAACATGGAAATATCAGCACCGCTATCTGTATGAACATGGAAATATCTTTACCGCTATCTGTATGAACATGGAAATATCTACACCGCTATCTGTATGAACATGGATATATCTACACAGCCCTCTGGATGAACATGGAAATATCCACCCTGCTATCTGTGTAAACATGCATACATCTTCACCGCTATCTGTATAAACTTGGAAATATCTACACCGCTATCTGTATGAACATGGAAATATCTACAACACTATCTGTTTGAAGATGGAAATATATACATCGCTATCTGCATGAAAATGGAAATATCTACACAGCTCTCTGCATATAGATGGAAATATCTACACAGCAATCTCTTTACACATGGAAATAACTACACCGCTATTTGTATGAACATGGACATATCTACACCACCATGTGTATGAACATGGAAATATCTGCACGGCCATCTGTATGAACATATAAATATCTACACCGCCATCTGTATTAAGATGGAGATATCTACACCGCTATCTGAATAAACATGGAAATATCTACACCGATATCTGTATGAACATGGAAATATCTACACTGCTATCTGTATGAACATGGAAATATATACACCATTATCTGTATGAACATGGAAATAGCTTCACCGCTATCTGTATGAACATGGAAATATCTACACCGCTATCTGAATGAACATGGATATATCTACACAGACATCTGCATGAACATGGAAATATCTACACCGCTATCTGTATGAACATGGAAATATCTACACCGCTATCTGTATGAACATGGATATATCTACACAGCCATCTGGATGAACATGGAAATATCTACACCGCTATCTGTGTAAACATGCATACATCTTCACCGCTATCTGTATAAACATGGAAATATCTACACTGCCATCCGTATGAACATGGAAATATCTGCACCGCTATCTGTATGAACATGGAAATATCTACACCGCTATCTGTTTGAACATGGAAATATCTACACCGCTATCTGCATGAAAATGGAAATATCTACACTGCTATCTGCATATACATGGAAATATCTACACAGCTATCTCTTTACACATGGAAATAACTACACCACAATCTGTATGAACATGGAAATATCTACACCGCCATCTGAATGAACATGGAAATATCTGCACCGCCATCTGTATGAACATATAAATATCTACACCGCCATCTGTATTAAGATGGAGATATCTACACCGCTATCTGTATAAACATGGAAATATCTACACCGCTATCTGTATAAACATGGAAATATCTACACCGCTATCTGTATAAACATGGAAATATCTACACCGCTACCTGTATAAACATGGAAATATCAGCACCGCTATCTGTATGAACATGGAAATATCTACACTGCTCTCTGTATGAACATGGAAATATCTACACCGCTATCTGTATGAACATGGATATATCTACACAGCCCTCTGGATGAACATGTAAATATCCACACCGCTATCTGTGTAAACATGCATACATCTTCACCGCTATCTGTATAAACATGGAAATATCTACACCGCTATCTGTATAAACATGGAAATATCTACACCGCCATCTGTATAAACATGGAAATATCTACACCGCCATCTGTATGAACATGGAAATATCTACACCGCCATCTGTATGAACATGGAAATATCTAAACCGCTATCTGTATAAACATGGAAATATCTACACCACTATCTGTATAAACATGGAAATATCTACACCGCTACCTGTATAAACATGGAAATATCAGCACCGCTATCTGTATGAACCTGGAAATATCTACACCGCTATCTGTATGAACATGGAAATATCTACACCGCTATCTGTATGAACATGGAAATATCTACACCGCTATCTGCATGAAAATGGAAATATCTACAAAGCTATCTGCATACACATGGAAATATCTACAAAGCTATCTCTTTACACATGGAAATAACTACACCACTATATCTATAAATATGGAAATATCTACACCACCATCTGTATGAACATGGAAATATCTGCACCGCCATCTGTTTGAACATATAAATATCTACACCGCCATCTGTATTAAGAACGAAATATCTAAACCGCTATCTGTATAAACACGGAAATATCAGCACCGCTCTCTGTATGAAAATGGAAATATCTACACCGCTATCTGTATGAACATGGAAATATCTACACTGCTATCTGTATGAACATGGAAATAGCTACACCGTTATGTGTATGAAAATAGAAATAGCTACACCGCTATCTGTATGAACATGGAAATATCTACACCGCTATCTGTATGAACATGGATATATCTACACAGCCATCTGGATGAACATGGAAATATCTACACCGCTATCTGTATGAACATGGATATATCTACACAGCCATCTGGATGAACATGGAAATATCTACACCGCTATCTGTGTAAACATGCATACATCTTCACCACTATCTGTATAAACATGGAAATATCTGCACCGCTATCGGTATGAACATGGAAATATCTACACCGCTATCTGTATGAACATGGAAATACCTACACCGCTATCTGTTTGGACATGGAAATATCTACACCGCTATCTGCATGAAAATGGAAATATCTACACTGCTATCTGCATATACATTTAAATATCTACACAGCTATCCCTTTACACATGTAAATAACTACACCACTATCTGTATGAACATGGAAATAACTAC
This sequence comes from Gorilla gorilla gorilla, assembly GCF_029281585.2. Taxonomy (NCBI): domain Eukaryota; kingdom Metazoa; phylum Chordata; class Mammalia; order Primates; family Hominidae; genus Gorilla; species Gorilla gorilla. The sequence continues at coordinate 8,077,549 of NC_073247.2, forward strand.
ACCGCCATCTGTATGAACATGGAAATATCTGCACCGCCATCTGTATGAACATATAAATATCTACACCGCCATCTGTATTAAGATGGAGATATCTACACTGCTATCTGTATAAACATGGAAATACCTACACCGCCATCTGTATGAACATATAAATACACCGCCATCTGTATTAAGAAGGAAATATCTAAACGGCTATCTGTATAAACATGGTAATAACTACACCGCTGCCTGTATAAACATGGAAATATCAGCACCGCTATCTGTATGAACTTAGAAATATCTACACCGCTATCTCTTTGAACATGGAAATATCTACACCGCTATCTGCATGAAAATGGAAATATCTACAAAGCTATCTGCATATACATGGAAATATCTACACAGCTATCTCTTTACACATGGAAATAACTACACCGCTATATCTATAAACATGGAAATATCTACACCGCCATCTGTATGAACATGGAAATATCTGCACCGCCATCTGTATGAACATATAAATATCTACACCGCCATCTGTATTAAGAAGGAAATATCTAAACCGCTATCTGTATAAACATGGAAATATCTACACCGCCATCTGTATGAACATGGAAATACCTACACCGCCATCTGTATGAACATGGAAATATCTGCACTGCCATCTGTATGAACATATAAATATCTACACCGCCATCTGTATTAAGATGGAGATATCTACACCGCTATCTGTATAAACATGGAAATATCTACACCGCTATCTGTATAAACATGGAAATATCTACACCGCTATCTGTATAAACATGGAAATGTCTACACCGCTACCTGTATAAACATGGAAATATCAGCACCGCTATCTGTATGAACATGGAAATATCTACACCGCTATCTGTATGAACATGGAAATATCTACACCGCTATCTGTATGAACATGGATATATCTACACAGCCATCTGGATGAACATGGAAATATCTACACCGCTATCTGTGTAAACATGCATACATCTTCACGGCTATCTGTATAAACATGGAAATATCTACACTGCTATCTGTATGAACATGGAAATATCTGCACCGCTATCTGTATGAACATGGAAATATCTACACCGCTATCTGCATGAAAATGGAAATATCTACACTGCTATCTGCATATACATGGAAATATCTACACAGCTATCTCTTTACACATGGAAATAACTACACCGCTATCTGTATGAACATGGAAATATCTACACCGCCATCTGTATGAACATGGAAATATCTGCACCGCCATCTGTATGAACATATAAATATCTACACCGACATCTGTATTAAGATGGAGATATCTACACCGCTATCTGTATAAACATGGAAATATCTACACCGCTATCTGTATAAACATGGAAATATCTACACCGCTATCTGTATAAACATGGAAATATCTACACCGCTACCAGTATAAACATGGAAATATCAGCACCGCTATCTGTATGAACATGGAAATATCTACACTGCTATCTGTATGAACATGGAAATATCTACACCGCTATCTGTATGAACATGGATATATCTACACAGCCCTCTGGATGAACATGGAAATATCCACACCGCTATCTGTGTAAACATGCATACATCTTCACCGCTATCTGTATAAACATGGAAATATCTACACCGCTATCTCTATGAACATGGAAATATCTACACCGCTATCTGTTTGAAGATGGAAATATATACACAGCTATCTGCATGAAAATGGAAATATCTACACAGCTATCTGCATATAGATGGAAATATCTACACAGCTATCTCTTTACACATTGAAATATCTACACCGCTATCTGAATGAACATGGAAATATCAGCACCGCTATCTGTATGAACACGGAAATACCTACACCGCTATCTGTATGAACATGGAAATATCTACACCGCTATCTGTATGAACATGGATATATCTACACAGCCCTCTGGATGAACATGGAAATATCCACACCGCTATCTGTGTAAACATGCATACATCTTCACTGCTATCTGTATAAACATGGAAATATCTACACCGCTATCTGTATGAACATGGAAATATCTACACCGCTATCTGTTTGAAGATGGAAATATATACATCGCTATCTGCATGAAAATGGAAATATCTACACAGCTATCTGCATATGGATGGAAATATCTACACAGCAATCTCTTTACACATGGAAATAACTACACCGCTATCTGTATGAACATGGACATATCTACACCGCAATCTGTATGAACATGTAAATATCTGCACCGCCATCTGTATGAACATATAAATATCTACACAGCCATCTGTAATAAGATGGAGATATCTACACCGCTATCTGAATAAACATGGAAATATCTACACCGCTATCTGTATGAACATGGAAATAGCTACAACGTTATCTGTATGAACATGGAAATAGCTACACCGCTATCTGTATGAACATGGAAATATCTACACCGCTATCTGTATGAACATGGATATATCTACACCGCTATCTGTATAAACATGGAAATATCAACACCGCTACCTGTATAAACATGGAAATATCTACACCGCTATCTGTATGAACATGGAAATATCTACACAGCCATCTGGATGAACATGGAAATATCTACACCGCTATCTGTCTAAACATGCATACATCTTCACCGCTATCTGTATAAACATGGAAATATCTACACTGCTATCTGTATGAACATGGAAATATCTGCACCGCTATCTGTATGAACATGGAAATACCTACACCGCTATCTGTTTGAACATGGAAATATCTACACCGCTATCTGCATGAAAATGGAAATATCTACACTGCTATCTGCATATACATGGAAATATCTACACAGCTATCTCTTTACACATGGAAATAACTACACCGCTATCTGTATGAACATGGAGATATCTACACCGCCATCTGTATGAACATGGAAATATCTGCACCGCCATCTGTATGAACATATAAATATCTACACCGCCATCTGTATTAAGATGGAGATATCTACACCGCTATCTGTATAAACATGGAAATATCTACACCGCTATCTGTATAAACATGGAAATATCTACACCGCTATCTGTATAAACATGGAAATATCTACACCGCTAACAGTATAAACATGGAAATATCAGCACCGCTATCTGTATGAACATGGAAATATCTACACTGCTATCTGTATGAACATGGAAATATCTACACCGCTATCTGTATGAACATGGATATATCTACACAGCCCTCTGGATGAACATGGAAATATCCACACCGCTATCTGTGTAAACATGCATACATCTTCACCGCTATCTGTATAAACATGGAAATATCTACACCGCTATCTGTATGAACATGGAAATATCTACACCGCTATCTGTTTGAAGATGGAAATATATACACCGCTATCTGCATGAAAATGGAAATATCTACACAGCTATCTGCATATAGATGGAAATATCTACACAGCTATCTCTTTACACATGGAAATAACTACACCGCTATCTGTATGAACATGGAAATATCTACACCGCCATCAGTATGAACATGGAAATATCTGCACCGCCATCTGTATGAACATATAAATATCTACACCGCCATCTCTATTAAGATGGAGATATCTACACCGCTCTCTGAATAAACATGGAAATATCTACACCGCTATCTGTATAAACATGGAAATATCTACACCACTATCTGCATAAACATGGAAATATCTACACCGCTACCTGTATAAACATGGAAATATCAGCACCGCTATCTGTATGAACCTGGAAATATCTACACCGCTATCTGTATGAACATGGAAATATCTACACCGCTATCTGCATGAACATGGAAATATCTACAAAGCTATCTGAATGAACATGAAAATATCTACACCGCTATCTGTTTGAATATGTAAATATCTACACCGCTATCTGCATGAAAATGGAAATATCTACAAAGCTACCTGCATATACATGGAAATATCTTCACAGCTATCTCTTTACACATGGAAATAACTACACCGCTATATCTATAAACATGGAAATATCTACACCACCATCTGTATGAACATGGAAATATCTGCACCGCCATCTGTTTGAACATATAAATATCTACACCGCCATCTGTATTAAGAAGGAAATATCTAAACCGCTATCTGTATAAACACGGAAATATCAGCAGCGCTCTCTGTATGAAAATGGAAATATCTACACAGCTATATCTTTACACATGGAAATAACTACACCGCTATCTGTATGAACATTGAAATATCTACACCGCCATCTGTATGAACATGGAAATATCTGCACCGCCATCTGTATGAACATATAAATATCTACACCGCCATCTGTATTAAGATGGAGATATCTACACCGCAATCTGAATAAACATGGAAATATCTACACCGCTATCTGTATAAACATGGAAATATCTACAACGCTATCTGCATAACCATGGAAATATCTACACCGCTATCTGTATGAACATGGAAATATCTACACTGCTATCTGTATGAACATGGAAATATCTGCACCGCCGTCTCTATGAACATATAAATATCTACACCGCCATCTGTATTAAGAAGGAAATATCTAAACCGCTATCTGTATAAACATGGAAATATCTACACCGCTGCATGTATAAACATGGAAATATCAGCAGCGCTATCTGTATGAACATGGAAATATCTACATCGCTATCTGTATGAACATGGAAATATCTACACTGCTGTCTGTATGAACATGGAAATAGCTACACCGTTATCTGTATGAACATGGAAATAGCTACACCGCTATCTGTATGAACATGGAAATATCTACACCGCTATCTGTATGAACATGGATATATCTACACAGCCATCTGGATGAACATGGAAATATCTACACCGCTATCTGTATGAACATGGAAATATCTACACCGCTATCTGTATGAACATGGATATATCTACACAGCCATCTGGATGAACATGGAAATCTCTACACCGCTATCTGTGTAAACATGCATACATCTTCACCGCTATCTGTATAAACATGGAAATATCTACACTGCTATCTGTATGAACATGGAAATATCTGCACCGCTATCTGTATGAACATGGAAATATCTACACCGCTATCTGTTTGAACATGGAAATATCTACACCGCTATCTGCATGAAAATGGAAATATCTACACTGCTATCTGCATATACATGGAAATATCTACACAGCTATCTCTTTACACATGGAAATAACTACACTGCTATCTGTATGAACATGGAAATATCTACACCGCCATCTGTATGAACATGGAAATATCTGCACCGCCATCTGTATGAACATATAAATATCTACACCGCCATCTGTATTAAGATGGAGATATCTACACCGCTATCTGTATAAACATGGAAATATCTACACCGCTATCTGTATAAACATGGAAATATCTACACCGCTGTCTGTATAAACATGGAAATATCTACACCACTACCAGTATAAACATGGAAATATCAGCACCGCTATCTGTATGAACATGGAAATATCTACACTGCTATCTGTATGAACATGGAAATATCTACACCGCTATCTGTATGAACATGGATATATCTACACAGCCCTCTGGATGAACATGGAAATATCCACACCGCTATCTGTGTAAACATGCATATATCTTCACCGCTATCTGTATAAACATGGAAATATCTACACCGCTATCTGTATGAACATGGAAATATCTACACCGCTATCTGTTTGAAGATGGAAATATATACATCGCTATCTGCATGAAAATGGAAATATCTACACAGCTATCTGCATATAGATGGAAATATCTACACAGCAATCTCTTTACACATGGAAATAACTACACCGATATCTGTATGAACATGGACATATCTACACCGCAATCTGTATGAACATGGAAATATCTGCACCGCCATCTGTATGAACATATAAATATCTACACAGCCATCTGTATTAAGATGGAGATATCTACACCGCTATCCGAATAAACATGGAAATATCTACACCGCTATCTGTATGAACATGGAAATATCTAACCTGCTATCTGTATGAACATGGAAATAGCTACAACGTTATCTGTATGAACATGGAAATAGCTACACCGCTATCTGTATGAACATGGAAATATCTACACCGCTGTCTGTATGAACATGGATATATCTACACAGCCATCTGGATGAACATGGAAATATCTACACCGCTATCTGTATGAACATGGAAATATCTACACCGCTATCTGTATGAACATGGATATATCTACACAGCCATCTGGATGAACATGGAAATATCTACACCGCTATCTGTGTAAACATGCATACATCTTCACCGCTATCTGTATAAACATGGAAATATCTACACTGCTATCTGTATGAACATGGAAATATCTGCACCGCTATCTGTATGAACATGGAAATACCTACACCGCTATCTGTTTGAACATGGAAATATCTACACCGCTATCTGCATGAAAATGGAAATATCTACACTGCTATCTGCATATACATGGAAATATCTACACAGCTATCTCTTTACACATGGAAATAACTACACCGCTATCTGTATGAACATGGAGATATCTACACCGCCATCTGTATGAACATGGAAATATCTGCACCGCCATCTGTATGAACATATAAATATCTACACCGCCATCTGTATTAAGATGGAGATATCTACACCGCTATCTGTATAAACATGGAAATATCTACACTGCTATCTGTATAAACATATAAATATCTACACCGCTATCTGTATAAACATGGAAATATCTACACCGCTACCAGTATAAACATGGAAATATCAGCAACGCTATCTGTATGAACATGGAAATATCTACACTGCTATCTGTATGAACATGGAAATATCTACACCGCTATCTGTATGAACATGGAAATATCTACACCGCTATCTCTATGAACATGGAAATATCTACACCGGTATCTGTTTGAACTCGGAAATATCTACACCACTGACTGCATGAAAATGGAAATATCTACACAGCTATCTGCATATACATGGAAATATCTACACAGATATCTCTTTACACATGGAAATAACTTCACCGCTATCTCTATAAACATCGAAATATCTACACCGCCATGTGTATGAACATGGAAATATCTGCACCGCCATGTGTATGAACATATAAATATCTGCACCGCCATCTGTATTAAGAAGGAGATATCTACACTGCTATCTGTATAAACATGGAAATATCTACACCGCTATCTGTATAAACATGGAAATATCTACACCGCTACCTGTATAAACATGGAAATATCAGCACCGCTATATGTATAAACATGGAAATATCTACACCGCTATCTGTATAAACATGGAAATATCTACACCGCTACCAGTATGAACATGGAAATATCTTCACCGCCATCTGTATGAACATGGATATATCTACACAGCCATCTGTATGAACATGGAAATATCAACACCGCTATCTGTATGAACATGGAAATATCTACACCGTTAACTGTATGAACATGGAAATACCTTCACCGCCATCTGTATGAACATGGATATGTCTACACAGCCATCTGGATGAACATGGAAATATCTACACCGCGATCTGTATGAACATGGAAATATCTACACCTCTATCTGTGTAAACATGCATACATTTCCCCGCTATCTGAATAAGCATGGAAATATCTACACCGCTATCTGAATGAACATGGAAATATCTACACCGCTATCTGTTTGAACATGGAAATATCTGAACCGCTATCTGCATGAAACTAGAAATATCTACACAGCTATCTAGATATACATGGAAATATCTACAAAGCTATCTCTTTACACATGGAAATAACTGCACCGCTATCTGTATGAACATGGAAATATCTACAAAGCTATCTCTTTACACATGTAAATAACTACACCACTATCTGTATGAACATGGAAATAACTACACAGCCATCTGGATGAACATGGAAATATCAGCACCGCTATCTGTATGAACATGGAAATATCTTTACCGCTATCTGTATGAACATGGAAATATCTACACCGCTATCTGTATGAACATGGATATATCTACACAGCCCTCTGGATGAACATGGAAATATCCACCCTGCTATCTGTGTAAACATGCATACATCTTCACCGCTATCTGTATAAACTTGGAAATATCTACACCGCTATCTGTATGAACATGGAAATATCTACAACACTATCTGTTTGAAGATGGAAATATATACATCGCTATCTGCATGAAAATGGAAATATCTACACAGCTCTCTGCATATAGATGGAAATATCTACACAGCAATCTCTTTACACATGGAAATAACTACACCGCTATTTGTATGAACATGGACATATCTACACCACCATGTTTATGAACATGGAAATATCTGCACGGCCATCTGTATGAACATATAAATATCTACACCGCCATCTGTATTAAGATGGAGATATCTACACCGCTATCTGAATAAACATGGAAATATCTACACCGATATCTGTATGAACATGGAAATATCTACACTGCTATCTGTATGAACATGGAAATATCTACACCATTATCTGTATGAACATGGAAATAGCTTCACCGCTATCTGTATGAACATGGAAATATCTACACCGCTATCTGAATGAACATGGATATATCTACACAGACATCTGCATGAACATGGAAATATCTACACCGCTATCTGTATGAACATGGAAATATCTACACCGCTATCTGTATGAACATGGATATATCTACACAGCCATCTGGATGAACATGGAAATATCTACACCGCTATCTGTGTAAACATGCATACATCTTCACCGCTATCTGTATAAACATGGAAATATCTACACTGCCATCCGTATGAACATGGAAATATCTGCACCGCTATCTGTATGAACATGGAAATATCTACACCGCTATCTGTTTGAACATGGAAATATCTACACCGCTATCTGCATGAAAATGGAAATATCTACACTGCTATCTGCATATACATGGAAATATCTACACAGCTATCTCTTTACACATGGAAATAACTACACCACAATCTGTATGAACATGGAAATATCTACACCGCCATCTGAATGAACATGGAAATATCTGCACCGCTATCTGTATGAACATATAAATATCTACACCGCCATCTGTATTAAGATGGAGATATCTACACCGCTATCTGTATAAACATGGAAATATCTACACCGCTATCTGTATAAACATGGAAATATCTACACCGCTATCTGTATAAACATGGAAATATCTACACCGCTACCTGTATAAACATGGAAATATCAGCACCGCTATCTGTATGAACATGGAAATATCTACACTGCTCTCTGTATGATCATGGAAATATCTACACCGCTATCTGTATGAACATGGATATATCTACACAGCCCTCTGGATGAACATGTAAATATCCACACCGCTATCTGTGTAAACATGCATACATCTTCACCGCTATCTGTATAAACATGGAAATATCTATACCGCTATCTGTATAAACATGGAAATATCTACACCGCTATCTGTATAAACATTGAAATATCTACACCGCCATCTGTATGAACATGGAAATATCTACACCGCCATCTGTATGAACATGGAAATATCTAAACCGCTATCTGTATAAACATGGAAATATCTACACCACTATCTGTATAAACATGGAAATATCTACACCGCTACCTGTATAAACATGGAAATATCAGCACCGCTATCTGTATGAACCTGGAAATATCTACACCGCTATCTGTATGAACATGGAAATATCTACACCGCTATCTGTATGAACATGGAAATATCTACACCGCTATCTGCATGAAAATGGAAATATCTACAAAGCTATCTGCATACACATGGAAATATCTACAAAGCTATCTCTTTACACATGGAAATAACTACACCACTATATCTATAAATATGGAAATATCTACACCACCGTCTGTATGAACATGGAAATATCTGCACCGCCATCTGTTTGAACATATAAATATCTACACCACCATCTGTATTAAGAACGAAATATCTAAACCGCTATCTGTATAAACACGGAAATATCAGCACCGCTCTCTGTATGAAAATGGAAATATCTACACCGCTATCTGTATGAACATGGAAATATCTACACTGCTATCTGTATGAACATGGAAATAGCTACACCGTTATGTGTATGAAAATGGAAATAGCTACACCGCTATCTGTATGAACATGGAAATATCTACACCGCTATCTGTATGAACATGGATATATCTACACAGCCATCTGGATGAACATGGAAATATCTACACCACTATCTGTATGAACATGGATATATCTACACAGCCATCTGGATGAACATGGAAATATCTACACCGCTATCTGTGTAAACATGCATACATCTTCACCACTATCTGTATAAACATGGAAATATCTGCACCGCTATCGGTATGAACATGGAAATATCTACACCGCTATCTCTATGAACATGGAAATACCTACACCGCTATCTGTTTGGACATGGAAATATCTACACCGCTATCTGCATGAAAATGGAAATATCTACACTGCTATCTGCATATACATTTAAATATCTACACAGCTATCTCTTTACACATGTAAATAACTACACCACTATCTGTATGAACATGGAAATAACTACACCGCCATCTGTATGAACATGGAAATATCTGCACCGCCATCTGTATGAACATATAAATATCTACACCGCCATCTGTATTAAGATGGAGATATCTACACTGCTATCTGTATAAACATGGAAATACCTACACCGCCATCTGTATGAACATATAAATACACCGCCATCTGTATTAAGAAGGAAATATCTAAACGGCTATCTGTATAAACATGGTAATAACTACACCGCTGCCTGTATAAACATGGAAATATCAGCACCGCTATCTGTATGAACTTAGAAATATCTACACCGCTATCTCTTTGAACATGGAAATATCTACACCGCTATCTGCATGAAAATGGAAATATCTACAAAGCTATCTGCATATACATGGAAATATCTACACAGCTATCTCTTTACACATGGAAATAACTACACCGCTATATCTATAAACATGGAAATATCTACACCGCCATCTGTATGAACATGGAAATATCTGCACCGCCATCTGTATGAACATATAAATATCTACACCGCCATCTGTATTAAGAAGGAAATATCTAAACCGCTATCTGTATAAACATGGAAATATCTACACCGCCATCTGTATGAACATGGAAATACCTACACCGCCATCTGTATGAACATGGAAATATCTGCACTGCCATCTGTATGAACATATAAATATCTACACCGCCATCTGTATTAAGATGGAGATATCTACACCGCTATCTGTATAAACATGGAAATATCTACACCGCTATCTGTATAAACATGGAAATATCTACACCGCTATCTGTATAAACATGGAAATGTCTACACCGCTACCTGTATAAACATGGAAATATCAGCACCGCTATCTGTATGAACATGGAAATATCTACACCGCTATCTGTATGAACATGGAAATATCTACACCGCTATCTGTATGAACATGGATATATCTACACAGCCCTCTGGATGAACATGGAAATATCCACACCACTATCTGTGTAAACATGCATACATCTTCACCGCTATCTGTATAAACAAGGAAATATCTACACCGCTATCTCTATGAACATGGAAATATCTACACCGCTATCTGTTTGAAGATGGAAATATATACACCGCTATCTGCATGAAAATGGAAATATCTAGACAGCTATCTGCATATAGATGGAAATATCTACACAGCTATCTCTTTACACATGGAAATAACTACACCGCTATCTGTATGAACATGGAAATATCTACACCGCCATCTGTATGAACATGGAAATATCTGCACCGCCATCTGTATGAACATATAAATATCTACACAGCCATCTGTATTAAGATGGAGATATCTACACCGCTATCTGTATAAACGTGGAAATATCAACACCGCTATCTGTATAAACATGGAAATATCTACACCGCTATCTGTATAAACATGGAAATATCTACACCGCTACCTGTATAAACATGGAAATATCAGCACCGCTATCTGTATGAACATGGAAATATCTACACCGCTATCTGTATGAACATGGATATATCTACACAGCCATCTGGATGAACATGGAAATATCTACACCGCTATCTGTGTAAACATGCATACATCTTCACCACTATCTGTATAAACATGGAAATATCTGCACCGCTATCGGTATGAACATGGAAATATCTACACCGCTATCTGTATGAACATGGAAATATCTACACCGCTATCTGTTTGGACATGGAAATATCTACACCGCTATCTGCATGAAAATGGAAATATCTACACTGCTATCTGCATATACATTTAAATATCTACACAGCTATCTCTTTACACATGTAAATAACTACACCACTATCTGTATGAACATGGAAATAACTACACCGCCATCTGTATGAACATGGAAATATCTGCACCGCCATCTGTATGAACATATAAATATCTACACCGCCATCTGTATTAAGATGGAGATATCTACACTGCTATCTGTATAAACATGGAAATACCTACACCGCCATCTGTATGAACATATAAATACACCGCCATCTGTATTAAGAAGGAAATATCTAAACGGCTATCTGTATAAACATGGTAATAACTACACCGCTGCCTGTATAAACATGGAAATATCAGCACCGCTATCTGTATGAACTTAGAAATATCTACACCGCTATCTCTTTGAACATGTAAATATCTACACCGCTATCTGCATGAAAATGGAAATATCTACAAAGCTATCTGCATATACATGGAAATATCTACACAGCTATCTCTTTACACATGGAAATAACTACACCGCTATATCTATAAACATGGAAATATCTACACCGCCATCTGTATGAACATGGAAATATCTGCACCGCCATCTGTATGAACATATAAATATCTACACCGCCATCTGTATTAAGAAGGAAATATCTAAACCGCTATCTGTATAAACATGGAAATATCTACACCGCCATCTGTATGAACATGGAAATACCTACACCGCCATCTGTATGAACATGGAAATATCTGCACTGCCATCTGTATGAACATATAAATATCTACACCACCATCAGTATTAAGATGGAGATATCTACACCGCTATCTGTATAAACATGGAAATATCTACACCGCTATCTGTATAAACATGGAAATATCTACACCGCTATCTGTATAAACATGGAAATATCTACACCGCTACCTGTATAAACATGGAAATATCAGCACCGCTATCTGTATGAACATGGAAATATCTACACCGCTATCTGTATGAACATGGAAATATCTACACCGCTATCTGTATGAACATGGATATATCTACACAGCCCTCTGGATGAACATGGAAATATCCACACCACTATCTGTGTAAACATGCATACATCTTCACCGCTATCTGTATAAACAAGGAAATATCTACACCGCTATCTCTATGAACATGGAAATATCTACACGGCTATCTGTTTGAAGATGGAAATATATACACCGCTATCTGCATGAAAATGGAAATATCTAGACAGCTATCTGCATATAGATGGAAATATCTACACAGCTATCTCTTTACACATGGAAATAACTACACCGCTATCTGTATGAACATGGAAATATCTACACCGCCATCTGTATGAACATGGAAATATCTGCACCGCCATCTGTATGAACATATAAATATCTACACAGCCATCTGTATTAAGATGGAGATATCTACACCGCTATCTGTATAAACGTGGAAATATCAACACCGCTATCTGTATAAACATGGAAATATCTACACCGCTACCTGTATAAACATGGAAATATCTACACCGCTACCTGTATAAACATGGAAATATCAGCACCGCTATCTGTATGAACATGGAAATATCTACACCGCTATCTGTATGAACATGGAAATATCTACACCGCTATCTGTATGAACATGGATATATCTACACAGCCCTCTGGATGAACATGGAAATATCCACACCGCTATCTGTGTAAACATGCATACATCTTCACCGCTATCTGTATAAACAAGGAAATATCTACACCGCTATCTCTATGAACATGGAAATATCTACACCGCTATCTGTTTGAAGATGGAAATATATACACCGCTATCTGCATGTAAATGGAAATATCTACACATCTATCTGCATATAGATGGAAATATCTACACAGCTATCTCTTTACACATGGAAATAACTACACCGCTATCTGTATGAACATGGAAATATCTACACCGCCATCTGTATGAACATGGAAATATCTGCACCGCCATCTGTATGAACACATAAATATCTACACCACCATCTGTATTAAGATGGAGATATCTACACCGCTATCTGTATAAACATGGAAATATCTACACCGCTATCTGTATGAACATGGAAATATCTACACCGCTATCTGTATGAACATGGATATACGTACACAGAACTCTGGATGAACATGGAAATCTCTACACCGCTATCTGTGTAAACAGGCATACATCTTCACCGCTATCTGTAAAAACATGGAAATATCTACACCGCTATCTCTATGAACATGGAAATATCTACACCGCTATCTGTATGAACATGGAAATATATACACAGCTATCTGCATGAAAATGGAAATATCTACACAGCTATCTGCATATAGATGGAAATATCTACACAGCTATCTCTTTACACATTGAAATATCTACACCGCTATCTGAATGAACATGGAAATATCAGCACCGCTATCTGTATGAACATGGAAATACCTACACCGCTATCTGTATGAACATGGAAATATCTACACCGCTATCTGTATGAACATGGATATATCTACACAGCCCTCTGGATGAACATGGAAATATCCACACCGCTATCTGTGTAAACATGCATACATCTTCACCGCTATCTGTATAAACATGGAAATATCTACACCGCTATCTGTATGAACATGGAAATATCTACACCGCTATCTGTTTGAAGATGGAAATATATACATCGCTATCTGCATGAAAATGGAAATATCTACACAGCTATCTGCATATAGATGGAAATATCTACACAGCAAACTCTTTACACATGGAAATAACTACACCGCTATCTGTATGAACATGGACATATCTACACCGCAATCTGTATGAACATGGAAATATCTGCACGGCCATCTGTATGAACATATAAATATCTACACAGCCATCTGTAATAAGATGCAGATATCTACACTGCTATCTGAATAAACATGGAAATATCTACACCGCTATCTGTATGAACATGGAGATATCTACACTGCTATCTGTATGAACATGGAAATAGCTACACCGTTATCTGTATGAACATGGAAATAGCTACACCGCTATCTGTATGAACATGGAAATATCTACACCGCTATCTGTATGAACATGGTTATATCTACACAGCCATCTGGATGAACATGGAAATATCTACACCGCTATCTGTATGAACATGGAAATATCTACACCGCTATCTGTATGAACATGGATATATCTACACAGCCATCTGGATGAAAATGGAAATATCTACACCGCTATCTGTGTAAACATGCATACATCTTCACGGATATCTGTATAAACATGGAAATATCTACACTGCTATCTGTATGAACATGGAAATATCTGCACCGCTATCTGTATGAACATGGAAATATCTACACCGCTATCTGCATGAAAATGGAAATATCTACACTGCTATCTGCATATACATGGAAATATCTACACAGCTATCTCTTTACACATGGAAATAACTACACCGCTATCTGTATGAACATGGAAATATCTACACCGCCATCTGTATGAACATGGAAATATCTGCACCGCCATCTGTATGAACATATAAATATCTACACCGACATCTGTATTAAGATGGAGATATCTACACCGCTATCTGTATAAACATGGAAATATCTACACCGCTATCTGTATAAACATGGAAATATCTACACCGCTATCTGTATAAACATGGAAATATCTACACCGCTACCAGTATAAACATGGAAATATCAGCACCGCTATCTGTATGAACATGCAAATATCTACACTGCTATCTGTATGAACATGGAAATATCTACACCGCTATCTGTATGAACATGGATATATCTACACAGCCCTCTGGATGAACATGGAAATATCCACACCGCTATCTGTGTAAACATGCATACATCTTCACCGCTATCTGTATAAACATGGAAATATCTACACCGCTATCTCTATGAACATGGAAATATCTACACCGCTATCTGTTTGAAGATGGAAATATATACACAGCTATCTGCATGAAAATGGAAATATCTACACAGCTATCTGCATATAGATGGAAATATCTACACAGCTATCTCTTTACACATTGAAATATCTACACCGCTATCTGAATGAACATGGAAATATCAGCACCGCTATCTGTATGAACATGGAAATACCTACACCGCTATCTGTATGAACATGGAAATATCTACACCGCTATCTGTATGAACATGGATATATCTACACAGCCCTCTGGATGAACATGGAAATATCCACACCGCTATCTGTGTAAACATGCATACATCTTCACTGCTATCTGTATAAACATGGAAATATCTACACCGCTATCTGTATGAACATGGAAATATCTACACCGCTATCTGTTTGAAGATGGAAATATATACATCGCTATCTGCATGAAAATGGAAATATCTACACAGCTATCTGCATATAGATGGAAATATCTACACAGCAATCTCTTTACACATGGAAATAACTACACCGCTATCTGTATGAACATGGACATATCTACACCGCAATCTGTATGAACATGGAAATATCTGCACCGCCATCTGTATGAACAGTTAAATATCTACACAGCCATCTGTAATAAGATGGAGATATCTACACCGCTATCTGAATAAACATGGAAATATCTACACCGCTATCTGTATGAACATGGAAATATCTACACTGCTATCTGTATGAACATGGAAATAGCTACAACGTTATCTGTATGAACATGGAAATAGCTACACCGCTATCTGTATGAACATGGAAATATCTACACCGCTATCTGTATGAACATGGATATATCTACACAGCCATCTGGATGAACATGGAAATATCTACACCGCTATCTGTATGAACATGGAAATATCTACACCGCTATCTGTATGAACATGGATATATCTACACAGCCATCTGGATGAACATGGAAATATCTACACCGCTATCTGTCTAAACATGCATACATCTTCACCGCTATCTGTATAAACATGGAAATATCTACACTGCTATCTGTATGAACATGGAAATATCTGCACCGCTATCTGTATGAACATGGAAATACCTACACCGCTATCTGTTTGAACATGGAAATATCTACACCGCTATCTGCATGAAAATGGAAATATCTACACTGCTATCTGCATATACATGGAAATATCTACACAGCTATCTCTTTACACATGGAAATAACTACACCGCTATCTGTATGAACATGGAGATATCTACACCGCCATCTGTATGAACATGGAAATATCTGCACCGCCATCTGTATGAACATATAAATATCTACACCGCCATCTGTATTAAGATGGAGATATCTACACCGCTATCTGTATAAACATGGAAATATCTACACCGCTATCTGTATAAACATGGAAATATCTACACCGCTATCTGTATAAACATGGAAATATCTACACCGCTAACAGTATAAACATGGAAATATCAGCACCGCTATCTGTATGAACATGGAAATATCTACACTGCTATCTGTATGAACATGGAAATATCTACACCGCTATCTGTATGAACATGGATATATCTACACAGCCCTCTGGATGAACATGGAAATATCCACACCGCTATCTGTGTAAACATGCATACATCTTCACCGCTATCTGTATAAACATGGAAATATCTACACCGCTATCTGTATGAACATGGAAATATCTACACCGCTATTTGTTTGAAGATGGAAATATATACACCGCTATCTGCATGAAAATGGAAATATCTACACAGCTATCTGCATATAGATGGAAATATCTACACAGCTATCTCTTTACACATGGAAATAACTACACCGCTATCTGTATGAACATGGAAATATCTACACCGCCATCTGTATGAACATGGAAATATCTGCACCGCCATCTGTATGAACATATAAATATCTACACCGACATCTGTATTAAGATGGAGATATCTACACCGCTATCTGTATAAACATGGAAATATCTACACCGCTATCTGTATAAACATGGAAATATCTACACCGCTATCTGTATAAACATGGAAATATCTACACCGCTACCAGTATAAACATGGAAATATCAGCACCGCTATCTGTATGAACATGGAAATATCTACACTGCTATCTGTATGAACATGGAAATATCTACACCGCTATCTGTATGAACATGGATATATCTACACAGCCCTCTGGATGAACATGGAAATATCCACACCGCTATCTGTGTAAACATGCATACATCTTCACCGCTATCTGTATAAACATGGAAATATCTACACCGCTATCTCTATGAACATGGAAATATCTACACCGCTATCTGTTTGAAGATGGAAATATATACACAGCTATCTGCATGAAAATGGAAATATCTACACAGCTATCTGCATATAGATGGAAATATCTACACAGCTATCTCTTTACACATTGAAATATCTACACCGCTATCTGAATGAACATGGAAATATCAGCACCGCTATCTGTATGAACATGGAAATACCTACACCGCTATCTGTATGAACATGGAAATATCTACACCGCTATCTGTATGAACATGGATATATCTACACAGCCCTCTGGATGAACATGGAAATATCCACACCGCTATCTGTGTAAACATGCATACATCTTCACTGCTATCTGTATAAACATGGAAATATCTACACCGCTATCTGTATGAACATGGAAATATCTACACCGCTATCTGTTTGAAGATGGAAATATATACATCGCTATCTGCATGAAAATGGAAATATCTACACAGCTATCTGCATATAGATGGAAATATCTACACAGCAATCTCTTTACACATGGAAATAACTACACCGCTATCTGTATGAACATGGACATATCTACACCGCAATCTGTATGAACATGGAAATATCTGCACCGCCATCTGTATGAACATATAAATATCTACACAGCCATCTGTAATAAGATGGAGATATCTACACCGCTATCTGAATAAACATGGAAATATCTACACCGCTATCTGTATGAACATGGAAATATCTACACTGCTATCTGTATGAACATGGAAATAGCTACAACGTTATCTGTGTGAACATGGAAATAGCTACACCGCTATCTGTATGAACATGGAAATATCTACACCGCTATCTGTATGAACATGGATATATCTACACAGCCATCTGGATGAACATGGAAATATCTACACCGCTATCTGTATGAACATGGAAATATCTACACCGCTATCTGTATGAACATGGATATATCTACACAGCCATCTGGATGAACATGGAAATATCTACACCGCTATCTGTCTAAACATGCATACATCTTCACCGCTATCTGTATAAACATGGAAATATCTACACTGCTATCTGTATGAACATGGAAATATCTGCACCGCTATCTGTATGAACATGGAAATACCTACACCGCTATCTGTTTGAACATGGAAATATCTACACCGCTATCTGCATGAAAATGGAAATATCTACACTGCTATCTGCATATACATGGAAATATCTACACAGCTATCTCTTTACACATGGAAATAACTACACCGCTATCTGTATGAACATGGAGATATCTACACCGCCATCTGTATGAACATGGAAATATCTGCACCGCCATCTGTATGAACATATAAATATCTACACCGCCATCTCTATTAAGATGGAGATATCTACACCGCTATCTGTATAAACATGGAAATATCTACACCGCTATCTGTATAAACATGGAAATATCTACACCGCTATCTGTATAAACATGGAAATATCTACACCGCTAACAGTATAAACATGGAAATATCAGCACCGCTATCTGTATGAACATGGAAATATCTACACTGCTATCTGTATGAACATGGAAATATCTACACCGCTATCTGTATGAACATGGATATATCTACACAGCCCTCTGGATGAACATGGAAATATCCACACCGCTATCTGTGTAAACATGCATACATCTTCACCGCTATCTGTATAAACATGGAAATATCTACACCGCTATCTGTATGAACATGGAAATATCTACACCGCTATCTGTTTGAAGATGGAAATATATACACCGCTATCTGCATGAAAATGGAAATATCTACACAGCTATCTGCATATAGATGGAAATATCTACACAGCTATCTCTTTACACATGGAAATAACTACACCGCCATCTGTATGAACATGGAAATATCTACACCGCCATCTGTATGAAAATGGAAATATCTGCACCGCCATCTGTATGAACATATAAATATCTACACCGACATCTGTATTAAGATGGAGATATCTACACCGCTATCTGTATAAACATGGAAATATCTACACCGCTATCTGTATAAACATGGAAATATCTACACCGCTATCTGTATAAACATGGAAATATCTACACCGCTACCAGTATAAACATGGAAATATCAGCACCGCTATCTGTATGAACATGGAAATATCTA
Source organism: Gorilla gorilla gorilla (assembly GCF_029281585.2). Classification (NCBI taxonomy): domain Eukaryota; kingdom Metazoa; phylum Chordata; class Mammalia; order Primates; family Hominidae; genus Gorilla; species Gorilla gorilla. The sequence continues at coordinate 8,098,143 of NC_073247.2, forward strand.
CACTGCTATCTGTATGAACATGGAAATATCTACACCGCTATCTGTATGAACATGGATATATCTACACAGCCCTCTGGATGAACATGGAAATATCCACACCGCTATCTGTGTAAACATGCATACATCTTCACCGCTATCTGTATAAACATGGAAATATCTACACCGCTATCTCTATGAACATGGAAATATCTACACCGCTATCTGTTTGAAGATGGAAATATATACACAGCTATCTGCATGAAAATGGAAATATCTACACAGCTATCTGCATATAGATGGAAATATCTACACAGCTATCTCTTTACACATTGAAATATCTACACCGCTATCTGAATGAACATGGAAATATCAGCACCGCTATCTGTATGAACATGGAAATACCTACACCGCTATCTGTATGAACATGGAAATATCTACACCGCTATCTGTATGAACATGGATATATCTACACAGCCCTCTGGATGAACATGGAAATATCCACACCGCTATCTGTGTAAACATGCATACATCTTCACTGCTATCTGTATAAACATGGAAATATCTACACCGCTATCTGTATGAACATGGAAATATCTACACCGCTATCTGTTTGAAGATGGAAATATATACATCGCTATCTGCATGAAAATGGAAATATCTACACAGCTATCTGCATATAGATGGAAATATCTACACAGCAATCTCTTTACACATGGAAATAACTACACCGCTATCTGTATGAACATGGACATATCTACACCGCAATCTGTATGAACATGGAAATATCTGCACCGCCATCTGTATGAACATATAAATATCTACACCGCCATCTGTATTAAGATGGAGATATCTACACCGCTATCTGTATAAACGTGGAAATATCAACACCGCTATCTGTATAAACATGTAAATATCTACACCGCTATCTGTATAAACATGGAAATATCTACACCGCTACCTGTATAAACATGGAAATATCAGCACCGCTATCTGTATGAACATGGAAATATCTACACCGCTATCTGTATGAACATGGAAATATCTACACCGCTATCTGTATGAACATGGAAATATCTACACCGCTATCTGTATGAACATGGATATATCTACACAGCCATCTGGATGAACATGGAAATATCTACACCGCTATCTGTCTAAACATGCATACATCTTCACCGCTATCTGTATAAACATGGAAATATCTACACTGCTATCTGTATGAACATGGAAATATCTGCACCGCTATCTGTATGAACATGGAAATACCTACACCGCTATCTGTTTGAACATGGAAATATCTACACCGCTATCTGCATGAAAATGGAAATATCTACACTGCTATCTGCATATACATGGAAATATCTACACAGCTATCTCTTTACACATGGAAATAACTACACCGCTATCTGTATGAACATGGAGATATCTACATCGCCATCTGTATGAACATGGAAATATCTGCACCGCCATCTGTATGAACATATAAATATCTACACCGCCATCTCTATTAAGATGGAGATATCTACACCGCTCTCTGAATAAACATGGAAATATCTACACCGCTATCTGTATAAACATGGAAATATCTACACCACTATCTGCATAAACATGGAAATATCTACACCGCTACCTGTATAAACATGGAAATATCAGCACCGCTATCTGTATGAACCTGGAAATATCTACACCGCTATCTGTATGAACATGGAAATATCTACACCGCTATCTGCATGAACATGGAAATATCTACAAAGCTATCTGAATGAACATGGAAATATCTACACCGCTATCTGTTTGAATATGTAAATATCTACACCGCTATCTGCATGAAAATGGAAATATCTACAAAGCTACCTGCATATACATGGAAATATCTTCACAGCTATCTCTTTACACATGGAAATAACTACACCGCTATATCTATAAACATGGAAATATCTACACCACCATCTGCATGAACATGGAAATATCTGCACCGCCATCTGTTTGAACATATAAATATCTACACCGCCATCTGTATTAAGAAGGAAATATCTAAACCGCTATCTGTATAAACACGGAAATATCAGCAGCGCTCTCTGTATGAAAATGGAAATATCTACACAGCTATATCTTTACACATGGAAATAACTACACCGCTATCTGTATGAACATTGAAATATCTACACCGCCATCTGTATGAACATGGAAATATCTGCACCGCCATCTGTATGAACATATAAATATCTACACCGCCATCTGTATTAAGATGGAGATATCTACACCGCAATCTGAATAAACATGGAAATATCTACACCGCTATCTGTATAAACATGGAAATATCTACAACGCTATCTGCATAACCATGGAAATATCTACACCGCTATCTGTATGAACATGGAAATATCTACACTGCTATCTGTATGAACATGGAAATATCTGCACCGCCGTCTCTATGAACATATAAATATCTACACCGCCATCTGTATTAAGAAGGAAATATCTAAACCGCTATCTGTATAAACATGGAAATATCTACACCGCTGCATGTATAAACATGGAAATATCAGCAGCGCTATCTGTATGAACATGGAAATATCTACATCGCTATCTGTATGAACATGGAAATATCTACTCTGCTGTCTGTATGAACATGGAAATAGCTACACCGTTATCTGTATGAACATGGAAATAGCTACACCGCTATCTGTATGAACATGGAAATATCTACACCGCTATCTGTATGAACATGGATATATCTACACAGCCATCTGGATGAACATGGAAATATCTACACCGCTATCTGTATGAACATGGAAATATCTACACCGCTATCTGTATGAACATGGATATATCTACACAGCCATCTGGATGAACATGGAAATCTCTACACCGCTATCTGTGTAAACATGCATACATCTTCACCGCTATCTGTATAAACATGGAAATATCTACACTGCTATCTGTATGAACATGGAAATATCTGCACCGCTATCTGTATGAACATGGAAATATCTACACCGCTATCTGTTTGAACATGGAAATATCTGCACTGCTATCTGCATGAAAATGGAAATATCTACACTGCTATCTGCATATACATGGAAATATCTACACAGCTATCTCTTTACACATGGAAATAACTACACCGCTATCTGTATGAACATGGAAATATCTACACCGCCATCTGTATGAACATGGAAATATCTGCACCGCAATCTGTATGAACATATAAATATCTACACCGCCATCTGTATTAAGATGGAGATATCTACACCGCTATCTGTATAAACATGGAAATATCTACACCGCTATCTGTATAAACATGGAAATATCTACACCGCTGTCTGTATAAACATGGAAATATCTACACCACTACCAGTATAAACATGGAAATATCAGCACCGCTATCTGTATGAACATGGAAATATCTACACTGCTATCTGTATGAACATGGAAATATCTACACCGCTATCTGTATGAACATGGATATATCTACACAGCCCTCTGGATGAACATGGAAATATCCACACCGCTATCTGTGTAAACATGCATACATCTTCACCGCTATCTGTATAAACATGGAAATATCTACACCGCTATCTGTATGAACATGGAAATATCTACACCGCTATCTGTTTGAAGATGGAAATATATACACAGCTATCTGCATGAAAATGGAAATATCTACACAGCTATCTGCATATAGATGGAAATATCTACACAGCTATCTCTTTACACATTGAAATATCTACACCGCTATCTGAATGAACATGGAAATATCAGCACCGCTATCTGTATGAACATGGAAATACCTACACCGCTATCTGTATGAACATGGAAATATCTACACCGCTATCTGTATGAACATGGATATATCTACACAGCCTTCTGGATGAACATGGAAATATCCACACCGCTATCTGTGTAAACATGCATACATCTTCACTGCTATCTGTATAAACATGGAAATATCTACACCGCTATCTGTATGAACATGGAAATATCTACACCGCTATCTGTTTGAAGATGGAAATATATACATCGCTATCTGCATGAAAATGGAAATATCTACACAGCTATTTGCATATAGATGGAAATATCTACACAGCAATCTCTTTACACATGGAAATAACTACACCGCTATCTGTATGAACATGGACATATCTACACCGCAATCTGTATGAACATGGAAATATCTGCACGGCCATCTGTATGAACATATAAATATCTACACAGCCATCTGTAATAAGATGGAGATATCTACACCGCTATCCGAATAAACATGGAAATATCTACACCGCTATCTGTATGAACATGGAAATATCTACACTGCTATCTGTATGAACATGGAAATAGCTACACCGTTATCTGTATGAACATGGAAATAGCTACACCGCTATCTGTATGAACATGGAAATATCTACACCGCTATCTGTATGAACATGGATATATCTACACAGCCATCTGGATGAACATGGAAATATCTACACCGCTATCTGTATGAACATGGAAATATCTACACCGCTATCTGTATGAACATGGATATATCTACACAGCCATCTGGATGAACATGGAAATATCTACACCGCTATCTGTGTAAACATGCATACATCTTCATCGCTATCTGTATAAACATGGAAATATCTACACTGCTATCTGTATGAACATGGAAATATCTGCACCGCTATCTGTATGAACATGGAAATATCCACACCGCTCTCTGTTTGAACATGGAAATATCTTCACCGCTATCTGCATGAAAATGGAAATATCTACACTGATATCTGCATATACATGGAAATATCTACACAGCTATCTCTTTACACATGGAAATAACTACACCGCTATCTGTATGAACATGGAGATATCTACACCGCCATCTGTATGAACATGGAAATATCTGCACCGCCATCTGTATGAACATATAAATATCTACACCGCCATCTGTATTAAGATGGAGATATCTACACCGCTATCTGTATAAACATGGAAATATCTACACCGCTATCTGTATAAACATGGAAATATCTACACCGCTATCTGTATAAACATGGAAATATCTACACCGCTACCAGTATAAACATGGAAATATCAGCACCGCTATCTGTATGAACATGGAAATATATACACTGCTATCTGTATGAACATGGAAATATCTACACCGCTATCTGTATGAACATGGATATATCTACACAGCCCTCTGGATGAACATGGAAATATCCACACCGCTATCTGTGTAAACATGCATACATCTTCACCGCTATCTGTATAAACATGGAAATATCTACACCGCTATCTGTATGAACATGGAAATATCTACACCGCTATCTGTTTGAAGATGGAAATATATACACCGCTATCTGCATGAAAATGGAAATATCTACACAGCTATCTGCATATAGATGGAAATATCTACACAGCTATCTCTTTACACATGGAAATAACTACACCGCTATCTGTATGAACATGGAAATATCTACACCGCCATCAGTATGAACATGGAAATATCTGCACCGCCATCTGTATGAACATATAAATATCTACACCGCCATCTCTATTAAGATGGAGATATCTACACCGCTATCTGAATAAACATGGAAATATCTACACCGCTCTCTGTATAAACATGGAAATATCTACACCACTATCTGTATAAACATGGAAATATCTACACCGCTACCTGTATAAACATGGAAATATCAGCACCGCTATCTGTATGAACCTGGAAATATCTACACCGCTATCTGTATGAACATGGAAATATCTACACCGCTATCTGCATGAACATGGAAATATCTACAAAGCTATCTGAATGAACATGGAAATATCTACACCGCTATCTGTTTGAACATGTAAATATCTACACCGCTATCTGCATGAAAATGGAAATATCTACAAAGCTATCTGCATATACATGGAAATATCTTCACAGCTATCTCTTTACACATGGAAATAACTACACCGCTATATCTATAAACATGGAAATATCTACACCACCATCTGTATGAACATGGAAATATCTGCACCGCCATCTGTTTCAACATATAAATATCTACACCGCCATCTGTATTAAGAAGGAAATATCTAAACCGCTATCTGTATAAACACGGAAATATCAGCACCGCTCTCTGTATGAAAATGGAAATATCTACACAGCTATATCTTTACACATGGAGATAACTACACCGCTATCTGTATGAACATGGAAATATCTACACCGCCATCTGTATGAACATGGAAATATCTGCACCGCCATCTGTATGAACATATAAATATCTACACCGCCATCTGTATTAAGATGGAGATATCTACACTGCTATCTGAATAAACATGGAAATATCTACACCGCTATCTGTATAAACATGGAAATATCTACAACGCTATCTGCATAACCATGGAAATATCTACACCGCTATCTGTATGAACATGGAAATATCTACACTGCTATCTGTATGAACATGGAAATATCTGCACCGCCGTCTCTATGAACATATAAATAACTACACCGCCATCTGTATTAAGAAGGAAATATCTAAACCGCTATCTGTATAAACATGGAAATATCTACACCGCTGCCTGTATAAACATGGAAATATCAGCACCGCTATCTGTATGAACATGGAAATATCTACATCGCTATCTGTATGAACATGGAAAAATCTACACTGCTGTCTGTATGAACATGGAAATAGCTACACCGTAATCTGTATGAACATGGAAATAGCTACACCACTATCTGTCTGAACATGGAAATATCTACTCCGCTATCTGTGTGAACATGGATATATCTACACAGCCATCTGGATGAACATGGAAATACCTACACCGCTATCTGTATGAACATGGAAATATCTACACCGCTATCTGTATGAACATGGATATATCTACACAGCCATCTGGATGAACATGGAAATATCTACACCGCTATCTGTGTAAACATGCATAGATCTTCACCGCTATCTGTATAAACATGGAAATATCTACACGGCTATCTGTATGAACATGGAAATATCCACACCGCTATCTGTATGAGCATGGAAATATCTACACCGCTATCTGTTTGAACATGGAAATATCTACACCGCTATCTGCATGAAAATGGAAATATCTACACTGCTATCTGCATATTCATTTAAATATCTGCACAGCTATCTCTTTACACATGGAAATAACTACACCGCTGTCTGTTTGAACATGGAAATATCTACACCGCCATCTGTATGAACACGGAAATATCTGCACCGCCATCTGTATGAACATATAAATATCTACACCGCCATCTGTATTAAGATGGAGATATCTACACTGATATCTGTATAAACATGGAAATATCTACACCGCCATCTGTATGAACATATAAATATCTACACCGCCATCTGTATTAAGAAAGAAATATCTAAACCGCTATCTGTATAAACATGGAAATATCTACACTGCTGCCTGTATAAACAAGGAAATATCAGCACCGCTATCTGTATGAACATGGAAATATCTACACCGCTATCTGTATGAACATGGAAATATCTACACCGCTATCTGTATGAACATGGAAATAGCTACACCGCTATCTGTATGAACATGGATATATCTACACAGCCATCTGGATGAACATGGAAATATCTACACCGCTATCTCTGTAAACATGCATAGATCTTCACCACTATCTGTATAAACATGGAAATATCTACACCGCTATCTGTATGAACATGGAAATATCTACACCGCTATCTGTATGAACATGGAAATATCAACACCGCTATCTGTTTGAACATGGAAATATCTACACCGCTATCTGCATGAAAATGGAAATATCTACACTGCTATCTGCATATACATTTAAATATCTACACAGCAATCTCTTTACACATGGAAATAACTACACCGCTATCTGTATGAACATGGAAATAACTGCACCGCCATCTGTATGAACATGGAATTATCTGCAACACCATCTGTATGAACATATAAATATCTACACCGCCATCTGTATTTAGATGGAGATATCTACACTGCTATCTGTATAAACATGGAAATACCTACACCGCCATCTGTATGAACATATAAATACACCGCCATCTGTATTAAGAAGGAAATATCTAAACCGCTATCTGTATAAACATGGTAATAACTACACCGCTATCTGTATAAACATGGAAATATCTACACCTCAATCGGTATGAGCATGGAAATATCTACACCGCTATCTGTATGAACATGGACATATCTACACCGCAATCTGTATGAACATGGAAATATCTGGACCGCCATCTGTATGAACATATAAATATCTACACAGCCATCTGTAATAAGATGGAGATATCTACACCGCTATCTGAATAAACATGGAAATATCTACACCGCTATCTGTATGAACATGGAAATATCTACACTGCTATCTGTATGAACATGGAAATAGCTACACCGTTATCTGTATGAACATGGAAATAGCTACACCGCTATCTGTATGAACATGGAAATATCTACACCGCTATCTGTATGAACATGGATATATCTACACAGCCATCTGGATGAACATGGAAATATCTACACCGCTATCTGTATGAACATGGAAATATCTACACCGCTATCTGTATGAACATGGATATATCTACACAGCCATCTGGATGAACATGGAAATATCTACACCGCTATCTGTGTAAACATCCATACATCTTCACCGCTATCTGTATAAACATGGAAATATCTACACTGCTATCTGTATGAACATGGAAATATCTGCACCGCTATCTGTATGAACATGGAAATACCTACACCGCTATCTGTTTGAACATGGAAATATATACACCGCTATCTGCATGAAAATGGAAATATCTACACTGATATCTGCATATACATGGAAATATCTACACAGCTATCTCTTTACACATGGAAATAACTACACCGCTATCTGTATGAACATGGAGATATCTACACCGCCATCTGTATGAACATGGAAATATCTGCACCGCCATCTGTCTGAACATATAAATATCTACACCGCCATCTGTATTAAGATGGAGATATCTACACCGCTATCTGTATAAACATGGAAATATCTACACCGCTATCTGTATAAACATGGAAATATCTACACCGCTATCTGTATAAACATGGAAATATCTACACTGCTACCAGTATAAACATGGAAATATCAGCACCGCTATCTGTATGAACATGGAAATATCTACACTGCTATCTGTATGAACATGGAAATATCTACACCGCTATCTGTATGAACATGGATATATCTACACAGCCCTCTGGATGAACATGGAAATATCCACACCGCTATCTGTGTAAACATGCATACATCTTCACCGCTATCTGTATAAACATGGAAATATCTACACCGCTATCTGTATGAACATGGAAATATCTACACCGCTATCTGTTTGAAGATGGAAATATATACACCGCTATCTGCATGAAAATGGAAATATCTACACAGCTATCTGCATATAGATGGAAATATCTACACAGCTATCTCTTTACACATGGAAATAACTACACCGCTATCTGTATGAACATGGAAATATCTACACCGCCATCAGTATGAACATGGAAATATCTGCACCGCCATCTGTATGAACATATAAATATCTACACCGCCATCTCTATTAAGATGGAGATATCTACACCGCTCTCTGAATAAACATGGAAATATCTACACCGCTATCTGTATAAACATGGAAATATCTACACCACTATCTGTATAAACATGGAAATATCTACACCGCTACCTGTATAAACATGGAAATATCAGCACCGCTATCTGTATGAACCTGGAAATATCTACACCGCTATCTGTATGAACATGGAAATATCTACACCGCTATCTGCATGAACATGGAAATATCTACAAACTATCTGAATGAACATGGAAATATCTACACCGCTATCTGTTTGAATATGTAAATATCTACACCGCTATCTGCATGAAAATGGAAATATCTACAAAATACCTGCATATACATGGAAATATCTTCACAGCTATCTCTTTACACATGGAAATAACTACACCGCTATATCTATAAACATGGAAATATCTACACCACCATCTGTATGAACATGGAAATATCTGCACCGCCATCTGTTTGAACATATAAATATCTACACCGCCATCTGTATTAAGAAGGAAATATCTAAACCGCTATCTGTATAAACACGGAAATATCAGCAGCGCTCTCTGTATGAAAATGGAAATATCTACACAGCTATATCTTTACACATGGAAATGACTACACCGCTATATGTTTACACATGGAAATAACTACACCGCTATCTGTATGAACATGGAAATATCTACACCGCCATCTGTATGAACATGGAAATATCTGCACCGCCATCTGTATGAACATATAAATATCTACACCGCCATCTGTATTAAGATGGAGATATCTACACCGCAATCTGAATAAACATGGAAATATCTACACCGCTATCTGTATAAACATGGAAATATCTACAACGCTATCTGCATAACCATGGAAATATCTACACCGCTATCTGTATGAACATGGAAATATCTACACTGCTATCTGTATGAACATGGAAATATCTGCACCGCCGTCTCTATGAACATATAAATATCTACACCGCCATCTGTATTAAGAAGGAAATATCTAAACCGCTATCTGTATAAACATGGAAATATCTACACCGCTGCATGTATAAACATGGAAATATCAGCAGCGCTATCTGTATGAACATGGAAATATCTACATCGCTATCTGTATGAACATGGAAATATCTACACTGCTGTCTGTATGAACATGGAAATAGCTACACCGTTATCTGTATGAACATGGAAATAGCTACACCGCTATCTGTATGAACATGGAAATATCTACACTGCTATCTGTATGAACATGGATATATCTACACAGCCATCTGGATGAACATGGAAATATCTACACCGCTATCTGTATGAACATGGAAATATCTACACCGCTATCTGTATGAACATGGATATATCTGCACAGCCATCTGGATGAACATGGAAATCTCTACACCGCTATCTGTGTAAACATGCATACATCTTCACCGCTATCTGTATAAACATGGAAATATCTACACTGCTATCTGTATGAACATGGAAATATCTGCACCGCTATCTGTATGAACATGGAAATATCTACACCGCTATCTGTTTGAACATGGAAATATCTACACCGCTATCTGCATGAAAATGGAAATATCTACACTGCTATCTGCATATACATGGAAATATCTACACAGCTATCTCTTTACACATGGAAATAACTACACCGCTATCTGTATGAACATGGAAATATCTACACCGCCATCTGTATGAACATGGAAATATCTGCACCGCCATCTGTATGAACATATAAATATCTACACCACCATCTGTATTAAGATGGAGATATCTACACCGCTATCTGTATAAACATGGAAATATCTACACCGCTATCTGTATAAACATGGAAATATCTACACCGCTATCTGTATAAACATGGAAATATCTACACCACTACCAGTATAAACATGGAAATATCAGCACCGCTATCTCTATGAACATGGAAATACCTACACTGCTATCTGTATGAACATGGAAATATCTACACCGCTATCTGTATGAACATGGATATATCTACACAGCCCTCTGGATGAACATGGAAATATCCACACCGCTATCTGTGTAAACATGCATACATCTTCACCGCTATCTGTATAAACATGGAAATATCTACACCGCTATCTGTGTGAACATGGAAATATCTACACCGCTATCTGTTTGAAGATGGAAATATATACACAGCTATCTGCATGAAAATGGAAATATCTACACAGCTATCTGCATATAGATGGAAATATCTACACAGCTATCTCTTTACACATTGAAATATCTACACCGCTATCTGAATGAACATGGAAATATCAGCACCGCTATCTGTATGAACATGGAAATACCTACACCGCTATCTGTATGAACATGGAAATATCTACACCGCTATCTGTATGAACATGGATATATCTACACATCCCTCTGGATGAACATGGAAATATCCACACCGCTATCTGTGTAAACATGCATACATCTTCACTGCTATCTGTATAAACATGGAAATATCTACACCGCTATCTGTATGAACATGGAAATATCTACACCGCTATCTGTTTGAAGATGGAAATATATACATCGCTATCTGCATGAAAATGGAAATATCTACACAGCTGTCTGCATATAGATGGAAATATCTACACAGCAATCTCTTTACACATGGAAATAACTACACCGCTATCTGTATGAACATGGACATATCTACACCGCAATCTGTATGAACATGGAAATATCTGCACGGCCATCTGTATGAACATATAAATATCTACACAGCCATCTGTAATAAGATGGAGATATCTACACCGCTATCTGAATAAACATGGAAATATCTACACCGCTATCTGTATGAACATGGAAATATCTACACTGCTATCTGCATGAACATGGAAATACCTACACCGCTATCTGTATGAACATGGAAATAGCTACACCGCTATCTGTATGAACATGGAAATATCTACACCGCTATCTGTATGAACATGGATATATCTACACAGCCATCTGGATGAACATGGAAATATCTACACCGCTATCTGTATGAACATGGAAATATCTACACCGCTATCTGTATGAACATGGATATATCTACACAGCCATCTGGATGAACATGGAAATATCTACACCGCTATCTGTGTAAACATGCATACATCTTCATCGCTATCTGTATAAACATGGAAATATCTACACTGCTATCTGTATGAACATGGAAATATCTGCACCGCTATCTGTATGAACATGGAAATATCCACACCGCTCTCTGTTTGAACATGGAAATATCTACACTGCTATCTGCATGAAAATGGAAATATCTACACTGCTATCTGCATATACATGGAAATATCTACACAGCTATCTCTTTACACATGGAAATAACTACACCGCTATCTGTATGATCATGGAGATATCTACACCGCCATCTGTATGAACATGGAAATATCTGCACCGCCATCTGTATGAACATGGATATATCTACACAGCCATCTGGATGAACATGGAAATATCTAAACCGCTATCTGTATGAGCATGGAAATAGCTACACCGCTATCTGTATAAACATGGAAATATCTACACCGCTATCTGTATAAACATGGAAATATCTTCACCGGTACCTGTATAAACATGGAAATATCAGCACCGCTATCTGTATGAACATGGAAATATCTACACTGCTATCTGTATGAACATGGAAATATCTACACCGCTATCTGTATGAACATGGATATATCTACACAGTCCTCTGGATGAACATGGAAATATCCACAACGCTATCTGTGTAAACATGCATACATCTTCACCGCTATCTGTATAAACATAGAAATATCTACACAGCTATCTGTATGAACATGGAAATATCTACACCGCTATCTGTTTGAAGATGGAAATATATACACCGCTATCTGCATGAAAATGGAAATATCTACACAGCTATCTGCATATAGATGGAAATATCTACACAGCTATCTCTTTACACATGGAAATAACTACACCGCTATCTGTATGAACATGGAAATATCTACATCGCCATCAGTATGAACATGGAAATATCTGCACCGCCATCTGTATGAACATATAAATATCTACACCGCCATCTCTATTAAGATGGAGATATCTAAACCGCTATCTGAATAAACATGGAAATAACTACACCGCTATCTGTATAAACATGGAAATATCTACACCACTATCTGTATAAACATGGAAATATCTACACCGCTACCTGTATAAACATGGAAATATCAGCACCGCTATCTGTATGAACCTGGAAATATCTACACCGCTATCTGTATGAACATGGAAATATCTACACCGCTATCTGCATGAACATGGAAATATCTACAAAGCTATCTGAATGAACATGGAAATATCTACAACGCTATCTGTTTGAACATGTAAATATCTACACCGTTATCTGCATGAAAATGGAAATATCTGCAAAGCTATCTGCATATACATGGAAATATCTTCACAGCTATCTCTTTACACATGGAAATAACTACACCGCTATTTCTATAAACATGGAAATATCTACACCACCATCTGTATGAACATGGGAATATCTGCACCGCCATCTGTTTGAGCATATAAATATCTACACCGCCATCTGTATTAAGAAGGAAATATCTAAACCGCTATCTGTATAAACACGGAAATATCAGCACCGCTCTCTGTATGAATATGGAAATATCTACACAGCTATCTCTTTACACATGGAAATAACTACACCGCTATCTGTATGAACATGGAAATATCTACACCGCCATCTGTATGAACATGGAAATATCTGCACCGCCATCTGTATGAACATATAAATATCTACACCGCCATCTGTATTAAGATGGAGATATCTACACCGCTATCTGAATAAACATGGAAATATCTACACCGCTATCTGTATAAACATGGAAATATCTACAACGCTATCTGCATAACCATGGAAATATCTACACCGCTATCTGTATGAACATGGAAATATCTACACTGCTATCTGTATGAACATGGAAATATCTGCACCGCCGTCTCTATGAACATATAAATATCTACACCGCCATCTGTATTAAGAAGGAAATATCTAAACCGCTATCTGTATAAACATGGAAATATCTACACCGCAGCCTGTATGAACATGGAAATATCAGCACCGCTATCTGTATGAACATGGAGATATCTACACCGCTATCTGTATGAACATGGAAATATCTACACTGCTGTCTGTATGAACATGGAAATAGCTACACCGTTATCTGCATGAACATGGAAATAGCTACACCACTATCTGTTTGAACATGGAAATAACTACACCGCTATCTGTATGAACATGGATATATCTACACAGCCATCTGGATGAACATGGAAATATCTACACCGCTATCTGTATGAACATGGAAATATCTACACCGCTATCTGTATGAACATGGATATATCTACACAGCCATCTGGATGAACATGGAAATATCTACACCGCTATCTGTGTAAACATGCATAGATCTTCACCGCTATCTGTATAAACATGGAAATATCTACACCGCAATCTCTATGAACATGGAAATATCCACACCGCTATGTGTATGAGCATGGAAATATCTACACCGCTATCTGTTTGAACATGGAAATATCTACACCGCTATCTGCATGAAAATGGAAATATCTACACTGCTATCTGCATATTCATTTAAATATCTTCACAGCTATCTCTTTACACATGGAAATAACTACACCGCGGTCTGTTTGAACATGGAAATATCTACACCGCCATCTGTATGAACATGGAAATAGCTACACCGCTATCTGTATGAACATGGATATATCTACACAGCCATCTGGATGAACATGGAAATATCTACACCGCTATCTCTGTAAACATGCATAGATCTTCACCGCTATCTGTATAAACATGGAAATATCTACACCGCTATCTGTATGAACATGGAAACATCTACACCGCTATCTGTATGAACATGGAAATATCAACACCGCTATCTGTTTGAACATGGAAATATCTACACCGCTATCTGCATGAAAATGGAAATATCTACACTGCTATCTGCATATACATTTAAATATCTACACAGCTATCTCTTTACACATAGAAATAACGACACCGCTATCTGTATGAACGTGGAAATATCTACACCGCCATCTCTATGAACATGGAATTATCTGCACCGCCATCTGTATTAACATATAAATATCTACACCGCCATCTGTATTAAGATGGAGATATCTACACTGCTATCTGTATAAACATGGAAATATCTCCACCGCTATCTGTATAAACATGGAAATATCTACACCGCTATCTGTATAAACATGGAAATATCTACACCACTACCTGTATAAACATGGAAATATCAGCACCGCTATCTGTATGAACATGGAAATATCTACACCGCCATCTGTATGAACATGGAAATATCAACACCGCTATCTGTATGAACATGGAAATATCTGCACCGCTATCTGTATGAACATGGAAATATCTACACCGCTATCTGTTTGAACATGGAAATATCTACACCGCTGTCTGCATGAAAATGGAAATATATACACAGCTATCTGCATATACATGGAAATATCTACACAGCTATCTCTTAACACATGGAAATAACTACACCGCTATCTCTATAAACATGGAAATATCTATACCGCCATCTGTATGAAATTGGAAATATCTGCACCGCCATCTGTATGAACATATAAATATCTGCACCGCCATCTGTATGAACATATAAATATCTACACCGCCATCTGTATTAAGATGGAGATATCTACACCGCTATCTGAATAAACATGGAAATATCTACACCGCTATCTGTATAAACATGGAAATATCTACAACGCTATCTGCATAACCATGGAAATATCTACACCGCTATCTGTATGAACATGGAAATATCTACACTGCTATCTGTATGAACATGGAAATATCTGCACCGCCGTCTCTATGAACATATAAATATCTACACCGCCATCTGTATTAAGAAGGAAATATCTAAACCGCTATCTGTATAAACATGGAAATATCTACACCACAGCCTGTATAAACATGGAAATATCAGCACCGCTATCTGTATGAACATGGAAATATCTACACCACTATCTGTATGAACATGGAAATATCTACACTGCTGTCTGTATCAACATGGAAATAGCTACACCGTTATCTGCATGAACATGGAAATAGCTACACCACTATCTGTCTGAACATGGAAATATCTACACCGCTATCTGTATGAACATGGATATATCTACACAGCCATCTGGATGAACATGGAAATATCTACACCGCTATCTGTATGAACATGGAAATATCTACACCGCTATCTGTATGAACATGGATATATCTACACAGCCATCTGGATGAACATGGAAATATCTACGCCGCTATCTGTGTAAACATGCATAGATCTTCACCGCTATCTGTATAAACATGGAAATATCTACACCGCAATCTCTATGAACATGGAAATATCCACACCGCTATGTGTATGAGCATGGAAATATCTACACCGCTATCTGTTTGAACATGGAAATATCTACACCGCTATCTGCATGAAAATGGAAATATCTACACTGCTATCTGCATATTCATTTAAATATCTTCACAGGTATCTCTTTACACATGGAAATAACTACACCGCTGTCTGTTTGAACATGGAAATATCTACACCGCCATCTGTATGAACACGGAAATATCTGCACCGCCATCTGTATGAACATATAAATATCTACACCGCCATCTGTATTAAGATGGAGATATCTACACCGCTATCTGTATAAACATGGAAATATCTACACCGCCATCTGTATGAACATATAAATATCTACACCGCCATCTGTATTAAGAAAGAAAGATCAAAACCGCTATCTGTATAAACATGGAAATATCTACACTGCTGCCTGTATAAACAAGGAAATATCAGCACCGCTATCTGTATGAACATGGAAATATCTACACCGCTATCTGTATGAACATGGAAATATCTACACGGCTATCTGTATGAACATGGAAACAGCTACACCGCTATCTGTATGAACATGGATATATCTACACAGCCATCTGGATGAACATGGAAATATCTACACCGCTATCTCTGTAAACATGCATAGATCTTCACCGCTATCTGTATAAACATGGAACTATCTACACCGCTATCTGTATGAACATGGAAATATCTACACCGCTATCTGTATGAACATGGAAATATCAACACCGCTATCTGTTTGAACATGGAAATATCTACACCGCTATCTGCATGAAAATGGAAATATCTACAATGCTATCTGCATATACATTTAAATATCTACACAGCTATCTCTTTACACATAGAAATAACTACACCGCTATCTGTATGAACGTGGTAATATCTACACCGCCATCTCTATGAACATGGAATTATCTACACCGCCATGTGTATTAACATATAAATATCTACACCGCCATCTGTATTAAGATGGAGATATCTACACTGCTATCTGTATAAACATGGAAATATCTCCACCGCTATCTGTATAAACATGGAAATATCTACACCGCTATCTGTATAAACATGGAAATATCTACACCACTACCTGTATAAAAATGGAAATATCAGCACCGCTATCTGTATGAACATGGAAATATCTACACCCCCATCTGTATGAACATGGAAATATCTACACCGCTATCTGTGTGAACATGGAAATATCTACACCGCTATCTGTATGAACATGGAAATATCTACACCGCTATCTGTTTGAACATGGAAATATCTACACCGCTGTCTGCATGAAAATGGAAATATCTACACAGCTATCTGCATATACATGGAAATATCTACACAGCTATCTCTTAACACATGGAAATAACTACACCGCTATCTCTATAAACATGGAAATATCTATACCGCCATCTGTATGAAATTGGAAATATCTGCACCGCCATCTGTATGAACATATAAATATCTACACCGCCATCCGTATTAAGAAGGAAATATCTAAACCGCTATCTGTATGAACATTGAAATATCTACACCGCTATCTGTATGAACATGGAAATATCTACACCGCTATCTGTGTAAACATGCATACATCTTCACCGCTATCTGTATAAACATGGAAATGTCTACAAGGCTATCTGTATGACCATGGAAATATCTACACCGCTATCTGTACGAACATGGAAATATCTAAACCGCTATCTGCATGAAAATAGAAATATCTACACAGCTATCTCCATATACATGGAAATATCTACACAGCTATCTCTTTACACATGGAAATAACTACACCGCTATCTGTATGAACATGGAAATATCTTCACCGCCATCTGTATGAACACATAAATATCTACACCGCCATCTGTATTAAGATGGAGATACCTACACCGCTATCTGTATAAACATGGAAATATCTACACCGCTATCTGTATAAACATGGAAATATCTACACCGCTATCTGTATAAACCTGGAAATATCAGCACCGCTATCTGTATGAACATGGAAATATCTACACCGCTGTCTGTATGAACACGGAAATATCTACACCGCTATCTGTTTGAACATGGAAATATCTAAACCGCTACCTGCTTGAAAAT
The DNA here is from genome assembly GCF_029281585.2 of Gorilla gorilla gorilla. Taxonomy (NCBI): domain Eukaryota; kingdom Metazoa; phylum Chordata; class Mammalia; order Primates; family Hominidae; genus Gorilla; species Gorilla gorilla. The sequence continues at coordinate 8,117,262 of NC_073247.2, forward strand.
GGAAATATATACACAGCTACCTGCATATACATTTAAATATCTACACAGCTATCTCTTTACACATGGAAATAACTACACCGCTATCTGTATGAACATGGAAATAATTTCACCGCCATCTGTATGAACATGGATATAACTACACAGCCATCTAGATGAACATGGAAATATCTACACCGCTATCTGTATGAACATGGAAATATCTACACCGCTATCTGTGTAATCATGCCTACACCTTCACCGCTATCTGTAAAAACATGGAAATATCTACACTGCTATCTGTATGAACATGGAAATATCTACACCGCTATCTGTTTGAACATGGAAATATCTACACGGCTATCTGCATGAAAATGGAAATATCTACACAGCGATCTGCATATACATGGAAATATCTACAAAACTGTCTCTTTACACATGGAAATAAGTACAGCGCTAACTCTATAAACATGGAAATAGCTACACCGCCATCTGTATGATCATGGAAATATCTGCACCGCCATCTGTATGAACATTTAAATATCTACACCACCATCTATATTAAGATGGATATATCTACAGCGCTATCTGTATAAACTTGGAAATATCTACACCGCTATCTGTATAAACATGGAAATATCTACACCGCAATCTGTATAAACATGGAAATATCTACACCGCTACCTGTACAGACATGGAGATATCAGCACCGCTATCTGTATGAACATGGAAATATCTACACCGCTAGCTCTATGAACATGGAAATATCTACACCGCTATCTGTATGAACATGGAAATATCTACACCGCTATCTGTTTGAACATGGAAATATCTACACCGATATCTGCATGAAAATGGAAATATCTACACTGCTATCTGCATATACATTTAAATATCTACACAGCTATCTCTTTACACATGGAAATAACTACACCGCTATCTGTATGAATATGGAAATATCTACACCGCCATCTGTATGAACATGGAAATATCTGCACCGCCATCTGTATGAACATATAAATATCTACACCGCCATCTGTATTAAGATGGAGATATCTACACTGCTATCTGTATAAACATGGAAATATCTACACCGCCATCTGTACGAACATATAAATATCTACACCGCCATCTGTATTAAGAAGGAAATATCTAAACCGCTATCTGTATAAACATGGAAATATCTACACAGCTGACTGTATAAACATGGAAATATCAGCACCGCTATCTGTATGAACATGGAAATATCTACACCGCTATCTGTATGAACATGGAAATAGCTACACCGCTATCTGTATGAACATGGAAATAGCTACCCCGCTATCTGTATGAACATGGATATATCTACAGAGCCATCTGGATGAACATGGAAATATCTACACAGCTATCTGTAAGAACATGGAAATATATACACCGCTATCTGTGTAAACATGCATACATCTTCACCGCTATCTGTATAAACATGGATATATCTACACTGCTATCTGTATGATCATGGAAATATCTACACCGCTATCTGTATAAACATGGAAATTTCTACACCGCTACCTGTATAAACATGGAAATATCAGCACCGCTATCTGTAGGAAAATGAAATATATACACCGCTATCTGTACGAACAAGGAAATATCTACACCGCTATCTGTATGAACATGGAAATAGCTTCACTGCTATCTGTGTGAACATGGAAATATCTACACCAATATCTGTATGAACATGGAAATATCTACACCACTATCTGTATGAACATGGATATATCTACACAGCCATCTGGATGAACATGGAAATATCTACACCGCTATCTGCGTAAACATGCATACATCTTCACCGCTATCTGTATAAACATGGAAATAACTACACTGCTATCTGTATGAACATGGAAATATCTGCACCGCTATCTGTATGAACATGGAAATATCTACACCGCTATCTGTATGAACATGGAAATATCTACACCGCTATCTGCATGAAAATGGAAATATCTACACTGCTATCTGCATATACTTGGAAATATCTACACAGCTATCTCTTTACACATGGAAATAACTACACCGCTATCTGTATGAACATGGAAATATCTACACCGCCATCTGTATGAACATGGAAATATCTGCACCGCCATCTGTATGAACATATAAATATCTACACCGCCATCTGTATTAAGATGGAGATATCTACACCGCTATCTGTATAAACATGGAAATATCTACACCGCTATCTGTATAAACATGGAAATATCTACACCGCTATCTGTATAAACATGGAAATATCTACACCGCTACCAGTATAAACATGGAAATATCAGCACCGCTATCTGTATGAACATGGAAATATCTACACTGCTATCTGTATGAACATGGAAATATCTACACCGCTATCTGTATGAACATGGATATATCTACACAGCCCTCTGGATGAACATGGAAATATCCACACCGCTATCTGTGTAAACATGCATACATCTTCACCGCTATCTGTAAAAACATGGAAATATCTACACCACTATCTGTATGAACATGGAAATATCTACACCGCTATCTGTTTTAAGATGGAAATATATACACAGCTATCTGCATGAAAATGGAAATATCTACACAGCTATCTGCATATAGATGGAAATATCTACACAGCTATCTCTTTACACATGGAAATAACTACACCGCTATCTGTATGAACATGGAAATATCTACACCGCCATCTGTATGAATATGGAAATATCTGCACCGCCATCTGTATGAACATATAAATATCTACACCGCCATCTCTATTAAGATGGAGATATCTACACCGCTATCTGAATAAACATGGAAATATCTACACCGCTATCTGTATAAACATGGAAATATCTACACCGCTATCTGTATAAACATGGAAATATCTACACCGCTACCTGTATAAACATGGAAATATCAGCACCGCTATCTGTATGAACCTGGAAATATCTACACCGCTATCTGAACATGGAAATATCTACACCGCTATCTGCATGAACATGGAAATATCTACAAAGCTATCTGAATGAACATGGAAATATCTACAACGCTATCTGTTTGAACATGTAAATATCTAAACGGTTATCTGCATGAAAATGGAAATATCTGCAAAGCTATCTGCATATACATGGAAATATCTTCACAGCTATCTCTTTACACATGGAAATAACTACACCGCTATATCTATAAACATGGAAATATCTACACCACCATCTGTATGAACATGGAAATATCTGCACCGCCATCTGTTTGAACATATAAATATCTACACCGCCATCTGTATTAAGAAGGAAATATCTAAACCGCTAATCTGTATAAACACGGAAATATCAGCACCGCTCTCTGTATGAAAATGGAAATATCTACATAGCTATCTCTTTACACATGGAAATAACTACACCGCTATCTGTATGAACATGGAAATATCTACACCGCCATCTGTATGAACATGGAAATATCTGCACCGCCATCTGTATGAACATATAAATATCTACACTGCCATCTGTATTAAGATGGAGATATCTACACCGCTATCTGAATAAACATGGAAATATCTACACCGCTATCTGTATAAACATGGAAATATCTACAACGCTATCTGCATAACCATGGAAATATCTACACCGCTATCTGTATGAACATGGAAATATCTACACTGCTATCTGTATGAACATGGAAATATCTGCACCGCCGTCTCTATGAACATATAAATATCTACACCGCCATCTGTATTAAGAAGGAAATATCTAAACCGCTATCTGTATAAACATGGAAATATCTACACCGCAGCCTGTATAAACATGGAAATATCAGCACCGCTATCTGTATGAACATGGAAATATCTACACCGCTATCTGTATGAACATGGAAATATCTACACTGCTGTCTGTATGAACATGGAAATAGCTACACCGCTATCTGCATGAACATGGAAATAGCTACACCACTATCTGTCTGAACATGGAAATATCTACACCGCTATCTGTATGAACATGGATATATCTACACAGCCATCTGGATGAACATGGAAATATCTACACCGCTATCTGTATGAACATGGAAATATCTACACCGCTATCTGTATGAACATGGATATATCTACACAGCCATCTGGATGAACATGGAAATATCTACACCGCTATCTGTGTAAACATGCATAGATCTTCACCGCTATCTGTATAAACATGGAAATATCTACACCGCAATCTCTATGAACATGGAAATATCCACACCGCTATGTGTATGAGCATGGAAATATCTACACCGCTATCTGTTTGAACATGGAAATATCTACACCGCTACCAGTATAAACATGGAAATATCAGCACCGCTATCTGTATGAACATGGAAATATCTACACTGCTATCTGTATGAACATGGAAATAACTACACCGCTGTCTGTTTGAACATGGAAATATCTACACCGCCATCTGTATGAACACGGAAATATCTGCACCGCCATCTGTATGAACATATAAATATCTACACCGCCATCTGTATTAAGATGGAGATATCTACACTGATATCTGTATAAACATGGAAATATCTACACCACCATCTGTATGAACATATAAATATCTACACCGCCATCTTTATTAAGAAAGAAAGATCTAAACCGCTATCTGTATAAACATGGAAATATCTACACTGCTGCCTGTATAAAGAAGGAAATATCAGCACCGCAATCTGTATGAACATGGAAATATCTACACCGCTATCTGTATGAACATGGAAATAGCTACACCGCTATCTGTATGAACATGGATATATCTACACAGCCATCTGGATGAACATGGAAATATCTACACCGCTATCTCTGTAAACATGCATAGATCTTCACCGCTATCTGTATAAACATGGAAATATCTACACCGCTATCTGTATGAACATGGAAATATCTACACCGCTATGTGTATGAACATGGAAATAACAACACCACTATCTGTTTGAACATGGAAATATCTACACCGCTATCTGCATGAAAATGGAAATATCTACACTGCTATCTGCATATACATTTAAATATCTACACAGCTATCTCTTTATACATAGAAATAACTACACCGCTATCTGTATGAACGTGGAAATATCTACACAGCCATCTCTATGAACATGGAATTATCTGCACCGCCATCTGTATTAACATATATATATCTACACCGCCATCTGTATTAAGATGGAGATATCTACACTGCTATCTGTATAAACATGGAAATATCTCCACCGCTATCTGTATAAACATGGAAATATCTACACCGCTATCTGTATAAACATGGAAATATCTACACCACTACCTGTATAAACATGGAAATATCAGCACCGCTATCTGTATGAACATGGAAATATCTACACCGCCATCTGTTTGAACATGGAAATATCTACACCGCTGTCTGCATGAAAATGGAAATATCTACACAGCTATCTGCATATACATGGAAATATCTACACAGCTATCTCTTAACACATGGAAATAACTACACCGCTATCTCTATAAACATGGAAATATCTATACCGCCATCTGTATGAAATTGGAAATATCTGCACCGCCATCTGTATGAACATATAAATATCTGCACCGCCATCTGTATGAACATATAAATATCTACACCGCCATCTGTATTAAGATGGAGATATCTACACCGCTATCTGAATAAACATGGAAATATCTACACCGCTATCTGTATAAACATGGAAATATCTACAACGCTATCTGCATAACCATGGAAATATCTACACCGCTATCTGTATGAACATGGAAATATCTACACTGCTATCTGTATGAACATGGAAATATCTGCACCGCCGTCTCTATGAACATATAAATATCTACACCGCCATCTGTATTAAGAAGGAAATATCTAAACCGCTATCTGTATAAACATGGAAATATCTACACCCAAGCCTGTATAAACATGGAAATATCAGCACCGCTATCTGTATGAACATGGAAATATCTACACCGCTATCTGTATGAACATGGAAATATCTACACTGCTGTCTGTATGAACATGGAAATAGCTACACCGTTATCTGCATGAACATGGAAATAGCTACACCGCTATCTCTCTGAACATGGAAATATCTACACCGCTATCTGTATGAACATGGATATATCTACACAGCCATCTGGATGAACATGGAAATATCTACACCGCTATCTGTATGAACATGGAAATATCTACACCGCTATCTGTATGAACATGGATATATCTACACAGCCATCTGGATGAACATGGAAATATCTACACCGCTATCTGTGTAAACATGCATAGATCTTCACCGCTATCTGTATAAACATGGAAATATCTACACCGCAATCTCTATGAACATGGAAATATCCACACCGCTATGTGTATGAGCATGGAAATATCTACACCGCTATCTGTTTGAACATGGAAATATCTACACCGCTATCTGCATGAAAATGGAAATATCTACACTGCTATCTGCATATTCATTTAAATATCTTCACAGCTATCTCTTTACACATGGAAATAACTACACCGCTGCCTGTTTGAACATGGAAATATCTACACCGCCATCAGTATGAACACGGAAATATCTGCACCGCCATCTGTATGAACATATAAATATCTACACCGCCATCTGTATTAAGATGGAGATATCTACACTGATATCTGTATAAACATGGAAATATCTACACCGCCATCTGTATGAACATATAAATATCTACACCGCCATCTGTATTAACAAAGACAGATCTAAACCGCTATCTGTATAAACATGGAAATATCTACACTGCTGCCTGTATAAACAAGGAAATATCAGCACCGCTATCTGTATGAACATGGAAATATCTACACCGCTATCTGTATGAACATGGAAATATCTACACCGCTATCTGTATGAACATGGAAATAGCTACACCGCTATCTGTATGAACATGGATATATCTACACAGCCATCTGGATGAACATGGAAATATCTACACCGCTATCTGTATGAACATGGGTATATCTACACAGCCATCTGGATGAACATGGAAATATCTACACCGCTATCTGTGTAAACATGCATACATCTTCACCACTATCTGTATAAACAAGGAAATATCTGCACCGCTATCGGTATGAACATGGAAATATCTACACCGCTATCTGTATGAACATGGAAATACCTACACCGCTATCTGTTTGGACATGGAAATATCTACACCGCTATCTGCATGAAAATGGAAATATCTACACTGCTATCTGCATATACATTTAAATATCTACACAGCTATCTCTTTACACATGTAAATAACTACACCACTATCTGTATGAACATGGAAATAACTACACCGCCATCTGTATGAACATGGAAATATCTGCACCGCCATCTGTATGAACATATAAATATCTACACCGCCATCTGTATTAAGATGGAGATATCTACACTGCTATCTGTATAAACATGGAAATACCTACACCGCCATCTGTATGAACATATAAATACACCGCCATCTGTATTAAGAGGGAAATATCTAAACGGCTATCTGTATAAACATGGTAATAACTACACCGCTGCCTGTATAAACATGGAAATATCAGCACCGCTATCTGTATGAACTTAGAAATATCTACACCGCTATCTGTTTGAAGATGGAAATATCTACACCGCTATCTGCATGAAAATGGAAATATCTAGACAGCTATCTGCATAAAGATGGAAATATCTACACAGCTATCTCTTTACACATGGAAATAACTACACCGCTATCTGTATGAACATGGAAATATCTACACCGCCATCTGTATGAACATGGAAATATCTGCACCGCCATCTGTATGAACATATAAATATCTACACAGCCATCTGTATTAAGATGGAGATATCTACACGGCTATCTGTATAAACGTGGAAATATCAACACCGCTATCTGTATAAACATGGAAATATCTACACCGCTATCTGTATAAACATGGAAATATCTACACCGCTACCTGTATAAACATGGAAATATCAGCACCGCTATCTGTATGAACATGGAAATATCTACACCGCTATCTGTATGAACATGGAAATATCTACACCGCTATCTCTATGAACATGGATATATCTACACAGCCCTCTGGATGAACATGGAAATATCCACACAGCTATCTGTGTAAACATGCATACATCTTCACCGCTATCTGTATAAACAAGGAAATATCTACACCGCTATCTCTATGAACATGGAAATATCTACACCGCTATCTGTTTGAAGATGGAAATATATACACCGCTATCTGCATGTAAATGGAAATATCTACACAGCTATCTGCATATAGATGGAAATATCTACACAGCTATCTCTTTACACATGGAAATAACTACACCGCTGTCTGTATGAACATGGAAATATCTACACCGCCATCTGTATGAACATGGAAATATCTGCACCGCCATCTGTATGAACACATAAATATCTACACTGCCATCTGTATTAAGATGGAGATATCTACACCGCTATCTGTATAAACGTGGAAATATCAACACCGCTATCTCTATAAACATGGAAATATCTACACAGCTATCTGTATAAACATGGAAATATCTACACCGCTATCTGTATGAACATGGAAATATCTACACCGCTATCTGTATGAACATGGATATACGTACACAGAACTCTGGATGAACATGGAAATCTCTACACCGCTATCTGTGTAAACAGGCATACATCTTCACCGCTATCTGTATAAACATGGAAATATCTACACCGCTATCTGTATGAACATGGAAATATCTACACCGCCATCTGTATGAACACATAAATATCTACACCGCCATCTGTATGAACATGGAAATATCTGCACCGCCATCTGTATGAACATATAAATATCTACACCGACATCTGTATTAAGATGGAGATATCTACACAGCTATCTGTATAAACATGGAAATATCTACACCGCTATCTGTATAAACATGGAAATATCTACACCGCTATCTGTATAAACATGGAAATATCTACACCGCTACCAGTATAAACATGGAAATATCAGCAGCGCTATCTGTATGAACATGGAAATATCTACACTGCTATCTGTATGAACATGGAAATATCTACACCGCTATCTGTATGAACATGGATATATCTACACAGCCCTCTGGATGAACATGGAAATATCCACACCGCTATCTGTGTAAACATGCATACATCTTCACCGCTATCTGTATAAACATGGAAATATCTACACCGCTATCTCTATGAACATGGAAATATCTACACCGCTATCTGTTTGAAGATGGAAATATATACACAGCTATCTGCATGAAAATGGAAATATCTACACAGCTATCTGCATATAGATGGAAATATCTACACAGCTATCTCTTTACACATTGAAATATCTACACCGCTATCTGAATGAACATGGAAATATCAGCACCGCTATCTGTATGAACATGGAAATACCTACACCGCTATCTGTATGAACATGGAAATATCTACACCGCTATCTGTATGAACATGGATATATCTACACAGCCCTCTGGATGAACATGGAAATATCCACACCGCTATCTGTGTAAACATGCATACATCTTCACTGCTATCTGTATAAACATGGAAATATCTACACCGCTATCTGTATGAACATGGAAATATCTACACCGCTATCTGTTTGAAGATGGAAATATATACATCGCTATCTGCATGAAAATGGAAATATCTACACAGCTATCTGCATATAGATGGAAATATCTACACAGCAATCTCTTTACACATGGAAATAACTACACCGCTATCTGTATGAACATGGACATATCTACACCGCAATCTGTATGAACATGGAAATATCTGCACCGCCATCTGTATGAACATATAAATATCTACACAGCAATCTGTAATAAGATGGAGATATCTACACCACTATCTGAATAAACATGGAAATATCTACACCGCTATCTGTATGAACATGGAAATATCTACACTGCTATCTGTATGAACATGGAAATAGCTACAACGTTATCTGTATGAACATGGAAATAGCTACACCGCTATCTGTATGAACATGGAAATATCTACACCGCTATCTGTATTAACATGGATATATCTACACAGCCATCTGGATGAACATGGAAATATCTACACCGCTATCTGTATGAACATGGAAATATCTACACCGCTATCTGTATGAACATGGATATATCTACACAGCCATCTGGATGAACATGGAAATATCTACACCGCTATCTGTGTAAACATGCATACATCTTCACCGCTATCTGTATAAACATGGAAATATCTACACTGCTATCTGTATGAACATGGAAATA